>NW_006204627.1:117457-158686 GCF_000334495.1 Tupaia belangeri chinensis | reverse complement strand
TGAGATCTTTGCCCTTCTCCTTAAACTCCCTGTGGGCCTTACTTAGGGCTCAGATAACTCACACTGGAGCTCATCGCCTTTGCCAATTCATTTGCATATTTAAGAGGCTGTTTGTTAGCCCCAGGTTGAGTATCTGGCTCTGGATACTTCTGGGTAGGAGAGCAGAATCCTTTCTGGAAGCCGAAGGGTAGAAAGTTGGGTTTTCAAAGTCGGGTGCCCTAAGCTAGGCCTGCTCTGTCGAGATTCCCACCCACACTTCAGGGCATGTCATTGTCCTCTGTTTTAGACCTGGGCTGTTGCTGCTCTGTTGAGTCTGGCCCAGGCCCACCTGCATTTCACTGACATCTTATCCTGTTGTCTCTTAAGCAGTGTAGATGGCGTAGTGGTTGAGGTGTTGGACGCCCACATGACTGACCACAGTTCGAGTCCCAGACCCGGTGGCTTGAAAATCACACTGGGTGTCTGTGTGTGGGTGCACCCGAAATCCCAGGAGGAGAATGGGGAGAGGATTGCAGGGCCATCCCTCTCACTGTCTCTGTCTCTCTGGTGAGCGCATGTGCCCTATGGCAAAAACCTTAAAAACAAAACAAAACAAACGTGCTAGTTAATCTGGTTTCCTAGTCCTTAAAAAGTTAAAATTTAAAATTGTCGAGAGAGGACAGTATTTGGGGTGAAGAGAGACTTTTAGAATTAAGTTGATTGACTGTTGGCAAGAGGAAAAAGATCGATTTACAAGCACTGATTCCACAACCTGTGAATCTACTAAAAGCCACCAAATTATATAAGTTAAAAGGGCGAATTTCACAGTATGGGAATCATATCATAAAAAAGTGAAACACCGAATTGAATGATCACAGTGACCGGCCTCTGCCATGGCTAACCACATAGCCCCAGCACTCAACCTGCTGTTTGGTGGTCGATTGATCAGGACTGATATTTAGACCTAATGAAGAGTTTACTGGTTTTAGGGAGGAGTCAAGAATAAACATAGAGGGGGACCAGCAGTTAGTGTAATGGCTATGTCACTGGACTCCCACGTGGTCGACTGCGGTTCGCGTCCCGGACCCGGTGGCTTAAAACACACACCGGGCATGTGTGCGTGTGTGCCCAAGATCCTGAGAGGAGAATGGAGGAGAAGGGATTGCGGCATGGCCATCCCCCCTGGGGGGTGATTTCTCGCTTTCTGTCTCTTTGTCTCTCTCTGTCTGTCTGGCGAGCGCACGCGCCCTACAGTGAAAATCTCTCCAAAAAAAGAAAAAAGAGAAAAGAGTAGACACAGGCAGCTCGCACATCCTAATCTGAGAATTTGAAAACTGAAATGCTCCAAAACGGGAACTTATCAGTTCAACATAATGCAGAGGTGGGAGCTCCACACCTGATCCCTTGTGGTGGGTCAGTGAGAAAACTGCTGTTAGACTATGTATGGAAAGTAGGTGTATGGGCTAGCTGGTGGCATGGTAGTTAAGGAGGCTTGATCTCACATGGCCAAGTGGTTCAAGTCCTGGACTCAGCAGCTTGGAGGTCATATCAGGCATATGTGTGTGTCCCCAAGACCTAGAGAGGAGAATGGAGAAGGGATTGTGGTGTGGTCATTCTCCTTGGGGGAATGCTTTCTCACTATCCCCCCATCTTGGTTTCTCTCCAGTGAGCTTACGTGTCCTATGGCAAAAACTAAAAAAGAAAAACAAGTGTACACAATATTGGGTGGTTGAAAAGCCATAATGCATTTTTGCATAAGAAAACAAAAATATGTCATGATGTTTCCCATTTTTTTTTTTTTTTTAGAGATTTTTGCTATGGGACATGTGTACTGGCCAGAGAGACAGCTAGAAATCACCCCTCAGGGGAAGTGGCCACACTATAGTCCTCTCCTTCCGGGATCCTAGGCTTGCACACACACACGTGCTCGACGTAAGTATTTTTTTTTAAGAGAGATTTATGCTATAGGGCGCATGCACTAGCTTGAGAGATAGAGACAGAGAGACAGAAAACGAGAAATCACCTCCCCCAGTGGGGAAGGCCACCCTGCAGTCCCTTCGCCTCCATTCTCCTCTCGGGATCTTGGGCACACACACACAACACACTCAGCCACTGGGTCTAGAACTCAAACTGCCGTCTCCTACATGGGAGTCCAGCGACGCAACCTTTACACTATCTACTGGTCCCTGTTATGACTTTTTTGATGACCCAATATAAACTAATTTTGTCTTTATGAATATGCAGATATTCTAAATCTAAGGCACCCCAAATCCAAAACACTTCTGGTCCTAAGCATTTTAGATAAGGGGTACTCAATTTGTAGTTTCTTTTAAAAAATACTCATCAGAAATATTTATAAGATGGAGTTTTTTCCCCGTGTTAGAATAAGTTTACGCAATGTTGAATGACTCGCTCCCTAGTGATGAATGTTTGCCGTCAGCCATCTTTATAGTTACACTTTAAACAATCTGTGAGCTAAATCATGAAGGATGCACGAAGAGACCATGAAGGGACAGCTGGCAGGCAGAGGCCACAGGTCAGTCACTGAATCCGATCTGTAAATTGACCGAAGATAGGGGAGAAAAAGGAACCCACGGTCAGGGTAACTTGTACCTCGACTTTCAGGCTCTGTGGTGCCTGGCTTTTTCGTAATTTTAACTGGGTCTTTCTTCCTGTGCTGCCTTTAGATTCTGACTACCTTCCTTACAACTGTGGCAGTTTTACTCAATTTTTTTTTTTTTTGAGAGATTTTTCGCTATAGGGCGTGTGTGCTTGCCAGAAAGACAGAGAGAGACATAGAGACAGAAAGCGAGAAATCGCCCCCCAGGGGGGATGGCCACGCCACAATCCCTTCTCCTCCATTCTCCTCTTGGGATCTTGGGCACGTATGCACACATGCCCGGCGTGAGTTTTAAGCCACCGGGTCCAGGATGTGAACCGCGTTCGACTATGTGGGAGTCCAGCGACATAGCCATTACACCAACTGCTGGTTCCCTCAATTGTATTTTTAAAATTAAATTTGTTATTATTTATTATTAAATTATTTTAAATTTGACCAGAGAGAGAAAAGGAGAGAGAGGTAGAGGGAAAGTGAGAAAGCAAGCTTCCAGGTCCAGGATTTGAACCATGGGTGGCCGTGTGAGGTCTAGTGCCTAAACCACCACTCCACCTGCCGGCCTCACCCATTTGTATTTCTAAAAGATTGTCTTTTATTCCTTCTGGCTGTGTATGACAGGACTTCAAAACCTTCATGGAAGGTGAAATTAAAGTGTGAGTGTATTTTGGTGTCAAAACCAAATGTGAAATCCACGTTTGGGTGTTTTATAATGCAGCTCTCCCAGGAGCTATGTGGAGACCTCCGATCCAGTGTGCCTGATACAGACCTGGTTCCTGTGTCTGGTCTTGGCTGAATCCGTCTTTTACTCAAAACAGTGCAGTTTGGTGATAAATTACATGGTCATTTTAATAGGAACCTGTTGAGGAAACGGACTCCCTTTACGGTGATCATGGCAGTCCTGTTTGTGAAAGAGTGTCCCAGGCCGTTCTGAGACCAGAGCTACAGTAAAGGGCGATTTCAGAAACGGCTTTTCCTGCAAATCTATGCTAGTGTCAACCAAATTGGTTTAGACCGTGTATTATCCTGTGGATCGATTCATACGTACTTAGGAAAAAAAGTTTCTCCTTATTCAGAGGAGTGATTCAGCATGGATTCATTTCCTTTTAGACCAACGAAGTTTTAATTTAGAAGTTTCCTCCCCATTGGGTTCTGAAAGGTTTGCACTCCATGGAATTAGGATTTCAGATGCTATCTTAGAACCTATAGTCTTGGTGCTCTTCATATGCCAAGGCTTCACACTTGCTTACCTTTTTATTGTTTGGTCGGCTGTGCGGATGATGCCCTGTGATGGATCTCAGTAAGTAAGATAGAGAAAGTTAGGTGGACTTTTAGAAATTAAAAAAAATGATATCTTTGTTACTTCACCTAAAACCAAAAGTAATTTTAATGGCACTGCTCACTTCCTGGTGGTCTTTTGACAGCAGTGTAGTTGTTTTATCACGTGTTTTAGGCAGCAGCTCTGGTCGGGAGCAGAGGTGTTCAGTCCAGCGTGGTGTTGGTAGTTGTAGTGGAAGCGCTGATGGCGTCTGGACTTCGCTGCTAGGAGCCCAGTTACAGAACGGCTTCTCTGTTGGGTGTTTCACTGGGAGAAGGCAGTTGAGTGTCCTCCAGGTACTGGGATCTTGGTCCTGCTGCTGCAGCTGGTGTGGAAGGAAGACCTGGTTAGTAAGCCCCTGCTGTTGATTTTCCTTGTGACCTTGAATATCTTTGCCCCTCCCCACTTTTTTTTTAAAAGAGAGATTTGTACTACAGGGCTCATGCAGTCTCCGGAGAGGCAGAGAGAGACAGAGAGACAGAAAGTGAGAAATCACCTCCCTGGGGGATGGCCATGCCGCAGTCCCTTCTCTTCCATTCTCCTCTCGGGATTTTGGGCACACATGTGCCCAGCGTTTTACGTCTCTGGGTCTGGAACTTGAACCGTGGTTGACTATGTGGGAATCCAGCATTATAACCCTTATACCATCTGCTGGTCCCCTGGTTTCCCCTTCTGGGAAGATGTTGCTGGACTGCCTGCCCCTTCAGTCTGTTTTTGTGCTATACTTCAGATTAAAGAGAGAAAATGTGTGAGTCTAGGAGCCTGAGGTCCTAGAGAACCTGCTGTTATCTGAGTCATCCCACCCATATCCCCCAAAGCTAGGTTTTGTGGGGGAGGATTCTGTACTGTTCACTCCACATCCTTCTTTTAGGTAACTTCCCAGCCTGTATGGGAGAGCTTGGAGCAGGGAAGGCTGACAGTCCAGGTGAGGTCTTAGACTCATTCATCAGCCTCGCGCCATTTACATTTAAGAGCTCTGTTTGTATTTGAGGAAAGTTCAATTCAGAGAGGTTTAGTAACCTCCGCCAGGTCACATAGTGAAAATCTGAAACCAATGCCTAGATATTTCTGACTCCACGGCTACATAGTAAGTCACCTATTATTGTAGCATTTGAATGGAGTTAAGATAGATTGTGACACTGAAAGCAAAGGTAGACTTCCTTAGAAAAGGGGGGACCTGCTGTGTTGTTTTGCTTTTCTCTTATTCTCTCTCTTCGATGCAAACATGTGGCTAAGGTTCTAAGAAGTTGGGAGTGACCCAACCATCCTTGTCTTACCCCAATCATCTGACTTGTTGAGAAAGGGCAAAGTTCACCTCTCCCCTTTGGTTTCAAGTCCTCAAGGACTGTGGGGACCTGTTACCCCTCTCCCTCCAACTCTTTACACTAGCCATTGAGAATGAGGTGGCAGGGCTGTGCGCATGTGCGTTTTGAGGGGAGGGGAGGGGAGAGGATGCTGCTGTGGTTTGGACGCTTGGAACTGGACCTGCCAGTTTATCTGGTTCTGCTTTGGAATGTACACTTCTGGCTGGCAGTTAGAATAGGACCCCTACCCCACTGTACCCCCCAGCAGCCTAAAGGCCTGGATTTAAAAATTGCTTTATGGTGGGGCAGAGTTTAGACAAATGGTCTTGACCTCACTTCTTGATAAAGTAAGAGTGCTTAGGAACCTGCAAGATGGGGTGATTCTCTCTCGTCCCCTCAGGTGACCGGCTGTATAACTTGGCTTAGTTTGTGGTCTGTGATGGGCAAAGGTAGGGAGAAGAGAGTTATCTGTGTTCGCTCAGAGCCCTTAATAATCAAGCCTCTGAGAAAGACATTAGAAGTTTTGAAATGGGGACCAGCAGATGGCATAATGGTTATGTTGCTGGACTCCCATATAGTTGACCAATGTTCAAGTCCCAGACCCGGTGGCTTAAAACTCACGCTGGGCACCTATGCATGTGTGCCCCAATTCCTGAGGAGAATGGAGGAGAAGGGATGGTAGTGTGACCATCCCCCAGGGAGGTGATTTCTTGCTTTCTGTCTCTGGCGAGTGCATACGCCCTGTACCGAAATTCTTTCTTAAAAAAACAGAAGAAAGAAATGGGGTGGCTGGCAGGGTCGGCCACTGCCGTTGATGCCTTGGTTGACTTTTGGTGGGAAGGAGTGCTGGTTGATTTTGTCTCTTCCTCCTGTCCCTGGTTCTGGAGACTCTTCGGTTCCAGAGCTCCTAAGCTAAAGCTGGTGTCGGGGTTACAGTTGCTGGGACGCGAGCTCTTCCCTTCTTCCCAGAACTTACTTGCCCCCTTCTTAATCAGTCTGAGTACATTTCCCAGATTCTCGGGCCGTTGGCTGTTCTGGGGGGCCCTGATTCTGTACAGTTCTCTCTCGAACTTGACGTATTTCTTTAGCGAAGTAGCCAGAAAGCATGGCTTTGCGTCAGATGCTGGCTCCCGTCCGGGTCCTGCTGACTGGCGTGTGATCTTGGGTCTGAGTGGTTTGATCTCTCTGGGCCTCCACTTCCCTATCTCCGAGAGGGAGACAGTAATAGTGCTTCCCTGGGTGTGAGTTGAAATGAAACGCAGTGAAGGGCCCACAGGGAGCTTCTCCATTAAGGCCCCCCAACTCATTCCGCAGTCCCCTGCTTCCTGCGCCCTCCGGTTCCCGGTCCTGAGGGTTTCCTCTCAACTGCAGTGGACCATGTTGGCAGGAGCCCATGTATTTGCTTTTCCATTTTCCTCCTTTGGGTTTAGTTGCACGCTTTTCCCTAGTTCCCCTCTTGTGGGTTCCTGGTCTGCTGCTTTTTCGCTCTTGAGGCAATTTCCCTTTTGCTTCCGCACTGTCTGCTGTCATCTCTCCCTCCTCCTACCCCTCGGGACCTCCGCCTCCCACCCCTGGCTCCCTCTCTCCATTTTCACCCTCTCTCCTCTGCTCTTCGCAGGGAAATCTCAGGGACTGCTGTCCGCTAGGTTTCACCAAAAATGGTCATCAGAAGAGCACCGCTTCTGGATCCTGCTCTGTTTAACGCTGGACCCACTCTCTTGGCTTACGGAGCTCCCGGCACTCTTTGGAGAGTTGTTACTATTTTGAGAAGCATAACTCATTCTGGTTCTCATTATCCTGTGAATTTGGGAAATTACACACATTTCCCCCACTTGTCTGTTTGACCCTGGGCAACCTCTTTCATCTTTCTGAACCCCAGTTTCCTTACCTGGGAAATGGGCTTGAAGTGCGGGTTCAACAAACGTTAGCACAGCGCCTGGCGGGGAGGAGGCTGCGGATTGTAATTAGGATAGCAGTCACCGTCGCCCCTGGAGCCGCAGTGGTGCCGCATTCTTCCTCTTACAGCATTGTCCTCACTTTGGGAGGAGTAGGATAGGAACAGTATCTTATTTTTATTTTATTTTCGATTTCCAGAGTGTTGAGTATGAGGAAATGTAGCCCAGTGGAGGGCAGTGAGCCTTCATGCTCTCACCATCGCTTGGCAACAGTTACCAGCTCACAGCCGTTCTCGTTGTCCTCGTCTTCTTCTTCTTTTGGAGACATTTTTGCTATAGGGCGCATGCACTCACCAGAAAGGCAGTGAGAGGCAGAAAGTGAGAAATCTCCCCCTAGGGGGGAATGGCCACACCACAGTCCCTTCTCTTCCATTCTCCTCTCCAGGTATTGGACATGCATGCACACGTGCCTGGTGTAAGTTGAAGCCACCAGGTCTGGGACTTGAACTGCGGTCTACTGTATGGGAGTCCAGTGACATAGCCATTATGCCAACTGCTGGTCCCATTCTCGTTTTCTTCTAAACTCCTGACTTCTCTCTGTCTAGATGATTTGGAAGCATGTCAAACTATTTAAAATACATACTGTAAATTTTTCACTATGTGTTTAAAAAATATGAAATAGATTTTTTTAAAAAACACTGAAAATAATATTATTACACTAGCACTTTAACGATCCTTGAATATCAAATACCTAGTCACTGTTCCAGTTTCCTTGATTGTCTCCTCAATATTTTCTCACAGTGGTTTGTTCAGATCAGGGTCCGGACAGGAGTTACAGGTTGTATTTGCTTGCCGTGTTTCTTAAATCCCCTTCTTTCTCTCCCCTTGTAATTGATCTGTTATGAAAGCTCCACCGCTTCTTTGTAGAGTTGTCCTCTTGCTGGATTTTGCGTCTGCATCCCCGTGGTGCTGCTCATCAGGTTTCCCTACTCTCTGCATTTCCTGTAAATGGGAATTTAGAACTGGAAGTTGGATCTAATGGCGCTGAATTTCTTTTTTGACGGGTATTTTATAACTAGTATTCCACCAGGAGGCACGTGATGTCTCGCTCGCTCTCTTTGTGATGGTAGCACTGTCGATTTCGGATCCCTGCTTACACCCATTATTTCATGTGAACTTGGCGAAGTGGTGATATTTTAATTCTCTCATCCCTTCGTCATCTGTCGGCTGGAATACTTAATAGAGGGGACCTTTCTCTCGTCAGCTCTTCGCTTTACCTGGCATATTCTCTTGTACAGGAAAGCCAGGTTTGGTTTTGTCTGTTTGCATATCGTTAACTAATTGTGGACTTTAAATTGTCGGATGCATGTGAATTCATTCCATTTCTACTTATTGATGTTCCAGTTGTCTCATCTTTGGGAAGTTCCTTTAATTGACTCTCGTGTCCTTTTGATGTGACCCTACTCATCTTCGATAGCTCCCATGCCTAGCCAGTCTCTTCTTGTATATTCTGGGGCTTAGAATGAACCATCTCTACAGAAAGTTTTGGTTCCTTTTAGCAGGAAATGGTATTTTGAATCTGTGGTGTGTGTGCTAAGGTCTCTGCATTATTTTTCTCCCACTTCTTCAGTTGAAGAATCCAAAAGACTAGGCCCAACTGCATGTTCCCCTGAGATGCTGTGCTATTCAGGCTGGTATCATGTGGGATGCCCAAGTTCAAATCCCAGGTGTGGTGGTAAACACTTGTAATCCCATTGACTCAGAAAGGCTGAGGCAGGAGGATCCCAAGCTTAAGGTAACAGCGCTAGACTGTCTGAAAGCAGAGTGGGATGCGCAGTGGTAGCTCCAGCTGGGAGACTGAGGCAGGAGGGTCTCAGCAGAGATTCCTCTCCCACTTTTATCTTGGTAAAAAAGGACAAGAGGCCAGCAGGTGTGTGATGGTTAAGGTACTGGACTCCCACATGTTCAACCACGGTTCGAGTCCTGGCAACTTTCTCTCTCTCTTGCCAAATTTAAAAAATAATAATAAATAAAATAAAAACAAAAATTTTGGAAAGAGACTTACTGAGGAATTACCCATGGATAGTTCGTGGTTTGACTTTCCTGAAGGCCAAAGCTCACGTTAGTTGTGACTTCACAGAAGACTTCAGTCATTACCTTCATTCTTGTCTACCTTGCCGTTTCTTCTCCCCCTTGTATACATAACCAGGAGGTGAAAGATTCCTTATCTTATTGCCACCCTGAGCCATGCAGACCCAGCCATGTTTTGATAATGACTTCTGGGGGCCATTTACACGGATCTGTTTCTGTAAATGCTGGTTCAGTCAAGTTTTGTACTCCCCTCACCTCTGAAGTGTTTAAAACAGAATGTCTTTAATGACATAGTCATGTAAAGAATTTATCATGCGTCCATTATTTCTGTAAGCTAAAAAAATGTTAAAACTTTGTAGTTATATGCATCTGCCCTAGATGAATTGTTTTCTGCTGTCTTGGAATATGATAGTAAGCCCCTAAGTCTTAAAATGAATTTTTTGTTTGTTTGTTTAACAAGTCTATTAAACTTATTTTTTAGTAATTTCTGCCTTTGCTGCTTAGAAATTATTTAATGCTCCTGATGGTGCAGCGTTGAATATGCACTCAGGCAAAAACAAAACCTCCTCTTAAAGGCAAGCTAAAATGCGCTCTTCAGAGGTTCCGTTGAGACCTGGAGTTTTAGCTTCTGTCGCAGTTTTTTGTTTTGTTGGTGAAACAAAGCTGTATGCCTTCGCAGTCCGGCCAGCAGAGCCTCACCACAGACAGAGAATAGTCTTAAACTGTCATCATTCCTGACACCACTGGGAAATTAACCAGCATCCTGGCCTGGGAAATTTTGGATACACATTTAATGTGAACCCGGCCCTTCTTTTTTTTCTAAGGCAGCGAGCTTCATGTAATGGCTCCTCTGTATTGAGGAGAGTACAGTATTGTCGGGGCGTATTCCCTCCCCTTTCCTCCACAGGCTCAGAGAGAAGGGCCAGAGCCTGTAACTCACCAGGCAGGCGGGCCTCTGTGCCCCGAGGTAAACTCGGTTCACAAAGGGAATTTTCATTATGGCCCTGCGGCTCCCTAACATAGTGGAGGCTTCAGGAGGCAAGTGGTAAAAGCTACCAGAGAGAAAGCTGGACCGGAGCCACTGACGTCATGTCAGTAAATCTGCTGGAGGGGCCCAGCAAGGGCCAGCCAGCCCCTGCACTTTGGCCTTGCCTGGTCATCTGTTCTCACTGCTTCCTCCACCCCACCCCGCACCCCCAGGCCGGCCTGCATTTTTGTTTTCTTTCTCTCTTCCCTCTCTGCAACTAGACTGAGCTTGTGTCAGAGCCTA
The DNA here is from genome assembly GCF_000334495.1 of Tupaia belangeri chinensis. Taxonomy (NCBI): domain Eukaryota; kingdom Metazoa; phylum Chordata; class Mammalia; order Scandentia; family Tupaiidae; genus Tupaia; species Tupaia belangeri. The sequence continues at coordinate 148,215 of NW_006204627.1, read as the reverse complement.
CACGCGTTTGAAAATCAGCCCTCAAACTGGTCCTGTGCTTAATGTCCTATGTTGGAGCAAGGAGAGCCCAAGGACCCGTGGGTGAGGGAGCTGGAAAACTCTTCTCTCTTGAGACTTCTCTGTGATGAGTGGATGCAGGGGGACATGATGGGGAACAGCCAGAGGGCCAGTACCCGATACTGTACACCCTTAGAGAGCTTTGCTCTTCTAACAAGGCTGTGTGTGCCTGTGCACATGTGTGTGCTTGTGTTTCCATGTGCATGTGTGCGTGTGTGTGGTGAGGGGAAGAGAAGACCAGACAGCATGGGTGCAAATACAAGATTGCAGGCTTCCTGCAGAGGATGATTTAAGAGAATGACTTCCAGTATGAGGCCTTTATTACCCATTACTCATTGGTCAGCTAACCCCAAACCCTCCCCGCTCTGCAAATGTTAAAGTTAAGTCTTGAGCTTCTTGCTTCTGTACATAGTGGGTATTTAGAGTCACAACCCCAGATGGGCCTGTATTAAAAATATTGCTGTGCTAAATCTATTTTTACATCTGGGGGAATGACATCTAAAAATAAACCTTCTCCCACCTGTTCTCCACTTTGGGAAGTTTGGACACTGTCACGTCTCAAGCCGTGGGCTAAGCTTTGATCACAGCTTCCCATGTGACGAGCATACTTCACTTTCCCTGCTGTTGTTGGCATGACATTTTCCTAGTCTTAATCACTCGTTCTCCTGTTTATTTTGCTGCGAATATTCATTTGCAAATAAGAGCAAAGAGTAGGTTCAGATTGGTTTTGAAGTTCCCTAGTCTTAGGGTCAGAAACATTAAAAGCAGTATCTTATCCATGAATCATGAGATGAGTCAGTTCCTGAAACTACTACAAGCCTCATAGTTCTTGGCTACAAGCAAAAGCAGGAAATCCAGGCTTCAATAACTTCCTTTCCCAGCCTGGCTATAGCTGCATTGGTGGTTAGGTTCTGCTGCCTGCCTTTGCAAGCAGGAGAAGATGTATGTCTGAGGAACAAAGGCCCTTGAGTCAATTTACTGAAACTGTTTATAATTTGCGGTCTTGATCCGAATGTCAGGCTCCATTGGCATACCCTGCTCTGCCGTGCGGCCCTGCATTACTCGGCCAGGAAAGGCGGCAGGCTGAGTCTGGGGAAGTGCCCCAGCAAACACATGGCACATGTTTCAAGGGGCTTTAGTGTTCCACGGAATGCTAAAACTTGGGAGCATGCAGGCAGACACTAGGCAGATAGCTCTGGATTCCATATGTATAGTTGAGGTTATCAACTTTGTTCTCCCGGTTGAGAGAGAGAGAGAGAGAGAGAGAGAGAGAATGAACAAACACTTGCTAATCAGCCTGCCGGAGCTCTGACCTGTCTCTTGCTTTTACTTGCAGTTTCCTTAAACATAAGTTCTTTGTTTTTGAAGGGGAGGTTCCTTTTGCAGTATTTCAGGCCAGTTTTCCTGACATCCAATCAACTTGATCATTGTTTTATTAAATATTTTTAAAAAGAATTATTTAGGGGCTGGTAGGTGGTGTGGTGGTTAAGGGTGCTGGACTCCCACACGATGGACCCACAGTTCGAGTCCTAGACCTGGTGGCTTGCTTTATCACTTTCTCTCTTTCTGTCTCTCACTCTGTGCCTCTCTGGTCAAATTTAAAAAAAAATAAAGTCATTCTTTTAAAAATTATTTAGTTAGTTTTATTGTTTATTATTATTATTTTAAAAATTGAACCAGAGAGAGAGAGAGAGTCAGAAAGTAAGTTGCCAAGTCCAGGTCTCGAACTGTGTTCGGTTACTGGAAGTCCTGTGCCTTAACCATCATGCCACCTGCCAGCCCGGGTTTACTAAATATTTTAAAGAGTAAGGGAGAACTGTGTAATGGTTGGGTTCCAGTCTATTGAGTCTGTGCCACTTGTATTTATTTTTGAGCAGCCTCCTCCCCGTTTATGTCCTGAATCAGGGCAGACCCAGGTGGGTGTTTCTGTATGGGGTTGGTACACATTATTGTTGTATTCTTTACTTGTGAATTTATGGGCTTTTTCAAGTTGAAAAAATTAAAATTGAGTGTGATGCTTTTTCATTTATCAAGTCTTACGTTCTTTTCCAATGCTAATTGGTGTTATCTAGCTATGGGATTTGAGAAAATGACCTGAAAGGAGATCCTTATAGGCTTATATGGAGCCACTGGAAATTCTAATAGAAGTCTAAAAATAGAGTAGACAAACCCTGTGAAAAGACACTGAGCAGGAAGGGAAACAAATTGAAATGACGAGAAGTTACATATTGACGCCGGTCCGTTAAATTGAGCTTGTTTCCAATTCCTAGCTGGCGGTAGCTCAGGAAGGTCAAATTTTGTTCCAGCCTTTGTGAAGAAGGTAAAAGCGAGTGCAAAAGTCGGCTTGGCTTTTTAATGAAGCGCGGTCAATTCAGCGCACAGCCAGGCTGGCGAGTGCTGCTTCGTTCCTGCTTGTCGCTTGTACTTTGTGTTTGGATAATTTTCTGTTCAGCTTCAGTCCAGACTAATTCTGATCAACTGGTGAGAAAGTCAGGCTCATTTCAATTTCAGAGGTTTGACTGGGAGTCATAATTTCTGACCTTGGTTTTGCAGACTCAGGCCTGGTACAAAAGCCCCTTAGTTGTTAGGTGATTTTGTTTAGAAGGTGTGGAAAATGTATTTTTCTTATGAACATGTGAAGCGGCACTGTCTAAACTTGGAAGAGATTTTGTCTTCTGTTTCGAGAGGTACAAATCCAATTATTTTTATTTGTCCTGCATTGATCTGAGAGTTAACTTCTTTTTTATGTAGATTTCAGGCTGGGATTAGAAGCTGAATCTTGAATTGCTTACCATCTCTGGACCAAGTTGTTCAGGGCCAGGGATTGATTCATTAATTAAGATCGATGTAAATGGGTTTGGAAGCCTCCTGTAACAGATGATCTTGTTAGCAGCCACACAGAGCAGCCCGTGGTCTGTGCGGAATGTGTTTGCTGTAGGTGAGAAAGACCTGGACTGATGCACTCTTGGAGGGGGCTACTTTTTGGAAAACCCAGGGGCGTCCGTTACACTGCACAGATGTTTCCTATGGATGGAAAATTACTTTCTGAGTCTGCCCCAGAAGGCTGAGTTCTCCTTGTGTTGCGTGTGTTGCATGTTGCGTGTGTTGCATGTTGTGTGTGTCGCATGTTGTGTGTGTCGCGTGTCCTCACTGCCTGCGTCTTTCATCTACCCTTGTTTCATACTCTCTGGAACCTTTTCTGTATTAGCCAGGATCTGCCCCTTCCCAGGCGTCTGCTGAGAGCTCTCCGCTAAAGAGAAAAAAAAAAGGGGGGGGACCAGAGATAAATGTCTATTTAATAACAACAAAATGCTTTTTTTTCCTCTAACCCAAGCAACCAAACGCAGGCTGCACAAGCTACTGAGAAGACATTTATCTGTTATTTGAGGATCTGGTTGTTCAGTTGTGATTCCTTGGAGTGATGATAAGAAGATAAGATGATTTCTTTGGGAAACTTTGTGGCTTTAACAAAGGTCAGAGTTCATTTAGCTGCTGTCGTTTATATATATATTTTTTTGTGTAATTGTGCTAGACAGGTAGATGCTTTCTGCAGGGAGACCAGCTCACTCACCTTTTTTTCCTGATGTTTGGATCAAAGGCGGACATCTGACTCCAGCTGAGTTAAACTGTCTCCCAAATATTCTGGGATTGAGACAACAATCCTAGTTTTTCTTTGATGCTCAAGCCACAGTTCAAGGAGGCACTAACAGGGGAAAGCTGTTTGACCCATGGTACGGAGAAGTGCAGGCGCAAGCTGCTTTGCAGAAAGATAAGCACTTGTGCAGAGGAGGAGATGAGAGACCTTGGGAATCCGCTCATTTCCTGATGGTTTCCCGTTTCCTGGTTTTTCCCTCTCGTGAGGGTTGGCTGCAGTTTCTGATTCAGGTCTGCTGATAGACCCCTTGGCCTTCTAATGAACCTGTATTCCCTTGCCTTCCCCTCTCCCCCTTTGGTTAGCGGGAGTGGGTTAGTTAAAACCACATGGTCTCTGGCCAACCGTGGTTGTTGGGAAATAAGCCCCGTATGGCGTTCTGGAGAGGCCCTGCTCGGCAAGGGCAGCTCATTTGGGGAGCACAGGCTTCTGCGTGGCTCCTCCCTCAAGCAGACCGAGCCATTCTGGACCCTGTTCTCCAGAGTATGTCGGGCCCAAGGGAGCATCCTTTTGGCACCTGGACTGTCCAGCTAACTGGAGAGCAGCGAGAAGGGAAATCACCCACCCCTACCCCACTCCCACCCCTCGCCCCCCACCCCTGTGTCTCAAACTGGCCCCAGGCCTTTGGGGGGTTGCTACCCCCTGTGCCTTTTTGGTATAGGCCTTGTGGTGCTAGGTTCAAGCATGGCAGGTGAGGAATTTCCCAGTCATGCCTGGGGGCACTGAAGAGTTCTAGTTGGCTGAGCACCTGGAAAGAGGCATTTCAGGTGTGTCATTAGACCTGCGTGTCCTGCCTGGTAGCCCCACCTCGCACTTTTCCCCTCCCATCGCTGAACAATGTGGAAGGCGTGCTCTTGGCAGCCAACCGCAAGTGCTTCCCGATGATAAATCTGCTAAATGCATAGCGCACGAGCTACGGCTTCCTCTAAGGGAATCTTGAAAACGCAGGGGCTCTTACTTGCTAGTGTAGATTAAATAGCGTTTATTGTGCCCGAGGAGGCCAGCAAGGTGTGTGCCCAGGAACGTCATGTCAGGGACCCAATGCCTGTTTCCCAAATGGGGCTGGGGTAGTGTAAATAGGGAGGGAGGAAGATTTTAAGGAGACTTAAACTTTGATATAACAGAGTAGAAATTATTTAAGAGGACAGTGTTTTGGGGAACGTCCTTGCATGTCCATCAGCAGACATACATACACGTATTTATTAGTCTGTTAGCATCTTACAAATTCAAAGCTGTTTTTATATAGGCTCGATGGGATATGCTGTTTTAACTGTTTAGCTTGTAAAGGAGACTTTGTTTATTTAGGAGGTGGAAATATGGAGATTCTTCCCGCCTCTTTAAATGGACAGAGGATGTAGATAGTTGTTGAGCTGTGGATGGGAAGACTTCAGGCTTTTATTTATGAGTGTATTTCCAGCCATTATATATCTAATAAATTAATTAATGTTCATGTGATGCTTTGCAATTTACAGAGCTTTCTCAGGTTAACTTATTTATCTCTCACAACTTTTTGTTTTGAATTGCCAGAGGATGTGTCCTCTTTTTAGAGAGAGAGATAGAGAGAAAGAGAGAGACAGAGAGCACCTTGCCATGGGGTTTGGTCAGCCACAACCCCTTTACCATTTCTCCATCCTGTTGGGGTTTGGGGCACACTTGCACATGTGCCTGCTTGTGTTTTTCAAGCCATTGGGGCCAGAATTTGAACTCTGGTTGGCCATGTGGGATCTGGCTCTCTTAACCTAGGCTATGGGGCTGGCCACTTCTCTTTTTTGGGGGGGTAGGGGAGTTGTTTATTTCTTCCATGAACTGGAGAAACAAGCAGAGAGAAAGAGAACACAAGGACCCCCAACTGGTCCCGAATGCTGCGATCCATGCTTAGGGTTCCCCAGTCTTGGATCCCAGGCACATGTGTGTCTGGAGTTCTCAGGGCGGTCTCCCCATGTGAGCCCGGAACGTTGTCATGTGTGCCAGCCTCACAACCTAATTTTTTTTTTTTAAGAGAGGTTTTTGCTATAGGGCATATGTGCTCGCTAGAAAGACAGAGTGAGATGGAGAGACAGAAAGTAAGAGATCACCCCTCCCTGGGGGCGGGGGGAGGGGAGGATGGCCACACCACAATCCCTTGTCCATTCTCCTCTTGGGATCTTGGGCACGCACGCACATGTGCTGGTGTGAGTTTAAGCCACTGGGTCCAGGACTCAAACGGCAGTCCACTATGTGGGAATCCAGCGGTGTAACCATTATGCCATCTGCTGGTCCCCAACACAGCCTGATTTTTTTGAAGTGAGGAAGTAGAGGCTGAGAGTTGAGGCATGCCAAGGATCACACAGCCAGCGAGTGGTGCCATAACCATTGTGCTCCTTACCAGGCACCTTGGTCCTTTGGTGTGGGCTCTCTCCCCCTTGCCTGCCTCTGTGTAGGAGCACAGTGCACTGGGACTAGGCTTGGGAAAGGTGACCTGGGGGAGGAGAGAAGAGGGGATCTGGAGATGGTGAAGGAACAGTTTTGTTGTATTTGTTTATGTCAGAGAATGTCTGTGTATGTGCATGCACGAGAAAGAGACAGAGAGAAAGACAGGAAGCTCACTCCACAACAGGGTCTGGTCACGCCACGATTCTTTTTCTTTCTGTTCTCTACCTTGTCAAGATCCTGGGCTTGTGTGCACACCTGGTGCGTTTTCCAAGACACCATGGCTGAGACTAAGACCCTAAGTGGCCGTGTGGGATCCAGCTTCCTCTCTGTGGTGCTTAACCATTCCGCTACTGAGTTCACCCAGATATTGTTGTAAATGACCAGTCTAGAAAGGTCTCTCTGCAGAAAGAACAGAAAGGGACTCATGATCTCTGTTTTGCAACCAGGCTAAGTATGTTTGTCACCCAGGGAGTTAAAAGAAATAAAAATAGTGATTCTTTTGGTTCGAAGTTAGAATGACCATAGATTAAGGTTGGATAAGTGTATGTTCTGAAGCTTTACGAGTGATTCTGAGTCCCACTTAGTTCTAGCTCCATGTCTTTTTACTAGAAAAACCCTATGCAATTTAGCTAGTTGGCATGTTCTGGGACCTTCCTAAAAATGCAAAACCAAGGGGCTGGCAGGTGGCACAGTAGTTGAGATGCTGGACTCCCATCTGGCCGACTGCGGTTTGAGTCCTGGACCTGGTAGCTTACTTTCTCACTTTCCCTTTCTCTCTCTCTGTCTCTCTCTGGTCAAATAAAATATAACTACAACAACAACAAAATAATTCTTTTTTAAAAACAGAACTGAGATGCCATCCCAGGCTTGCTGAATTAAAATCTTCATATTAATAAGATTCTAGATAATTAGTATGTGCATTGAATTTTGAGAAGCAGTACTATGAAGGTATCTCAGGGAAACATCAAGGGATGTGGAATGAGATGCTTGTAGTTTCTCCAGGTTCGCCATTTGCCTTTTTAATTTTTTAATTGCCACAGGGCAGATGTACTTGCCAGAGACAGACAGACAGACAGAGAGGGGAGAAGACAGCTCCCCACAGGGTGTGGTCATGCTGAAATCCCTTCTCCTCTGTTTCTTAGTCATGTCAGGATTTTTGAACACACTTACATGCATGCCTGGTGTCTTTTTCAGGCCTTGGGGACTGGTTTGAATTTTGACGAGTCATGTGGAATCTGGCTTCCATAACCATTAGGCTGTAGGGCTAGCCTTTCACATGCCTTTCGACCTTATTATTGAACGTTTTACATAGAAATTAATTGCAAGTCAGATTTATCAGTTCTCCCTTTATAGTTTCTAGGTTTCTTATTTGTATACTGAAAACTTCTCTACTTGAAATTACCAGAGAAAAGTCTTCCACTTAAAAGCATGAAATCATGGGGCCAGCAGGTGACGTGGTGGTTAAGGCACTGGGCTTGCAAATGGCTGACACTGGTTTGAATCCTGGTCTTGGTGGTTTGCTTTCTCACATTCTCTCTCTGTCTCTGTCTGTGTCTTTCTGATGAGTGTGTGTGCCTTATACTAAATTAAAAATAATAAAAAAATATTTAATAATTCTTTAAAACATGAAATAATACTCTGTACATAGTTGGATATACCTAGACTGTGTCTGGAGTGGTATGAGCAGTGAGGTAGGGATAGAGACCTAATGGTTAGTAAGGAATGTTCCAACACTATTCACCTTTTCTCCATTGATTTCTCCACGGATCCACACTCTGATTTTGTATATGCCTTGTTGTTGACCTAGTGTGCTAATTATCATAGCTTCCAAGGTTTAATTTATGTTTTAAAGTTTCTTTCACGAGAGACACATACACAAGCATCCTTAACAGGGTTCCATGCTGTAGTCCTCCTTGTAGCCAGCCAGCCAGTCAGGATCACATACATGTGTGAGCACGCAGAGTGTGTACAGGTTGACCTGGGAACCAAACTCTGATCCTCCATATGGTTTTCAGAGTTAGAGTGTTGTGTTACCAATGCATCACGTGACTGGGCCATAGCTAGTCTTTTTTTTTTTTTTTTTTTTAGAGAGGGTTTTGCTATAGGGCGTGTGCGCTTGCCAGAAAGACAGAGAGAGAAAGCAAGAAATCATCCCCAACAGAGGATGGCCACACCTTAATCCATTCTCCTTCATTCTCCTCTCGGGATCTTGGGCACACACTCATACATGCCTGGTGTGAATTTAAGCCACTGGGTCCGGGACTTGAACTGCGGTTGACTACGTGAGAGTCCAGCAACGTAGCCGTTAGGCCATCTGCTGGTTTTGGTAGCTAGTATTCTTAAAAGCCACACTTACCTGAAAAACCTCTTCCTCCTGTGATGGGAGAATTTCCAGGAACTGTACTTCTTTTCTTTTCTTTTTTTTTTTTTTAAAGAGTTTTTTGCTTTAGAGCACGTTCTCTCACCAGAGAGATAGAGAGAGACAGAGACAGGGAGAGGGAAAGTGAGGAATCACTTCTTGAGGGGGCTGGCCACTCCACAGTCTCTTTTCCCTCATGCTCCTCTCAGGATGTTGGGTACACATGCGCCCGACATGATTTTCCAACCGTCAGGTCCAGGACGCAGACTGGGGTCAGCCATGTGGGAGTCTCGTGACGTAATTGCTGCACCATCTGCTGACCCTTGAAATTACACTTCTTGACTATCCTTGTTCTCTCCTCTTTCTGAGATCTTTGGATAATTGATCAGTCATTTAAAACACTCTTGCTTTACTTCTCATCTTTGGATTTCATGTTTATATTAGGAGTAAAGCAAAACACCAGTAGCATTTGTGGCCTTGAATGCATTTGGGGCCAAGAGGCTTAGTTTTGTAGATTGTAAGTAGTTCAGTCAATCGCTTTTTCAATATAAATAATTCTGAGGACAGTCATGGTAGCGCCAGTGCAGGGATTTGTGGTCCTCTTCTTGAACTTTGGACTGTGAGAGAGACTTCCTTGGGAAGGACAAAGCCAGGAGTCTCCTACTCCACGGTACTGGCCTGCCTTACAGTTGAGCCTTTGAACAAAGTCAAAGCAGCCCCCCTCTTTGAATTTTGTGTTTGATTCTTTGTGTGTGCAATGTCCAATATTTGGAGAGTGTTTGTAAGGCCATAGTGTTTTCTTTAATAAAACTGCATTTATACTTGTGTGGACAGATTGTGTTCTTAGAGCCTAAATTCTTAGGGTACACTGGGAACTGTTTACTTAGATTTCTTTTTTCTTTCTTTAAATAGAGGCTTCCTCTGGTTTATCAGCTTTAAAACTGTTGAAAGTCATCCAAAAAAGTTAGTTGAAGGGAGGCGGCCACTATTCTGGAGTGTCTTGAATGTTCGTAACTAAAGGCTTTTACTTTTCCAGAACCTGTAGCAAACAAAACCAGACAAAAACTGATATCAAACCTAAATTAGGCCTTTCTTTTGATCTTGGAAGTGAAGAGTCTCGGAAAGCAAACAGGGTAGGCTTGAATAAATGAGATGCTGCTATGGTAAAAGTCTTTTCTGAGTGAGGTGGAAAGTTATTTGAGGGGTCAGGCCTGAGAGTTCTTACTGTCTTTAGGGTTAAGAAAGAAGGTGTGAGATTTCAGTTCATTCTGTGCCAGGGTCTTTGTTGGGTTGTGGGTATTCAGAGAAGGGAGTGAACTCCGGGCCAGTTTAAGAAACTTCAAGGAACTCTAGACTAGTGGAAAAGTTGTGTAAAGGGGACCACGTAGTCTACTGTGGTGAGTGATGCTACCGGGGCCTGCCAGCGAGGAGACTTGGGGTGGATGGTCTGGAGTTCCTACTGAAGCTCAAATTTAAAAAAATTACAAAGGGCATGCAAGCCGCTGGTCTTTAGGATCTCCTGGACTATGTAGTCTACACTTGAAGTAAAAGCGATGAGTTTCTAAAGAAATCCCATCCAGCCAGTGACAAGGTAATGCAGAGAACATAAACAGACGTCAGGTTGCAGCTGAAGGCAGACTGCTGGAGGGCTGCAGGAGGGTTGTCGCTCCGCCCAGCAGCCCCTGACTGGCTCCAGACCCTTCTTTTGATCTGCCTACCAGCTTTCTGACTTTATAACTGGAGCACTGGAGGAGAGAGAGCCAACTGGTGTTATTTTCCTCTGTTCTTGCTTTATCGCTGATGTGTCCTGGAATGGTGAATTCTGTGGTCCACCTTCTGGGATGGCCCCTTTATCCAGACCGTTGGTGTGTTCTACCCTTGGTGCCATGGCAACCTCAGGCGTCAGTGGCCCAGGGCTGGTACAGTTCACAGTTCTGCTTGTTGGGGGTGTTGGACTCTGGGTGTTACTATCTGTGAACATCATGGATAAGGTTAAGTGGAGTTTCTCTCTCCCCCTGGGCTTCCCCGGGTAGCCAAGTTCACAATCCTGTTAGAGTCTCTCAACAACGCCGAGAGTAGGAGGGTTAGTATTGCTTGTCCGGTGTTAGAGAATGGGATGGTTGAGGTTCAGAGAAATGCACCCAAACGTTCAAGGAGTAGAGTCTAGCAAGGAGTCCTCTAAGTCTTTACCTAGTGCTTTTGTGTCTGAGCGACCCTGCAGCCCCACTTCTTTTCTCCCAGGCTGCAAACTTAGGTGAAATGTCTCTCTTCTCCTTCCACGGTCTCCTTTCTCTCAAATCAGTTCTTTCCCGTTTGTCCTGTAGCTACGACCAGCCTCCTCTTGTCTGAAGTACTAGTGGCTTCTCACGTAACCTCTCACTTCTGTTGCATCTGATCTAGTTAAGTGGGTTGCTGTGTCATGTTCACCATCCTTGTTGGATGATGCAGTCACCTAAGATGCGTCTTGGGCCACGTGCGTGGTGGTGGAGCTGAGGAATGCATGGACCAGGCCATAGCAAGACGGAAAGCTTGGCACCAGAGGGCCCTGGGCAGAAAAGATCCGGAAACCGGACTTCGACGTCTGAGAAAGTTTTCGTCCTCTCCCAGCGTCTACAGGCACAAACTTAACTCAGGCCCTTCTCTAGGCTAAAATGTTTAAATGAGTCCTCTCTTAGAGTGAAAATTCCTCCTCTCTGGGCATTTTTTTTAAGTTTTATTTATTTATTCATTTATTTTAATTTGACCAGAGAGAGAGAGAGACCAGAGAGGTAGTGAGAAAGTAAGCCACCAGATCCAGGACTCGAACCATGGTTGACCTTGTGGGAGTGTCCAGCACCTTAACCACCACACCACCTGCTGGTCCCCAGTTGTTTTTTTATTAGGCAAGTAATACATATTTATGGTAGAAAATAAATGAGAAAATGCAGAGAAGTGAAAATCTCTCCAAATCCTACCTTCCAGATTTAATCACTCCTAACACTTTTGGTGTACTTTTCCTGACTTTGGTGTGAATATATACATAAATGTTCCTACATACACACATAAATAAATATGCAGCCATATGCAGTGTGACGATGCCCCAGTCAGCAATGGACTGCATGAGGGTATAACAGGCGCCCGCGTATAGCCTAGGTAGATGGTAGGCTGCACCGTGAGGTCTGTGAAGTGCACCCTGATATTCGTACAAAAATGAGTTACTAATGGTGTGCTTCCCAGAGTGTGTCCTTGGCGTTCGGCAATACATGGCACTGTACATATAGCCATTCTTACTGCTTTGCAAATTGACTTAATTTCATGATAGTCTTTAAAAGTAGTGCATTCTCATCCCTGTTTAATAAATGAGAGGCCACAGGTGGTGTGGTTAAAGCGCTGGACTCCCATATGACCGACTGTGGTTTGAGTCCCAGGCCCAGCAGCTTAAAAATCATGCCAGGCACGTATGTGTGTGTGCCCAAAATCCCAAGAGAGGGGATTGTGGCGTGGCCATCTCCTCCCTCCCCCGGGTGAGGAGTTGTGATTTCTTTCTTTTCCCTCTTTTTCTTCTTTCTGGTGAGTGCACATGCCCTATGGCAAAAACAGAGAGAGAGAGAGAGAGAGAGAGAGGAAGCGGAGGCCCAGAAACATTAAGTGCTTTGTCCAGTGTTAGTGCTTAGTGGCTGGAGCTGGGATTCACACTCAGTCTGCCTGGCTCCAGGGTAGCACTTTCAGAATTATGCACTGTATTCTGGGACTCCCATGTTCACGAGCCTTCTCTACGCCTGCTTCCTCAGCCAGCCGGACAGCAAGCACGTTCTCCTTAGCCTGGCTAATGTTCCTCCATGTGGTCTCAGTGTCTTTCCAGCCTCATGCCCTCCCAGGTGTCTGTCGCACACACTGGATTCTTGTCACTTCCTAAATGTGCTTTGCCCTCACCAGGAAAGCCCCGGAGGGCTTTGGTTCTCAGCTCTCCCACTAATGATAATGATGACTGTGACACTGGACAGATCACTCCCCCTCTCAGAGCTGGGCCCCCCTGCCAGCACACGGAGATAATGGATCTGCCTGCTGGTTGCGGTGAGGTTTGAATGATGTGAGTGCTTGGAAAGAGGACCGCTTTTCCTATTTGTGTTGTCTTTTAAAACCTTTCTGATTTTTCTGAAGCTGCCTCCTCCAGGAAGTCTTCTCTGGTCCTTCCTTCCTTTACCAGGAGGGATCTGCACGTCTTTTCTCGGAGAGTATCTTAATGCAACTTGCAACAAACACCCAGCTCTTGTATTTTGCTCTCCTTTCTTGCCCTTCTTCCTCCGAAAGCAGAAGGTCTTTAAGGGTCTAGGCTGCACATCTTTACAGTCTCCACAGTGTTTTGCATATAATAGACATTCAGAATATATCTGTGGGGGCCAGCAGATGGTGTGGTGGTTGAGGTGCTGGACTCGCACATGGCCAACCATGGTTCAAGTCCAAGATGCAACAGCTTGCATTCTCACTCTCCCTCTATCTCTGTCTGTAGAAGAAGAATGCTAATTTAAAAACAAACAAACAAACAAACATTTTTTCAAAAGAAATATACCTATGGAGTAAGTGAGTTTGGGGCCACTGCAACTGTTACTGATCCTTGAAGAGCTTGGGAGTGGGGCCCAGCGTGAGTTGACTTGGACAGCGTTCTGAACCCTAAGCTCTGGGGTCTATTTTTTATTACATTAAAAAAATAATATTTTAAAACATTTATGTGTTTATTTTCATTTGAGCAGGAAGGGAGAGTGAGAAAGTGAGAAAGCCAGCACCAGGTCTGGAACTTGAACCAAGGTCAGCCATGTGGGAGCCCAGTGCCTTTAACCACCACACCACCTGTCAGCCCCTGCTTTTTATTTCATTTGTTCCCTTCTATAGCTGGAGATCCTCTTCATCTCTTCTAAAACCCAGGCTCATGGGTAGGGCGAGCTTGCTTAACTGTCTTCTAAGCAAAAACTCCAAAAAGAGTGGCCCTGGCTCTGCTTTTGAAAACTGCACAGATTTTAGAACATGGAAAATGTTAGGTTAGAGCTCAACCCCTGCCAAGTCCAAGACACGCTGTATATCTATCTTCTTTTTATGGCCGAGTCGGCATTGTGGTCATTTGGTTTGGGAAGCTCCCCTCCATGTACCTAGACTAGAGATGACATCAGTTTTGGGCGAGCCTCTCGTCAAGCACAGGGAGGATGCACTGTGACCACCAGCTTGGCATGTGGGCTTTGCTGGTGGAGCCACTATTTCCCTCTGAGAAGTTCGAGATAGGTGGTGTGGCTGAGGCCAGGTGACCCTGGTCACATGAACCGTATGGATGAGAAAATTCTGGTTCTCTTCCAGCCTCCTGGCAGCTACTTCTCAGTGTTCTTCTAGCTTATCCACACTCAGCGGTCTCTTCTGCCGTCGCCTCCACCTCAGTCTACCTGGGATCTCACCTCTGACATTCCCATCTTGACAGCACTTGCTTTTCTCTGAAGAGGAATGCATGCTCATCATTTCACAGAGGCCTTCCTAGCTCCCACAGGCCAAGGTAACTGAGCGTTTCCGCCATTTCCTTAAGCCTGTGTAGTGTTACTCCACGTTAGCATTACTCACACACTCTTCTGGATTCATCCTCTGCTCTCCTTCTTTCTTTCCTTTTTTTTTTTTTTGAGAAGTTTTTGCTATAGGGCATGTGTGCTCGCCAGAAAGACAGAGAGAGACAGAGAGACAGAAAGCAAGAAATCACCCCCCAGGGGGATGGCCACACCACAATCCCTTCTCCTTCATTCCCCTCTTGGGATCTTGGGCATGCACGCACACGCGCCCAGCATGAGTTTAAGCCACCGGGTCTGGGACTCGAACCGCGGTCGACTACATGGGAGTCCAGCAACATAGCCATTGTGCTAACTGCTGGTTAGCACAATGCTCTCCCTCTTGAGGGCAGGAATTGGATCTTAGCTTTGTATCCTAGCATGTTTGCACAAGTCAAAGACTTCGGTGCGATCAGAGCTAACATTTTCCGAGTGCTGCGCTGTTTTAACAGAAACACGTCCTGATTCTGGTATTACTCACCTGTTTTTGGTGTCTGCAAGTTGTTCCGAGTGTTGCTGAACTCTGAAAAATGAAATACAGCTACATTTATGCTACTGAGAGCGTCTACCTTGTACATGTCCTGCCCCGACATTGCGAAGTAGACCGCCATGGCTGTCTGTGGAATGTCTGGATTGATGCGTGACGTGGGAGCCAGTGCACGGAGAGCCCGTAGCCAGCCTCTGGGAAGGAAGGGAGGCTAGAGTGGGCTGCCTCTCACGTTGCTCTTGAAGCTGAACTTGTTGCTTGAAGGAGAATGGAGTGGGAGCCAAACTGACAGACCCTCTCTAGAAATCCACATTTCTTCAACCCACTGTTGGGTTGTTGGAAAAGTCATGACACATTTTTGCCTAGAAGAACAGAAAAATACTTCATGACTTTTCCGACAACCCAGAAGTCTCTTTTGGGGACCGGCAGGTGTTCTGTATTTTCTCACATTTTCCAGACCACAGGTTTTTACCCTGCCCTTCAGAATCCTCAAGTTCTGCCAGCAGGTTTCGACCTGACATGGAAAATGCAGTTGTAGCATCAAAGTTCGTCCTCAAAACCTGTGACAGTCATCAGTGTCGTCGCAGGAGTACCGCAGTGCAGAAGAGAACCCAGAAGGCTCACGCTGGTGGGCGGGAGCCCGAGGCTGGGTCTCACCTCAGTGGGCGTGTGGGTGCTGCAGCTGTTAACCTTGTGCCTGCGTTTGTATGTGTGTATCCACGAGGAAGGCTGACCCTTACACTTTTGACACAGAAGTCAAGAAAAATTGCCTTATATAGTAAGAACAATGGCAGAAAAGATGGTTTCTGTACTGGCTATTACCCAATGTTCTTGTATAAATTCTGCTTTTTAAGTAGAAGATATTTATTTATCGTGTTAGTGCATTATTTATTTTTTTATTTAAGATTTTTGCCATAGGGCACATGTTCTTCCCGGAAAGAGACAGAGAGAGGGGAGGCAAGAGATTACCCCCGGGGGAGATGGCCACACTGCAAATCCCTTCTCCTCTGGGGAGTTTGGGCACACATGCACATATGCCCAGCATGATTTCCAAGCTGCCAGGTCCAGGACTTGAACTGCAGTCAGCCATGTGGCAGTCAAACGCCTTAAGCATTACACCACCTGCCGTTAGTGTATTTTAAAATTTATTTCCTCATGAGACAGAGAGAGGGACAGGAACCTTGAGTAGGGTCTTCATCGTGTGATGTACCCCCAGCCTCAGCTGGCCAGGGACACAGGCACCCACACCAGGTGCATACAGGGAGATTGTGAAACAGGAACCTGGCGCCTTATGTTGTCTCGGCGTTATGAAGTGTCACAGCCATGCCATCGAGGCTGGCCTAAGTGGTCTTTTAGAATGATGTTCTTTATAAATGTAATATATACAAAGTGTACATTATAATGCCAAGATGTTGTCTTGTTACTTGTATGCGTTGTTTGTAATGATGTGAATAATTCTTAAGAGTTTACATTTTCCTACCATAGTTTCTTGAGCATGCAAGAAAAAGCTGAATGACAAGTATTTCAAATGAGGTGGTAACAACATTTTTAAAAGTGTAACATTGGTGCACAAAGAAACGCCATTCTTTCCAATCTTTTGAATATGATGTCGTTTCTCTCATTGGTGTCTTATGAAATTTTAAATGAGAAATTGAATGAATTACAATAGGCAATTTGGACTATATTCTTACCATGTTTATAAAGGCTGGTAGAGTGTCAATGCTGAAATTGAAGCTTAGTGTGAAATTAATACATAGGGGCCAGCCAGTGGTGTGGTGGTAAAGGGAGCTGTATCCCATGTGGCTGGCTGCAGTTCGATCCCTGGACCTGGCAGTTTGAAAACTGGCCTGGTGCTTGTGCGCATGTACCCAGAATTCCAAGAGGAGAAAGGGGGTGAATGGATTGCGGGTGTGGTTGTCCCCGGGGCGGGGGTGGGGTGATTTCTCACTTTCCCTCCCTCCCTCTGTCTCTCTCATGAGTGGCCCACACTCTGTGACAAAAACTAAAAAAGAAAAGAAAAAAGAAATAAATAAATAACACATAAAGCAAAATAAACTTGACTCTTGAAATTTTGCATAAGTATCTTTTGGGGCCTGGCACCAAGGATCTGGGGTACTTAGCACTGACCTCCTGAATGCCGAATTATGTTACACATTTTAACAGTGCTTTCCTCCAGAGATAAAAGCTTAAACTGGCCAAGGAAACCACTCAACTCACTCTGAGGTGAACATCACCTAATGAGAAATGTTACTCAGCTTTAAACTAAAAATTTCCTCTTGTTCTACCTTCTGGCTTCCTGGTTAGTTTAATTGAATGGATCCCCGAGGCTGAGTGAAAGGTTAAATAGATAGTATTTACATCTATTTGTCTGTAAATTGTGGTTTTCTGTATGTTGTGTAGCAATAGAAAAGAGAAATCTATTAGAAGCTTCCTTTGTGATTTAAACTGTGTTCATGAGAACAGTCTTGTTGCATTTATAAAAGCAAATACTAGAATTTACATAGTTCAGGAGATTGATCTGTTCTGTATGTTGGGATTATATATAAAGTTTCTTTTGCCGCTGATGCTGTTGAAAAGATGTTTCCATTGATATTTCTAGTTGACAGTGGTGCTTCCAGGCTGCATCCCGTTGTGGTTGAATTAGAAACGTGTCATTGGGCTCCTTCCTCACCTGGCTCCTCCTAGGGCACTCGATCCTCTGGTGTGGCTGGCCGGATGCCACACCCACCATGTGTATGTCAGGCTGCGTGTCACGAGTGTTCCTAGCTTGAGTGGGAGGGCCATTCTGACAGTGGTGGGAACAGCAGCATCCCCTCAGCCTCTCTCACTGGGAGAAGAGCAGGTGTTCTGCCTGTTTTACCCTGATGGGAAAACCAAGCCAAGCAAGGACACTGGCCTAGCTCAAAGTGATCTTTGACCTTGACTCTAGCACTGTCTTAAAAAACCCAAAAAACAAAAAAAGCTTCCTTCTTTTTTCCAGGAGAGAGAAATAAAGCCAGAAATACGGGGGGGGTGGGGAGGGTGAGAGAGTCCTCAGGAGGGTCCTGATGCTGCCACCCACCCCTGAGCATGGGCAGGCGCTCACTTGGCACACACACTCAGGGTAGTCTCTGCACCCGAGCTGGAACCTTCCTGTGCAGTCGCTGAGCAGTGTCATGGTTCAGGGCACTGTCTGGCCCCACCTAGCGCTCCTCTCCAGGCTGTGTTACACTTGCCTATCTGTGCTGCCATGTCTAGGAGCTGATTTATGATGCGTAAAGCTCTCCCCAAAGGGATGGCCAGTTGGAGATCTTTGAGAAAGCTTGAGTAAGGGAGAGAAATAATGCTCATGACTTCTCTTTTTTCCTAAGCACAAACTTGATGCCAGCAGACGACTTGTTTACTTGGGCAGCTGGCTGTTTATCTCACTTTCTGTGGAGGAACGCAGTGGAAGTGTTCTTTTGTAAACACTGGACCCACGACCTGGGATCACCCTTCTCCTCCTCCTGCGTTGGGCTTTGGCAGCTGGCCAGTTGCCTGCCTCTGTGTGTCAGAAATGAAATCTTTCACCCAAGGGTGTGATAGAGCTATCTGCAGGCCTTTTTAAGACACATGTTTGGATTTAATGATAGCACTTAAATTGGTTTCACAGACTCTGTACATCAGAACCTGAACCTAACTAGTTCACACACAAGCCACTTTCTAAATCAGTGGCATCACTTCAGGGGATTCTCTCAAGGTTCCACCTGTCTATTCTTTGCAGTTCTAACCTGCTTAATTTTTGCTTCTCATATCATAAATAGCTGGTAAGTAGACAGATGACTGCCAGAGAGCGAGCGAGCGAGCTTGATAAAGTAGAGAACAAGACACACAACAGTAGGTGCATTTAAAAAGCATTTGGGGGGCCAGCCCCATATTGCAGTGGTTAACTGTTACGCATTGGGAACTGGATCCTACATGGCTGACAGTGGGTTCGAATCTCAGCCCCAGTGGCTTGAAAAACCCTGGGCATGTCTGCATGTGTGCTTAAAATCCTGTTGAGACAGACAAATGGAGGGAAAAGGATTGCAAAGTGACCTTCCCATGGTAGGGGTGCTTGCCTTTTGACGAGCGCATGTGCCTTGTGGCAATTAAGAAAACAAAAAAGAAAAGAGGGGGCAATTTGGGTCTGAATAGTGGTAGTGGTTAATGTGACATTCTGGGAAGCAACCCCACATCTAAGGGTTCCTGGTTCTAATCCCTGAGTGTTCCAGGCATGCTCTTGCCTGTCATTGGAGATGGCTGGAGGCTGGGGATGAGTCCTAGTGATAAGACCCTGTTGAAGGTGTTGTCTGTCTCTCACACTAACAGAAGAAATAAATACACTTAAAGAGAAAAGTATCTTGGGCCAGTAGGTGGCATGAAGGTTAAAGTGGCTGTCCCCCATGTGACCAAGTGTATGGTTTGAGTCCAGGACCCTGCAGCTTGAGAAACATGCTGAACGCATGAGTGGCAGTACCCAAAATGGAGAACAGGAGAATGAAGAAGCGAAGACTGCGGTGTGGCCATTCCCCCTGGGGGGTGAGAAATCACCCCTGTCTCTATCTGG
Organism: Tupaia belangeri chinensis; assembly: GCF_000334495.1. Classification (NCBI taxonomy): domain Eukaryota; kingdom Metazoa; phylum Chordata; class Mammalia; order Scandentia; family Tupaiidae; genus Tupaia; species Tupaia belangeri. The sequence continues at coordinate 129,123 of NW_006204627.1, read as the reverse complement.
CAAGTGGACACGCCCTATAGTAAAAACTAAAAAAGAGAAAACAGCATCTTAAACTGGTTCTTTAGCCCTAATTCTTCTTCGCTTGGAAGGGCAGTATTATCTAGCACAGTGGGGCACTGGGTGTTGATCACATATTTCTGTGATCTTTAGGAAGCATCATACTTGTGTCCAGTGAGTTCTGATCCAAAATACAGGGAGAATTTTAGAAATACTCAAAAAAATAAAACAAAAAGTTTTGATGCTCAGTGTTTGATATTTGCACCAAATATATTAATGAAAGATGCTTCTTCTCTAAGCGTACTAGCAACATGAAATTGCACGCTCCATGATTGGTGGCAGTGCTTTTTATGTTAAAGAACTTTCTTTGCTATTGGTAAAATCCGTGCTCTTAGCCCTAGCTCTGCTCTAGTGGTTCCCATCGTCCCTTGGAGGATGAGAATGATGAGTGGAAATACAGACCTCAGCTCTGGCAGCTGCTCGCTCAGGCGTCTCTGCTGTGCAGAAGTGTTTGGATCTGCTGAGCCCGGAGCTCTCAGCGCATGCTGATGAGGAACCTTCCCACTCGCCTGGCTTTGCAGCAGAGCCTGGCCCTGGCCAGGGACCTCTCTGCGAGATGGTCATCTGCACTTGAGGTTCGCGCCATTATATGAGCCTCTAGTGCTGAGCCTGGTAAGGGCCTCAAACTTGGGGCAAGAAAATAACAATGTCTTTTATTCGAATTGATGACGGGAGTGTGGCTTAGAGCCAGGACAATTCTGTGGGTCGGAAACTATCCTGAGGAAGAAAGGAACACCATTGATCAAAAACAACCTTGCCTGGGCTGGGGACATGGGGGCAGAGGGATATTTCATACGCTATTTGCAGGAGTCTCACTGTACAGATATTTTGGAAGGCACGCTGACAATTGGGGTTGAAGTGTTAAATGTGCGTACTCAGCTGACAGTGCCACCGCACCGAATTAACTAAGAACTGCAGGAGTATGCTAAGGGTGCTCCTCTGCCGTGTAGGGTAGCCAACTGGTACCTATCAATGAAGGAGTGTGTACATTCCAGTAAAGCCGTAGGGTGTATTTTTGAAAGAAGAATGATTATATTTAACTTTCTTTATTTTAATTTGCTCAGAGAGGGACAGAGTGTGTGTGAGAGAAAGGGAAAGTCAGAAAGTGAGCCGCCAGGTACAGGACTTGAGCCGTGGGCAGCCATATGGGAGTCCAGTGTCCTTAATCACCATGCCAACTGCCAGGCCCCAAGAGTGGGATATTTTAAAGTTGTTGGAAAAGATGAGGCCAGCATATGTGTATTGTTATGGGGTAGTGGCAATGAGATCATGTGAAGCAGCTATCGATTAGTGTGCATAGCAGCTTATTTTCAATAGATATGTGTCTATAGACAGATAATGAGTATATATTATGTAATGTTTCGTGTGTGTTAATTTTGACAGGAAAGAACATACATGTATCAAAATGCCAATTGTGAACATCTATTTATGATTTAGGGTTATGTGAAGACTCTCAGTTTCCACTTCCTACATCTGAGTATTTTTTCACTGTTTATAAAGGTAAAATTTGATATTCAACTTTTAGAAAGCCAGTCAACATGGACACCTTTTAAGGTTTTCTAGTTCTTCGATTTACTGGAAACTTCTCATTTCTCTTTTTAAAAGGAGCTCTTCTACCTTTTATTTTATTTTGAAGACAGGATGTGATTAGAAAAATTCCGTTTCTCCTACTGTACACTCAGAACACAGATCATTTCTGCAACCCCCGGATGTGTGGGGATTCTCTCCTCCAGCAAGGAAGAATCTCTTCTGCGTTGGGCATCAGCCTGGTGTCCTCCAATCTCACTTAATTCCAATGCTGTCTCCAGGTTGATGGCGTCAGATCCCACAAGTTGAGGCTTAGTCCCATGGGACTGCCTCTGCTGCAGATGCCAGTTGCAAGTCCGGGCCTCTGGAACTTCTGACTGGCTACAAGTTGGGGTTGTAACCTAAAATCATAAATACATGTTCATGATTGGCATTTTGATACATATATGTTCTTTCCTGTCAAAATTAACACACGTAAAATATTACATAATATATACTCATTATCTGTCTATAGACACATTTATTGAAAATAAGATACTGTTCATACTAATCTATAGCTGTTTCATATGATTTCATTGCCTCCACCCCATAACCATAACCCCCGGCTCTGGCTTAGTTAATTTGCTAGGTTGGCTCACAGAACTCAGAGAAACCTTTACATTTACTGCTTTATTTATTTATTTGAGAGGTTTTCGCTATAGGGCACGTGCGCTTGCCAGACAGACAGAGAGACATAGAGACAGAAAGCGAGAAATCACCCGCCAGGGGGTATGGTCATGCCACAATCCCTTCTCCTCCATTCTCCTCTCAGGATCTTGGGCACGCACGCACACACGCCCGGCGTGAGTTTTAAGCCACCGGGTCCGGGATGCGAACCGCGGTCAACTACATGGGAGTCCAGTGACAGCCATTACGCTAATGGCTGGTTCCCATGTTTACTGCTTTATTACAAAGGATATTTTAAAAGACACAAATAAGCAGCCAGATGAAGAGATACACAGGCAAGGTTTGGAAAGGTCTGGCATGCAGGAACTTCGCCATGTGGAGTTGAGGTGTGCCATCCTCCTGAGCCCCCAGGAAGCTCTCAGAACCCTTCCCTTGGGAGTTCTCATAGACGTTTTGTGTGGGCAGGATGGAAGTGTGGACAATGGCGTGGAAATGTGATTGGACTGAAGGACCTGATTTAGTGCTGATAGACTGAGTGGGGCCCCAGCCAGTCCTGCCGGGTCGGATTCTTCTTGGCTTCTCTGCACAATAGTCCTTCCTCTTGTGTATAGGGCAGGACTCCTAAAATAAGAATCTTAATTTCTTTATGACCAATTCCAAGAAGTTGGGGGAAGATTATAGTTTAGTTTTCTATGGCCTGCTTGAGGGAAGAGAAATTTTAGTTTCTATGTCCTGCCTGAGGGGGCGGGGGAGAGTCCTTGGGGAACCAAAGGTAAAAGGTCAAATACTTGTGAGCCAGGAACTGGGGAGGAACGTCATATCACATGGGGTCTTGCTCTGTTGTCATTCTCCTGCCTTCTGCCTTCTCTTGCCTCAGCCTCCTGAGGAGGGTTCAGGACTTGAACTTCAGTCATGGGGAGTCCAGCACCTTAACCACCATGCCTCCTGCTGGCCCTAAAAGATCAACATTGCAACACTTTTTTTTCTTCTTAAACAGTAATGAGCAAAGAAATAATAAAGTCTTGATGATTTGCTTAAAAAAAAAAAAGAAAAGAATGAGGGGCTGGCAGGTGGCATTGTGTTTGAGGAAACTCGTCTCCCACATGGCTGACTGCACTTTGGGTCCCAGACCCGGCAGGTTGCTTTCTTGCTCTCTCTCTCTCTCCCCCCACCCCCTGTTCAAAGCGAAAAATATGAATAAATAAATAAAGTTAAATAAAATAATTCTTTAAAAAAAAAATGAATTGCGTGTGTGTGTGGCCTTCTTGAAATTAACGGAGCAAACATCACTGGGCAGCCGCTATGTGCCGCGTGTTTGGGATCCAAAATACGCCCCTGTTCTGCCAAGTCTGCCGTGAAATGAGGGGGGTCAGGCTGAATGATGGGTTGAGTAGAGGACACAGCGCACACAGTGAGGGTGGGGGGTGCTAGTGGTCATTGATTCAGCCAAGAGTGAGCACTTCAGCGGGACACTGTGCTAGGCACGAGGCAGGCAGTGAACAGGCAGGTGGATGAGATCCTGTTCTCCGAGAGCATCGGTGCAGCCAGAGCGGGAACTGGCCACATCGTGGACAGCGTGATCATGATGACTGAGAGCAAGCGCTGACAGGTGAGGGCGTGGGGACGCCTGAGGTGGGGAGCAGGGACGGTGTGCAGCGGAGCAGTGGGTGGGTGCCACTGGAGAGGAAGAGGATAGGAGAGCTGAGACGGCGTTCCAGGCAGAGGGTCCAGCCAGCGCAGAGCACCGAGGTCAGGCGTCTGAGAAACCCAGCCCTTCCCATGGAGTGCGAGTCTGGACTGTGTGTACTGGTCTCCACTGCGGACGCCGTGTTTAGGAATCCCGACTGCGAGTTGGTGCCCTGGCCTGCTGGATTCTAATCTGGACCAGCAGTTGAGAAAGTTCCCTCTGACTTTGAGACGGAATGGAAAGGGAAGAGACTAGAGTCAGGGTGGGCACTGCAGAGGTCACTGCAGGGCTCAGGAAGACGTGGCCAGGCTGCGGCAGAGTGTGGAGCGGAGAAGTAGGATGTGCACGACTGCGTGGTTGTAAGCCACGGGAATCCTGACTAGAACAGCAGTCGAAATAGTGCACGCGTGTTGGTTTGAATCCAGGTTGTGTGACACCACCTCAGGGTTCCTCTCAAGTCTCCGGTGACCTCCCAAGGCCAAGCCCAGGGTTTTTCTCAGCCCAGCCTCTCCCTTTGTCTGGGGTATCTCCTACCATGAACCTCTCTGGGAGCCACAGAGACCCTTCCCTTCCCCGAGGGGTCCCTGCTGGCACCACCAGCCCTGAAAACTGGACCAAGTTGTCTCCTTACTGTTGTCCCTGCGCCATATCTGGGGGTGCTGTGAGATGCAGTTTCCCTTGCTAGCCCCCCACAGACCCCTTGACCCTTTGAGGGTTTCACTGAGAATCGTGGGAGGAAAGTGATAAAGAAGCAAAGTGACAGAGGTGAGGTGGCATGGAGAGCACAATGGCAGATGAACAGCGGTAGCAGTGACGCAGCACGGGGTCGTCCCCAGGGTTCTAGGCCTGTCACCGCGTCATTGTCTGACTCCTGGTCCCAGACTCCATGCTCCTTGCTTAGGCCTTCTCAAGGTTCCTAATTTGGTCCATCTTCCCCCAGGCAGAATGTGCCAAACTTTTCCTTCTCCTCCACTCCCCTGCTCCAGTCCGCCTCACCCCTCTCCCCATGAAGAGTTCCTCAGCCCAGGGCTTGGCGTCAGGTGTAATGAAGGTACCAGGGTGAACCTGGAGTGTCCAGTTCTGGTCCCATTTGGGTCATTTGTATCTTTTGAGGGACAATCCTTGTGTTGGTTCCCAGCTTTACATAGAGGCAAGCTTCTTAAGAGTATTTCTTCACAGGGACCAGCAGTTAGCGTAATAGCTATGTCGCTGGACTCCCACGTAGTCGACCGTGGTTCGAGTCCCAGACCCAGTGGCTTAAACTCACATGCCAGGCGTGTGTGTGTGTGTGTGTGTGTGTGTGTGCGCGTGCGTGCCCAAGATCCCGAGAGGAGAATGGAGGAGAAGGGATTGCGGCGTGGCCATCCCCCCTGGGGGGTGATTTCTCGCTTTCTGTCTCTCTGTCTCTGTCTGTCTGGTGAGCGCACGCGCCCTATAGCAAAAACCTCTCCAAAAAAATGAAAAAGAAAAAAAAAGTATTTCTTCACAGAATCACCCTTTGTCCTTAGAAGTTTCCCTTTTCTCCCTCTCCCCTCCCTCTGATAATCTGAGCTTATTGGTGCAAATGGTTGTTCTTTGTACTCGGGATATAAAGCTAAAGCCTTAAGAGACTTGCTCAGTTTCCCCCTGACCATTTATTCCCCTTTGGAAACTTTGTGGGCACCGCCTCTTCCTATGAGGCCCAGTGACTTTTCCTCTGCCCCACCCCAGCAACTTTAGCTCCTAGGTATGCGCGGGACTGTCCCCTCTACCCCCACCAGCTCTGCAACCTGAATTTACTTGCCGTGTGGCCTTGGGCAAGTTACCTAAACTCTGAACACAGTTGCTGACCCTCTGATGGTGAAATGGGAAGAAGGTACTTATCTCAAAGGTTGCTTTGAAGATAAGTTCAATAATGTATGTAAAGTACTTGGCCCCTTGGCTGAACTGATTAAATGCTAAAAGGCATTACTTGCACTGCCGCCCTGGTTATTACCACCATCACCACCTCTCTGCCCTTGGGGAATGTATATCAGTCACATGGGGTGCTAGGGGAAAAGTGAAATGAGAGACCAGGTTTTTGTCTGGGTGAGAATAAATAATACCCAGTGTGATTAGAGTTGTTATGCAAGCATTACAGGATAATTTTGAAATAAACAATTTAGGGGCACTTAAATGGGAAAACTTAATGGAGAGGTGAGCCTTAAATAGTATTTGGATTTGAGTTGATAAGAAAAGCATTAAGTTTGGCCCCAAGCTGTATTGGAAAGGTCTTTAGCCTTTTTTTTTTTTTTTTTTAAGAGCGATTTTTGCTGTAGGGTGCTTGCGACAGAGGGACGGAAAGCTAGAAATCATCCCCCCAGAGGGGATGGCCTCCCTGCAATCCCTTCTCTTCCATTCTTCTCTCGGGTTTTGAACAACACCCATGTACATGTGCCTGGCGTGAGTTTCAAGCCGCCAGGTCCTGGACTCAAACTGTTGGAGGATTTGAGTGTTGGGTGGGGTGCTAAGTACTTCTCGGGTGGGTGAGGAAGTGGATTTAATGCAGAAGTCCTCATACTGGTTTGCACAGCGAGGAGCATCCACACACTCATTTAACGTGGGGCGTGATGTCTGCAGTATGCCTGTGTGTTTCTGGATGTGCTCAGAGTCTGGTGTCTGAAATTCACTCACGGGACCAGCAGGCATAATGGCTATGTTGCTGGACTCCCACGTAGTCAACTGTGGTTTGAGCCCCGGACACAGTGGCTTAAACTCAACACCGGGCGTGTGGGCATGCGTGGCCCAGATGCCGAGAGGAGAATGGAGGAGAAGGGACTGTGGCATGGCCATCCCCTCTGGGATGGGGGTGATTTCTCGCTTTCTGTCTCTCTGTCTCTCTCTTTCTGGAGAGCGCATGTGCCCTCAAAGGTTGCTTTGAAGATAAGTTCAATAATGTATGTAAAGTACTTGGCCCCTTGGCTGAACTGATTAAATGCTAAAAGGCATTACTTGCACTGCCGCCCTGGTTATTACCACCATCACCACCTCTCTGCCCTTGGGGAATGTATATCAGTCACATGGGGTGCTAGGGGAAAAGTGAAATGAGAGACCAGGTTTTTGTCTGGGTGAGAATAAATAATACCCAGTGTGATTAGAGTTGTTATGCAAGCATTACAGGATAATTTTGAAATAAACAATTTAGGGGCACTTAAATGGGAAAACTTAATGGAGAGGTGAGCCTTAAATAGTATTTGGATTTGAGTTGATAAGAAAAGCATTAAGTTTGGCCCCAAGCTGTATTGGAAAGGTCTTTAGCCTTTTTTTTTTTTTTTTTTAAGAGCGATTTTTGCTGTAGGGTGCTTGCGACAGAGGGACGGAAAGCTAGAAATCATCCCCCCAGAGGGGATGGCCTCCCTGCAATCCCTTCTCTTCCATTCTTCTCTCGGGTTTTGAACAACACCCATGTACATGTGCCTGGCGTGAGTTTCAAGCCGCCAGGTCCTGGACTCAAACTGTTGGAGGATTTGAGTGTTGGGTGGGGTGCTAAGTACTTCTCGGGTGGGTGAGGAAGTGGATTTAATGCAGAAGTCCTCATACTGGTTTGCACAGCGAGGAGCATCCACACACTCATTTAACGTGGGGCGTGATGTCTGCAGTATGCCTGTGTGTTTCTGGATGTGCTCAGAGTCTGGTGTCTGAAATTCACTCACGGGACCAGCAGGCATAATGGCTATGTTGCTGGACTCCCACGTAGTCAACTGTGGTTTGAGCCCCGGACACAGTGGCTTAAACTCAACACCGGGCGTGTGGGCATGCGTGGCCCAGATGCCGAGAGGAGAATGGAGGAGAAGGGACTGTGGCATGGCCATCCCCTCTGGGATGGGGGTGATTTCTCGCTTTCTGTCTCTCTGTCTCTCTCTTTCTGGAGAGCGCATGTGCCCTATAGCAAAAACCTCCCCTCCCCCGAAAAAAAATAAAAAAGAAAAGAAACTTCAGACTCACTTAAAAGATATTCCTAACAATTGCATTAGTTTCTTGGCCTAATCATTGGAAACTGCAGTAGAAGTGCTATTGAATGGATGGTCTGTGGGCGTTTGGGTGTTTTAGGAGCACTCAAACTGTGAGGGCCAGGAACCTTAGGTGTTGCCTAATAGAAGCAATCCTAGCAGTCTCCTGATGCGGTGCAGCCGGAGGCCACAGCCCAACTCAGAATGGCTTGCTGTGCGGAGATTTTTGCATCTCACAGATGGAAAGCACAGAATGTGGGGACCCTAGGGTCCACTGGGTCAGCAGCTCCAGGGGGCGTACGGCCTGCTTCTTCCTGCTTTTCCCTCTTGCATCCTTTGCATGCCAGCTTCTCCTTTCAGGGGCAACAAAGGCTGTAACAGTTCCCAGTATCAGTCCCCATCCACAGTAATGCCCAGCCTCTCCTCATTAGAGGATCTTACCCTAATGGCCAACCCTCAGACTTCTTTCCTCATGTCTGATTGGGCAGAACGGCCTGGATGGAATGCTTGGTCCTGGATGAAATGAGGGCCCAGGAAATGGTTACCACTCCCACTCAGAGTCAGGGATCCCAGTGGACGGAGGGACACACAGATCAGGACCCCAGGAATGGAGGAGCAGAGGGGTAGTTTTCTTTGGTCAAGGGCTACCTGGGCTTCTTTCAGGTGGAGCTGTACATGGCGCCAGCCAGGCTGCTGGAGCCAGGACCACTGGCCTGGAGACCAGCCTTGGTTTGAGGACTCACCTCCTGGGTGACCGGGGTTCTAGCTGTTTTAGTTTGACCAAAGAAGGACAGAATGAGAGAGAAGGAGGGAAAGCAAGAAAGCAAGTCACCAGGTCCAGGACTGCAGTCGGCCATGTGGGAGTCCAATGCCCTTAACCACCACACCACCTGCCGGCCCCTCTCTCACTCAAATTTAATTGTTATCATGTGCCTTTATTTCCTAAATCTGGAAATCCTAGTACTATGGGTACCCAGAGTAAGACAGGAGACAAGGTAGTGGGGGAAAAAAGGACAACAAGAATCCTAATTCACTATCTTCAAAAAAAAAAAAAAAAGATTAAAAACGTGGCAAAGGAATATTGTGCTCACTTCCTCCTTCACCCACCCGCCCTCCCCTGGAACTGGGACTGCCGTTTGCCTCCTTTCCACTAAGGGGAGGCTTCACTAAGGGGTCACAGCCTGGTGACTGGGGATGGACTTCCTGTCCTTGGGTCTTGGTCAGCTTCCGGCGGAGAGCTGGAAGAAGGGTCAGGCTGTACTCCAGAGAAAAGTCCAGCTAATTCCCTCTGCCCTGCTTCATCTTCTGTTGAGACCGAGCCACAGGACAAGAGAATCTCTGTGCCCAGTCCTGCCTCATTACTGCTCTCATTAGTGAAGGTGTCTGTGAGGGGTGTGGAGGAGAGAGTGGCCAGGAACACGGGTGTGCAGAATATCAGTACACACGCACTGACAACCACGTCCTCCAGTGTCTCGGCCCCCTCCACTGGTGAGGGACCAGCTGTTGTTGCCGTTGAATCCCTGGGTCTGAACCTTTGACCCAGAACTAGCCATTTTTCCTATTTGGTTTCTTTTCGGTTTTCTTGAGGCATACTTCTAGGTGTGCTCTGGCATTGCTCCTCAATTGAGCCAGCAGACATTTTCTAGTAAGGGCCAGATAATAAATCATTTTCTCCTCATTTATTTATTAAAAACTTTTTTTGTTTATTGCTAGAAGGCACATGCGTTCACATGGGGTAGGAGAGGGAAGGAAGGAGTTTAACAAGCATCTTCTCAATGTGATTTGATCACACTGCAATTCTCTATTTTTTCTATCCCATGAGGATTTGGGGCACATATACCCCCACATGCCTGGTGTGTTTTTAAGCCACTGGGGCTGGGATTTGAACCGTGGTCAGCCATGTGGGATCTGTCTCTTAATGAACAGCATTTAGCCACTGTGTTGTAGGGCTGACCAAGATGGTAACATGTTAGACTTTGCAGGTCACATGGTTTCTGCCGCCATCACTCAGCCCTGCTGTTTGAGGCATGAACACGATGGTAGACAACATGCCAGTCAGTGGACCTGGCAGTAAGATTGTATTTATGGACATGCAAACATGCGCTCTATGGGATTTATTGTCCTTTTGGTTGTTTCAACATTTAAACATGTGAAAGGCATTCTCCACTCGTTGGCCATACAGAGGCAGGTGGTGGACCAGCTTTGGCCTGTGAACCACAGTTGACCTCATTGAAGTCATCAGCAGAGAACCTGGAGAGTCCACGCCCGCCTCTGGTTCTCCATTAATGAGCAGGGTGGCTTTCGCCCCGAGGTGAAACTTCTGCTGCTACCCGGTGGATTTTGCCCTCCCGCTGCCCACGGTGCAGGTCCAAGCCCCCATCTTGTAGCTTGCTATGTGGAAAAGGTTCCTCTGTGGAGTCGTAGATCTCCTTTAGAGAGTGCACTGGTGTGATCAAGTCTGGCTGTAGAGTCAGTATTATAATGAATGGAGTTTGTGATGATCAAAGACCACAATATCCAGACTTTGGGGCTAATAAATACGGAAGTAACAACCGGATGTGGGACAGTGGTGTGATGCCACTTTCTACCCACAGCCGTGCGGGGCTTGGCATTGCGTGTTTCTAAATGGAAAGATCACATTAGGCTTGACGTTCTGTCACCGCCTGGCTCCAGCTGCACCTGGAACAGGGACTGGCAGGCATAGCCTTTCCTTCCTGAGGGCCGTGACTGATGGAAGCTTCATGTTTCATGGATAGAAGATGTGCTGGGTGAGGTGGACAATGGAATTACACCTCCCCAGAAATCACTCCTGGTCTGAGAATCAGGTTTGCAGTGTGCCCTGTAGCATTCGCTCTTGCCGAGTGCTGGGAGACGGGTGGTTATTAGGTTATGTCAAAGTAGTGTTTGCCTTAATACACGATCCTCCTGCAGTAACCCAATAACGGAAGGGGAGGGAGGAGGCACGGGGGAAGGAGGGAAGGTGGTGACCTGCTCGTTTCTGAGAGTGGGAAGCCTCTGGAAGTCAAGCAGGCTTTATGTGGTGGGCAGAGTGAGCTGTTAGGGTTGTGCATGCCTCCCCTTGCCCCAGGTCCATGCAGGTTTGAATCCACTCACCTTGGCACCTGGGCGAGGCAGTATAGCTTCAGAGTCAGAAGAACAACATCTGGGCTCAACTGTGCCCTTGGGCAGATGATTTAATGTTACTATTTGCAGAATTATCAATGGGGGTGTTAGGAGTATCCATTTAATAGAGCTATGTAAGAATAGTGTGAGTTCAAGCTTATGGAGTGTTGGGATCCATGCCTGGGCCATAGAGAGTAGTGTGGTGGCGGCGGCGGTGGTGGTGGTGTGGTGGGTGAACGGAAAGGAGGAAGTGGGTGCTTCTCCGTAACCTCATGCTCTGACATAGGGTCATTATCACAGGTCTGATGATAATAATTCAAAACGAACTCAGCCCTTCCCTCTCCTCCCACCACTTCACGCTGGGACATGTGAACATCCGTGCAGGAATATTCCAGGTATCTCCAAGAGTGGTGGTTGTGGGAGTTCGGGGCCGTGCCTGACCCCAGCAGCTGCTCATCTGTGCACAATGAACTGGACACATCACTGTGGGCTGTGGGGCCTTCTGCAGGCTCCTGACCTCTCAGAGCACGAAATAAGAGATCATCAGGTGTCCCCAGCCCACCCGGGCCATCTTGGGGCCCTGAGGAGATAATGCAAGTGAAAGTGTTGTGAAAACTGCGTCATTCTTTCCAGAGGGA
>NW_006204627.1:106538-117442 GCF_000334495.1 Tupaia belangeri chinensis | reverse complement strand
CATGTGTTTCTCATGTTCCCCTGGTCTTAGTTTCCCTTCCTGCTCCTGTGAGCCAGGGGCTTAATATCATGTTTTATAGATTTGTGATTCTTCGGTAAAGATTTTGAAGGCCGCCTCACCTTTTTTTTTTTTTTGAAAAAATTTGACATAATTTAAGGTCAAAGTTGTGTAAGAATAACATTCTGATTTTTTTGGGGGGCATGGGTATTTGTTCTAAATCTTATTTCTTTTTCTTTTCTCTAAAAAAATATATATTTTTTTGGAGAGAAATTTTTGTTATACGGCACATGTACTTGCCAGAGAGACAGAAAGTGAGAAATCACCTCCCAGGGTCAATGACCATGCCATAATCCCTTCTCTGTTCTCCTCTCAGAATCATAGGCACAAATGTACACACCACTGGGTCCGGGATTCATACCACAGTCAACTACATGGGAGTCTAGCGACGCAACCATTATGCGATCTGCTGGCCCCATAAAAATATATATTCTTGTCTACAGTCCCAAGGCCAATTTATATTCAAATGAAATTTTTATCTTAGTTTTATTGTGATCCAGGCTTTTGCTTGTTTATTGAAATAAATTTCATTGTGTGTATTTGAGGTTTACAACATGATGTTATGGGATACACATAAATAGCAAAGTGGTTACTGTAATGAAGCAAATTAACATATTTATTCTCTTGATAGTTACTCTTTTGTTTTAAGAGCAGCTAAGATCTACTTACCAAAAATTTCTAATACTTTTTATTTTTTTGGAGAGGTTTTTGCCATAGGGCACGTGCACTTGTCAGACAGACCGAGAGAGACAGAGAGACAGAAAGTGAGAAATCACCCCCCAGGGGGGATGGCCATGCCACAATCCCTTCTCCTCCACTCTCCTCTCAGGATCTTGGGCACGCACGCACACGTGCCCGGCGTGAGTTTTAAGCCACCAGGTCCAGGACGCGAACCGCAGTTGACTACGTGGGAGTCCAGCGACATAGCCATTATGCTAACTGCTGGTCCCGAAACTTTTTTTTTTAATGCTAGAGACAGTGTGTGCACAGCCAGACACAGCCAGAGAGAGAGCGTGAGTAAGCACCTCAGTGGGGGCCTGGTGACATTTGCAGTCCTTTTCCTTCCACCCTCTCACCCATCCAGATCCTGGGCACGTACATGAGTGTGTCCAGCGTGTTTTTCAAGCCAGTGGTGCTGGGACTTGAATCCTGGCAATCCGTAGGGGACCCAGCTTCCTCTGTGCAGTGTGTAACTGTTGTGCTACAGGGACAGCTCAATACAGTTTTATTAAGTATAGTTTTCACTAGGCTTTTAAACGTTAAAATGATTTTAAATTGACATAATTGCACATACATTTACTTTTTTGAGTGATAACCTGAAACATATATCTGTAATGTGGAATGAGTAAATTTAACTAGTCAACTTAGAACATCACCACACAGTCATTTGCTTTTTCTCTATGGTGAGGCATTCAATATTAGTTATTTGGAGATACATGATACATTATCATTGACCATCGCCACCCTGCTGTGCAGTACGTTGTCAGGCTTACTCTTCCTGGCCAGGAGGTGGCATGGTGGTAAGACGCTGGATCCCACGTGGCCGCCTCCATGGGTCTGAGTCCAATACCTGGTGATTTGAGAAATAAAATATGCCTGGCACATCTGCATGAGTACCCAGAACCCTGAGGGGAGAGTGGAGGAGAAAGGATCGCATTGTGGTCATCTCCCCTGGGAAGATGACCCCTTCCCCACCCCCGTCTCTCTCCAGTGAGCACATGGCACCTATGACAAAAATCTGAAGAAAACAAAAAACAAAAGCTTACTTTTCCTCCAACTGAAACCCTGTACCTGTGACCAGCAACTCCTTGCCCCTCCCCCCCCCGCCCCCAATCCTGGCAACCATTCGATGCTCTGCTTCTGTAAATTCAGATTTTAGATTCCACATGTAAGATCCTCCAAATATTTGCTTTCTGTGTTTCGCTTATTTCCCTTAGGGTATCCTTGCGTGGTCATAGTGGAGTCTGAAGGTTGTCTCAGTAGCTGCTTCGGAATTGTGGTTGCTTTCTGGGATTTCTGGGGCTTGAGAGACCGTCTTGTTGATGGCGACACTTCTCGAATCAGGACAGGACTTGCCGTCCTGGCCTGGATCATCTCTGAGCTCCCTCTGCAGAAAAGTGCTGCAGCTGCTGTTCGGCTCATCCTGCCAAAGAACAGAGCTACTTGGGGAGGCAGTAGAAGGTGCTCGGGGGTCTTTGCCTGGAGGATGAGGACTGTGGATGAGGACTGCGGTGACTCCACACAGTCTTAAGGTGTGAGGCCCCCGTCTCCCAGTGAGAGGTAGAGAGTGTTTCTCATTCATTCACGTTAAGGAGGGTGAGATCCTGTCCCTGGAGCTTCCTGGGAATGAGACGCCACTGGTGGGCCTGTTGCTTGCCTTGTGAGTTCAGGCGTTAGCAGTCCCTCACCACACTGAGTGCCCCTCAGCCTCCTCTACTCTGTGACACTTGTGGAACTCCAGGGGACTTCCCAGCCCCTCTTCATCTCTGTCTTATTCCTTTCCAGGTGTTTTTTTTTTTTTTCCCCAAAAGGCCAGGTTATATTAAAGGATTGCTCTGTGCTGAAAAAGACAAGCATTGCTGAGCTACATCTTGGCAGCTCTTTCTGATTTCGATGGGGTGGGGGTATTGGCTCAGATGCAAGGAGCTTGACCAGATCTGGAATCCTGAGCAAGGAGCTTGGAGACTCTGTGAGTCAAAAACGATGCTTTGGGAGATAAGCATTGAGGACAGAGCAGAGTGGGAGGAGTTCAGGCGTTAGCAGTCCCTCACCACACTGAGTCCCCCTCAGCCTCCTCTACTCTGTGACACTTGTGGAACTCCAGGGGACTTCCCAGCCCCTCTTCATCTCTGTCTTATTCCTTTCCAGGTGTTTTTTTTTTTTTCCCCAAAAGGCCAGGTTATATTAAAGGATTGCTCTGTGCTGAAAAAGACAAGCATTGCTGAGCTACATCTTGGCAGCTCTTTCTGATTTCGATGGGGTGGGGGTATTGGCTCAGATGCAAGGAGCTTGACCAGATCTGGAATCCTGAGCAAGGAGCTTGGAGACTCTGTGAGTCAAAAACGATGCTTTGGGAGATAAGCATTGAGGACAGAGCAGAGTGGGAGGGGATACCCGCCAGGTAGCATGATCTAGAACAGAGCATTGGAACCCTTCCGCTTTGCAAGCAGGGTGAGTCAGTGGGATGGGTCAGGCTGTGGTCCCCTACCATGTAAACTCCTTGAGGGCACGACTGCATCTTTGCATTTCTAGAGCCCACTGCTCCCTAGTTACTAGAGAGGTTTGAATGGGTGATTTCATTTCTTCAAATGCATCATCGCTGAAATCTCCTTTTGCGGGTGCCCAGACATGTTAAGTGACCTTGCAGATCTCAGCCAGTAATTGGCAGACGGGGAGCTCCAGCCCCAGCCCCTTTCCCTAGTGAGGGGCATATCTCATTATATCATGTTGTTCTTTTAATTAAATCCTGGGTATCGTCTATGGCATACTTCATTTCTAATTGACTACTTTATGGGTGAATTTGCATTTAATGTTAAATCTAATGTGGAAATCATTAACCAGATCTCTAGAGAGAAGAATAGGTACTTTTACTGTGTCTATTAAAGATAAGACGTATGTGAATATGAAGCTTTTAATGTAGAATGGGGAAAAATTAGAGAATTTGGAACATATGTATAGTCTGTATGCTTGTGAATTGGCTAAATTTTAGTTTCAGATTAGATTATACAGAGCTTGTAATAGCTGTTGCAACTAGTGTCATTTACTGCATCATGCCATGGGACGTCACAGCTGTGGGAGGTGAGCATTATCTCCCTTTATAGATAAGGAAGCCGAAGCTTGAGAGGAAAGGCTCTCAGTTGGCAAATGGTGAAGGCAGGATTTGAATCCAGGCCAGCTTGATTTTAAAGTGGACTCTTGACTGCAAGGTGCTTCCATGGGTCCCCTGTAGTGGCAAGGGACCTGAGTTTAAAGCCCATTTGATTGTACAGTGTTTGCTGCTGCTGCCAACTTGGGAGTGACCTCAGCATTACCATGATTCCATTAAGGGAGAGACTCGAACCTGAGGCCCTCCCACAGCATCCACAGGCCAAAGGGATGTCCATACAGCGTGACTTTTAGCCATGACTCATCTGAGGCTCCTCCTAGGAGCTTCTCAAAAGCTGACTCACCTGGCACCTCCAGTCTTGCGTGTGCTTGGGTTTCCTTTGGACTGCGTATCCTTTATAGGTTAGTCTTAAACTATTTCTGTTCTCTTTATTTTCATGCTTAGCCACCTTGCATTGAATTCGACTGCAAAGAATGCTGTGGCCAGTCCAGACCCTCTCACTCACTGCCTGTGTATCGGGCAAGCCATTTAATCCTGGGTGCTGGTAACTACTCTCCCTCTGTGTCGTCGTGGGGTTTCCTTAGGACCTGTGAGTGGCAGTGCCTGGCCCAGGGTATGGTGTGCGTTCAGGAAAGAAGCTTTCCGTCTTGCCTTTTCACTCTCTTTTCCAGGAACAGCATCCATGTGGTGATCAGCTGACCAGGGCCAGGGGCACCCACGTTTCCTTGCGATCTTGCTAGTGCCTTTATGTACTAATGTAACCACTCCCTAGGGCACAGTGCCCCCAAGCCTTGGTCTAGAAATGGGATAATCTACACACACGCCTAGCCCCACACCTTGGGCTGACCCTGTAGTGAGAGGACACAGAGAAGCAAACAAAATCAGTACTACCTGTAGTTGGATGCAGACGTCTGCTTGCTCCTCAGTGGGGGATACCCATTCCTTCAACAGTGTGTTCACTTTGACACCTCTTATGTTCCTGGCACGATGTTAACATGCGCATTTGGACCTGGGTAACGTGTAGGGTCTGGGAGGTGTGTATCACTGTCTAGTGTTCTTCTACCTTAGACACTTTACTTCTTAGGGGTCTTTCATCTGAGAAAATACGTGATGCTCCCTTTTCCTTTTTTAAAGAATTGTTTCTTTGTTACCTTTATTTTTCAATTTTGACCCAAGAGAAACAGAGAGACATAGAGAGAGAGAGAGAGAAAACGAGCAAACTGTCAGGTCCAGGACTCGAACCACAGTTGGCCATGTGGGAATCCAGCACCCTTACTCACCACGCCACCTGCCAGCCCCTCTTTTCACTTTTAAAAAATACTGCCACAGGGCACTTGCCAGAATGAGAGAGAGAGAACGAGCGTGAGCAGGCGAAGCTCCCGGTGGGGCATGGTCACATTGCAGTTTGCTTCCATTTCTCCCTCCTGTTGGGATTTTGGGCATGCATGCACAGTTGCCCAGTGTGTTTTCCAAGCCTCTGGGGCTGGGATTGAGATTGCAGTTGGCCTTGTGGGACCTGGCTCCCTAGTCATTGTGCCACTGTGCTCTGGGACGGCCCCGTTTTTCGTGCTTCTAACCGCTTTTCCCCCATCCCAGCCAACCTTTTTGGCTGGGAAGAGAGATGGACATAGAGTTTGGGTGTTGGGATTTGGCAGATGTTTGTGTACTTCCTACTCCATGGCTTCTCAGATACCCCTGTGTAGACGAATTGCCCGGGAGGCTGGTTAAATTCGGATTCAGCTGCCCCCCTCCCACACATCCTGATTGACTAGGTCTGGGTGGGGCCAGACCTGTGAGCTTTACTCTGCCGCTCAGGTGAGTTGGATGCGCACATTCCTGTGAACTGGACGTGAATAGAAGAGTGCCAGTCACATTGCCATGGAAGAAAGTTGACTGTCTCATTTTATCAAGGAGGAAATTCTCCCCAGGAGAAAAAGGGACTTGGGGTGAGGAACTACAGTGGGCTGCATGGCCTGGGTTTTGGGACGGGCCAGATCCTATGTCCACTGCCCTGTGGCCCTCATGCAGGCAGCCTTGGGTAGGTTGTGTTCTCTGAGCAGCCCTTTGCTCCCCATCCTGCCTTACTGAGTGAGTAACCCAAGGTTGTGATTGGAGGGACCCAGGCAAAGCACAGGGTGGAGAGTCACACTAGGAATTGGCCCATGCCAAAAAAATCGCTTATTGACTTCCCAGTTCCTGACTGACTCATCCTTGGAATGTGAGGTGAATGTTGCGTACATGCCTCGTAATTTCTTATTTCACACACAGAAATACTGTAACCGCAATGAAGGAAATCAAACAAGGAGAGAAAGGTTCTTCCACATCTCATCACCCAACTGTTCCATTTTAACTTTTTGCCCTCATCTGTATGCAAACATTTCTCTGTAGCTGTACTCATACATAGACTCAATTTTGTATTCTGCTCTTTTCAGTAAATCTTAGGTAAATGGTTTCCAAATGCTTACATAGTCTTCAAGATGATTTTTAATGGTCTTACAACCTGTCATCCCACAGGCTGAATTTACTTAACCATTTGTCTGTTATTGGACATTTAGATTCTTTTTCCCCTGCAGTTTTATGCTATTATAAATAATACTCTGAGATATGGCTTCATCCCTATTGTAGATTGTTTCCTTAGGGTGAATTTCTAAGAGCAGAATTTCCAATGTAAAGGGCACTTTTTTTTTTTTTTTTTTTTTTTTTTCTCTTGGTGGATATTGCTAAATTACTTTCCCCAAGAGTTGTACCAGCTTACTATGTGTAGCAGTGCAAAAAGATAACAGTTCTGGGGCAGCTTGTTGGCCTGGTGGTTAAGGCTGCCAGATCCCACATGGTCAACAGGTGGTTCGAGTCCTGGAAATACTGGCTTGAGAAATAAATTGTGTGTGTGCGCATGTGTATGTGTGTGCATGTGTTGTGCACATGTGCTTGTGCCCAAAACCCTAAAAGGGAGGGGAAATGGAGAAGAGCTTGCAGCCTAACTGCCCCCCATGGGAGTGTTTTCCTCTCTCCTCTCCTTTTCTCTCTGGTGAGCATACGTGCCCTCTTGGGGGCGGGGGTGAGACAAGATACCAGTTTCAACACTTTGACCTACATTATGCATTGTAATTTTCACAAAGGGTTGGCTCAACAGTGCATCAGTAATTTGTAATTTTTGGATTGTGGTAAAGTTGAGTATGGCTTTATTTATTTTTCATTATTATTATTCTTAGAGTTAATTTAATTTATCATAGGCAGGACCTACTTGGTTAAGGTCAGATGTTCTGTGTAGAATTTTTCAGATTCTTGGATTTTACAGTTGTAAAACAAACCAAACTAATGAAAACCAAGCCCAGAGCCCATCTGTGTAATAAATACTTTGGCCATACCTCCCAGTTGGGTTAGCTGTCCCTGATCTTAACTTCCTTGTAGGTCACAAGTTAATAGGGTGATGTTGGAGAGTAGAGGGCCTTTCCTCTGCTCCTCTTCAAATTCCCCTTTGTTCTTTCCCTCCACCACCCCCTTCTATTTCCTGTCTCCCTCCTCCCCTGTAAACACGGTTTTTGTCTCTAGAGATAAAACATAAAAGGATCGACGTTTGGTCATGCTCCTCCAATTTATAAAACATAGGTTGCCTGAAATTATGTAGTACAGAATGAGAGAAAGAAAATCACAATTTTGTAACAAATTGCCTGTAACTGCATTCAGAGTCTCCCAGGAACCCTTAGAAAGGCGTGTTTGAGGATGTAATCTTAGCTTGTAGCAGGGGAGCCTGACTAGTTTTTCAGGTTGGTCTTGAATGACTCTGTGCGTTCTGGAATGCTCACCATCCTCAGTATGACAGCATGCCGGTGACCAGCTCTCTCCCTCTGCTTGTGCTTGCTGGCTGTGGGGCTGGTTTGTTTATTTGCCCGAGGGGAATGATTGCAAGGCCCTCCCCTTTGCAGCAGCACCCAGCATTCACAGGGGACTCTTGTTCCTCAGGCTTCCTCAAGGTGATGCCAAGTCAAGTCTGGTCTTCCAGTGGCCCCTGAAGTCACATTTTTCCTTCCCCAAAGGACTTGCGCTCCCTGAGGCTAATCTACCTCTATCAGATTCTCCTTACCGGGCAGTATTATCAAAGAAGAGGACCTAGAAGCTTGAGAAACTATGTTTCACGGCCAAGGGAGTGTGTGTGTGTGTGTGTGTGTGTGTGTGTGTGCGCGCGTGCTTGCCTGTTTGCAATGAATTGAGCTTGAGCTTATGAGCTCTCTCCTTGGGTGATGTGGTCCCCGTGCACACACCTGAGCAAAGCCTGATGCTGGAGAATAGCCGGACCTATGCACAATATATATGAGCGTGGTCATGGCTCTATTTCAGTTTAATTTGTTAATGAAACAAGACGGAGCGCATTTTCTCCTCCCGCACACCTCTCAGGCTGTTCCAGATGAGGCACAATTAATTTATTTGCACTGTCTGCGGAGGCGGATGCCAGCTAATGTAGTGCAAGAGCTTTTATCTTTACGTTTGTAATGAAGAGGGGCGGGCTGCTGGCAACTCCACAAGGCTTGCCCGTGACTCACTCTCCAACTGCAGAGCACTTTCTTCTGGAATAATGAAATGCGTGCACACACGCACACGCAAGCCTAGTTCCTGTTTGAAATGGGCAGAACCAGTTTGGGAAGGTTCAGGCCCCTCTGAAACACTGCAGGAGAAAGAAAGAAAACAGGGGAACAAAGCTCTGCTCCCCGTTCTGCTCGGGGGCGCCCTGCCCTTCTGGGATGAGAACCCCTGGACTGCCTCTACCCGCCTCTCCTTGGAAGGCTAGCTTCTTTGTGCACATTCTCTGTGCTCAAGCAGGCAGCCTGCTCCACAGCCACCTCCTTAGAGGGGCCTGCGCCTGCGTCATCTGGCAGAGCTGCTCCTGACCTGTGGTCCCCCCACTTCCTGTAGTGCCTTGGGGGCTTTGCTTTGGGAGTGCAGGGGAGGCGGTGGGGAAGGGATCCCTCCAGGCTTTGTCTGAGTTCTCTGGGCCTGGCCTTTGGAGGTGGCTGTGTTGGTGGAGGGTTGTGCTGTCACTTCACTTTGAAAGGCCTCTGGAGAAACAGTTCACGTGGAAAGTAATGTGAATTTGGCCCTTTGCAAAGGCGTTCCAGTTGGAGTTATTGTTATCCCTGTTTCTTGGATGAGGAAATCGAGGTGCACAGAAGTTAAATCCTTGCCCGTCATTAAGTGGCTAGCCGGTGGGAAGATAGCGGCAATGAAGAGTCCTTTGGAGTCTAAACCGACACCTTGGGGCCTCTCCATGGCATTTGTCTATGAAGGGCCGAGTAGGAAATCCATGTATAGTTGGCCAGATCCGCTCTTCACAAGCCACGTAAGAGATTATACACACAAGACTCGTGTGAGAGAATAAGTGTGTTTCCGTAGTTCACTAGAATAGCAGGAAGCCCGCGTGGATACTTCCTGCAGGTTTCAAAGCAAAATAGTCTGCGCTGGGCAAGAGGACTGAGCTCTGCAGGTTCCTCCTGTGTCACATATCTGGTTGAGCTAGTGTGCAAGGAGGGTGTCATGTCAACTCCCCCACCTGTCCTGGCACCACGTCTGAGCCACACAAACCACTGTGCATGGCCTTCCCAGTTTTCAGAGCCAGAAGGAGCCAAGGAGATTTTACACACGAGGAAACTATGCCCAGAGAGAGATTGTATGTTAGGAGGAATTCCATTCATTTGTCCACCATCCAGCTATGCATACAGCAAATATTTACTGAGGTAGTTCGGGGCTGGGGACCATAGGTGGGGCCATGAGGGAAGCAGACACAGTCCTGTCTTCAGGGGACATAGAATAGTGGTTGACACAACTAAGCAGGCACAAGAAGGGCACATGTAAGGGCTATGATGATTGATGTCAGGGTACCTTGGGGCACAGAAGAGGGGCGTCTGACGGTGAGTGTTGATAGTCAGGGAGGACTTCCTGGAAGGAGTGGCACCTACAGTGGGATTTGAGAGTGTTGCTGAAAGTTACTTAAAACTGGGGAACCTATGTCAGCTAAAAGCTGGGACCTTATAATTCTCAAATCCAACTAAATTGGTACCACTAAAAGGCTCTGGGTGCTTGTAAACAACAAGTGTGAGCCTATGACACGCACATGTATGTGCAGAGGACTCACTCTGGGCACACACTGCGATTCTGGGGACACCAGCCCTGTGTGGACAGTGGCGAGTCTGAGCTACAGCGACCACTGGGTTTCAGAGGCCATGCAGGAGACAAAGTGTCAACTAGCCCATGGATTATTCTGTTTATATTAGTTTCAGGTTGAAAAGATAACTTCTGGTTGTGCTGGGTTAATATAAGAAATTAATGAAGTTACTTTTGCTTGTTTCTTTTTTACTTTTTGAACTGAGATGCCCTGAAAAATGTGAGAGGTTGCTTGTCGTTCCCAGTGCATTTCTGTTGAGTAAATGATGTTGGCTGGGAGAGTGACCCAGAGAGGAGGCTGGGCCAGTGATGAGAGACAGGGTTGTTGAGGGAAGTGTGACTTGAGTCCTGCGGGCGTAATCCAAGCAGGAACTTTAGACCCTGAAACGCCCTGCTCTACTGCCAGCCTCCCATACCTACCACCCCCCTTCCAGCCTGGGTGGAGACTGAAGTCAGAATGCCTAGGAAAAGCATCTTCGGTTCTAGCCACCGTAGTGTGGAGGTAGTGCCACTGCCTGGGAGGCCGGAAGCCCCACTGGAGGCCTGGGCCACCCTGAACATGGCGGCCATGGTGGCATGTGCTTGCATATCTAGCTTATTGGAAAGCTGAGGCAGGATGATCATGACATGAGACCCTATTAAGAACCCCTGTCTCGGGAACCAGCAGTTAGCGTAATGGCTATGTCACTGAACTCCCACGTAGTCGACCATGGTTCCGGTCCCGAACCCGGTGGCTTAAAACTCACGCCGGGCGCATGTGCGTGCGTGCCCAAGATCCCGAGAGGAGAATTGAGGAGAAGGGATTGCGGCGTGACCATCCCCCCTGGGGGGTGATTTCTCGCTTTCTGTCTCTCTGTCACTCTCT
>NW_006204627.1:98805-105916 GCF_000334495.1 Tupaia belangeri chinensis | reverse complement strand
GGGGGAGCCCACGCCCCCTAAACAGAAAGCCCCTCCAAAAAAAAAAAAAAAAAAACCAACAACAAAAAACCAAAACCCCACCCCTGTCTCTCTCATAAGGAGGGGTTTAAAAAATATTCAAACCTAATGTGATGGTGCTACTTGCAGTCCCAGATACTAGGAAGGCTGAGGCATGAGGATTGTGAGTTCAAGACCAGCTGAGGCAACTTAGTTGAGACCTTTATCTTAAACAAAGAACAAATTCAGTGTAAGGTACACCCCATTGTGAGCTATGGTTCTTTTCCTAATACACACTTGTGATTAAGATAATATATATCATACTGTATACTGATACTGGAAAAGACAGGCAATCTGGCCAGTTACAGAGTGCGGCTGAAGCTGAGGTGTGGGAATGCGTTCAGGGCACGATGAATGACAGACTGGGGTGCGTCTGGGTGAGATGCAGTGGACGAGGACATTCTTTTTCTGTTGTACTTGGCTTGCTTTGCTCCAGGAATTCCCTCACCCCTTACATTGAAGCTTGTGTCCAGACTTTCATAGTTCTTGTTCTTTGCTTTGTTTAGTCTCAAAAGGCCAACAAGGAATATCCATTTCTTTTTCTTTTTTTCCAACTATTTCATACTGTGTTCCTGAAACGCAGCACTCATTAAGTGCTTGATGAATGAGTTCGTCTTCCACTGATTCATGCAAACCTGCATGTGTCCTTGTGCGCTGGGCTGCAGGCACGCTAAGAGGCGCAGGACTCAGCCCCTTCACCCACGGTGCTCTCTGTTCAGTCCCAACAACATGGTTACACTGTGGATGCTCGGGCCAAGGTAGGGGTGAGCCCAAGACATGGAGACATGGATTGCTAAACCCTGTGACTCAAAGGATGACTTGATTAAAGACAGCCAAGGAGAGAGCTGAGGGACACTTGTAGCTGACCGGAATACACTTTCTGGTAATTCCCTTCTGGACAATGAGACTTACTGATGAGCTGTGTTTATCGAGGATCCAAGCCGCCCCTCGGGGTTTCCTGCACTGTGGCTGTGTTGGATATTAATGTTGCACCTGTATATTAATTACACTTTTCAGTGCCAGTTACATACTTCAGAGGTGGAGCAAATAGCCTTCCCTCTGTAGGAATGACCTGGGCCAGGGGGCAAGGCTCTCAGAAGACCAGTGGGGCAGGGCAGCTTTGCAGGGCTGAGCAGGGGCTATTTGAGGGGCATGAGGTAGCTGTGGCCTGGCAGAGAGTTGGCAGGAGACAATCATTTCACTGGGAGATACCATCTGATACTCATCCCTTCAGGCTAGTCTTGTAATAGCGGCAGATAAATAAGCTGCCTCCAGTGTGTTCCCAGAATATCTCTGTCTGCAAAATGTCTTTGAGGAGATGTTTGACTTGCAAGCATGTGGTTGATAAAATAAATACATTTTAAAAATGTAAACCTCTCTGTGAGAGGTTTTAGTCTCTTCTCTCCCCAGGGAAAAATAAGGCCCTTCTTTAACCTCTTTCCTTCCCTAAGTGCAGAATTCTTGCCATGCTTTATAAGAAGAAAACATTTTTGGAATGTAGCACCTGGAGAACTATGAAGAGGCACTGCCTAAACATGGGCCGGGGCTATTGTGTGGGTAGTTGCTCGGATGTTTTGTGAAGATATTGCAACCCGGACACCTGCAAAGCATTTGAGGAGCTGGCCCAGGCTTGGAGGAGCTGGAATTCCTAGGCACGTGGTTTCGAGCTGCATGTTGAGGGCGGGTGGCTATAGGAGTGATTCTCTCCAACGTTAGAGGAGCCTCACTGCTCACTGACACCTGGCTAGGACAGGACTTGGTGGCTAGAAGAGTGGCCGGCACCATGCGGGAACTGACAGTCCTTGAGTGAGGGAAGGGATGAGTGCATGAGGCCGTGTTCTGGGCTTTCTCATCACGTTCGGGAGCGTTCTCCACGCCTTTTCGTTGCTTCCTGAGGGTGGTCTGGAGACCAGCAGCATTGCCATCACTTCATCCGTAAGTATGTTACCTGGGTGATTTGTTAAATTGCTTATGTAGATGCAGGGATCTGGGACTGGGTCTAAGAATCTGCATTTCTAAGAAGCTTCCAAGTAATGCCGGTAGTGCAGGTCTGTAGCCTACAGGCTACCCTCTACGTAGTGGGGTTCTACTAGGGTTCAGTCAGATCATCAGGAACTCATTGGGAAGTTCCTCAAGGATCATGGATAAAGACAGAAGCCTTTATCCTCATCTTGAAAAGAGTTCATAGTCATGGTGAAAAGTTGAGACTCATCCCCATAAACTGGAGAGGAGCCATTCATCATGATATTGTGATAAGCAGTATATATACGTGTATGTATGTTAAGTGTGTAGGAGAAACACGGGAACGCAAGAGCAGTGTCGGTCCTTCATTGAAGTGGTACTTGAGCCACAGTTAAGAGTCCTGGGATCTTGGAATTAAGCTTGTATTTGGTTCCAACCCAGTGGGATCCCCAAGCCTTCTTGGTTGGTGATCATCCAGCTTTTGCTTAAATGCTGTCACTATAGCGAATGCCCTGACTTCCTGTTCCTCAAGGCCAACCTTTGTCTTAGATGCCGTGAGAAAGGGTTTGCTTAGATGGTGCTGAGATGTGTCACCTCATGCATCGTGTGCTGCACGTGGACAGGTGCTGCAGTGTCTTACACCACGGCAGCCAGGGTAACTTTGTATTGCCACAACTTTCCTCCTCTGATTAGTACTTCCTGATACACGTTAGCAAGCCTGTGATACCGAGTCAAAGTGGAGTCATTTATCACTCATAAAACTTTTATGAAGGAGCTGCAGCATGCCAGTCTTTGTGCAGGGGATAAACAGAGGAGTAAACCGTATCTTGCCTGTGTAGCACTTCATTATTTACAGAGCACTCTCACGGCTCTATCTTGAATTGCCAGCCTTCATCCCTCTGTAAGGCCCTGGGATCCAGCTGTGTGGTACATTCCTATGTCTTTCAGGACCGCTTGAATGTGTATTTTTTTAAAAAGAAGTATTTATTTAATTTATTATTATTATTTTTTTAAATTTGACCAGAGAGAGACAGGGAGGGAAGAGAGAGAGAGAGGAAAAGTGAGAAAGCAAGTTGCCAGGTCCAAGACTCGAACCACAGTCGGCCATGTGGGAGCCCAGTGGCTTAACCACCACACCACCACACCATCTGCTGGCTCCACCAAATATGTTTTACAGAAGCTTCGTCACAATGAGTCACTGAGCTTGTGTGCAAGCCAGTCCCTTAAGACTTTCTCCTGCAATCTTCTCCATCCTGTACTTGTGAGTTGATTTTTAGTTGTTGCTGCTGTTGTTTGGACTGAAGTACATGACTTGACATTTATCCTTATTAAGTTTCCACCTTATTAAAGTCAGCTGGTCATTATATCCTGTGAGATAGTATCAGGAACAGACTCCATCATCCTTCATAGTCCCTGTCCCTTCCAACTCTCAGTTGCTGGCAAATTCCAGTGTCAAATGATTCAGCAGATCCCAGCGATCATTTGTGTGCCTGTCTTCCTTAATAGATTGTGAATTATTTGAAGGCAAAGATCATAGTCTAGTATTGCTCTATAAAACTTGGTTTCTACCTTTGTTTTTTCACATGTGCCCTGGTGGGTGCCTAGAAAATGTTCTCATGTGAGTATTTGTTTTAACTCTGTGGATGCAGGCTTGGTGATGGTGGGTGTCATTGTGATGCAGAGTATAGAGACTCTAGGCTTGGATTTCTGAGTGAGGAGTTTATAGCGAGGATGAAGAGGGAGAAAACGGGCCAGATTGTAGGTAATGGATCTAACAAAGAAAAATGTCAACACTCCTCTGATGGTGCGCAGGGCTTGACTGGTTGGCCTTGAGCTCTTTGTTGAGGTGATTTTTGCAAAAGGACAGGCAGTGGAGAGACCCCTCAGGGCTGCTGACAAAACCGAGTTGGAACAAGGATAGGCAGGAGAGACCCTGTTTTCTGAGAGATGTGATGGCTGAAACCAGCCCCTCAACCTTTGAGAATTGTGTGAATGAAGATGTGTAGGTGTGCATGTGTACATAAACACATGTGCATTTACAGGTATTCACAGATCTGTATACAGGAACACAAACACCTTTCCTTTTTAAAAACATTTTTAATTTTTATTTTAATTTGACCAGAGAGGGAGAGGGAGAGGGCTAGAGGGAGAGAGGTAGAAGGAGAGAAACAGAGAGAGAGAGAGAGAGAGAGCGCGAGTGCGTGCGTGCGCAAGCTATAAATGAGAAAGCAAGCCTCCAGGTCTGGGACTTGAACTACAGCCATGTCGGGGTCCAGCTTCCTTAACCACCATGCCACCTGCTGGCCCTGTACCTTCCCTTTTTTAAAAAGAAATGAGAAGGTTTAAGATTATATTAAAGCTAATTTTGTCTATTTTGTGTTGATCAAGTGTCACTGTGCTCCAATTATTTTAATTTAGCAAAAAAAAAAAATGAAGATGCGGAGGTGGAACAAAATAATTCCAGCTAATTTGAGGAATTTGAGGCAATCCAGAAAAAGCAGTATGACTAGGCAGAAGTTGAAACTGGACTCACAACTTTTTCCCCCCAGTTTAGAAATACTGGGACTTCCATTCTGAAGATGGCCATCTCCTTCTGCCCCAATAGTGGCCCAGGTGATTCTCATCTCCCTCCCCTTTCCTCCCACTTCCTTTTTGGTTCATTAACTCTGAGTCTTATGAGTCAGCATTGGAAAAAGGGGTTTCTGGTGGAAGGATTAGGAAAGGAAGAAGGAAGAAGCAGGAGAAATTTTATATATATATATGTTTATATATATATATATACACATATAGATTTATATATACACACACATACATAATAAAATTTAAAAATAATAAAAATATATACATATATTTGTGATATATAAAATATAAAACATGTTCAGGATATATAAAAATATAATAAATATCCCAAATATACATATTTATGTAGGAAATATGAATATGTGAAATATTTATGTGTGAAATATATAAATACGGCATATACATTTAAATATATATGCTTTATAAATATGTATCTTTTGGATATATTTAAAAATCAATGTATAAAGTATATATCTGTATTTCTCATGTACTCTATCCCAGATCCTCCGCGTTTCCCTGTGTGCTCTCTCATCACAGCTGTGTGAAGGAGCCTATCAGGATGTTAAGGTTTGGAGAGGTTAAAAGCACTGCCCTGCTACACAGCTCAAGTGGGGAAGTGTACATTCAAACCCAGACTTCGATGTTGGAGCCCCTCTCCCTCCTCTTGGCAGGTCACTGTCTGCCCTTCTTGCTTCTTTTTTAAAAGCACCTCTCATATGCTGTGCACTGTTCTAGATTCTGGGTTTACGGCTGAGACCAAGGCAGACGTGCTTGGCATGTGCTAAGACTGGCTTCTCTGACGTCCAAACTGCTGGGCTCGTCACATCCTCAGTACATCCTTCTCATCCTTGTGGTTACTGGGGTGCACGCGCACCCACCTGCTCATATGTCCATTTCTCTCACTGGATTCTGAGCTCTTAGGATCTGGTCATCAGCTATCTTTCTGTCTTCGCCGTAGAACCTGGCCTGAAGTTGGCTGCATGTCTGTTTAAGGCTTACTGAATGAACGCTTTGTAGGTGTTCTATGACTCACTAAATTTCGAGCCACTCGGTATGTACCACTTCCGTGTCTTACTCTTTAGAGAACTCGCACACAGTGGCTGCGTTTCAGCCCACAGCTAGACATCTAGAGAAGTGAGTAAAGTAGCCCCTTAAGCGATTCGTCAGTGTATATGGATTGTGAACAAAAATCGCTTAAGTACTAATATTGTGATAATCGTTTACTCTGGGAAGTAGTTTGCCTCTGATTCTTGTCTGTCCATCAACACGTACTGTCCTGAAATTCCAAATAGGTGCTTTTTCCTTCATTGACTGTTTTCGTTCAAAACTGAAATATGTGGATGTGTTTATGGTCTTTTAAGACGAAAGGCTTTATTCCCGTTTTTCTGTTTGTTCTATTTTGTGGTTGCTTCACTAGGTATTTTGTTTAATTCAAAAAGTTGTTGTTACGTAGTGGGGTAGAAATGAGGACCTCTCGTCCTTTCAGGTGCAATTTATCAATGATTGTTCTTCAACCTAAAAACACAGTGTCTACCAGTAGTCATTGTATTCTGAGCTTCAGGTGGAGACATAATCCTTAAAACTTGTTGGATGATGCTTGAACATTTTAATTAAATGCAGAGTTTGAGACTTGTCCTATAATAGGGCACTTGTTAGGTGATGTGCAGAGGAAGCTGGATTCCACATGGCCGGCAAGATTTGAGTCCAGGCCCCCTTGACTTCAAAGAAGAGGCTGCTACGTGTGTGCCCAGGGTTCTCACAGGATGGAGGGCTGGAGGAGAAGACTTTGTGGCATGACCGGCCCTGCTGGGGTGTACTCTCTCTCCTCACCCCTCCGTCCTTTCTCTCATGCCCATACTTGTGCCCTCTGACATTAAAAAACCCAGAAACCTGTATATCATTTTTATGATACTTAATGGTCATATGGGGTGTGATGGGGTCCAGCTAGAACCTTAGTTTTTCATTCTTTCTTGTTCACAAAAAATAGGTGAAACAAATTTAAAAAAACCAAAAAGCAGGGACTCTTTCTTTGAAATGACCAAATGAATCTTGCTTCTCTTTTAAATGAATCATTATGAAGGTGCAAATATATTTTATTTTTAAAATTTACTTTTAATTTTCTTGTAAGATCTCCTTTTCAACAATATCCTTTAAGCTATTTAGATAAAGATCACCATCTTTTATTATTATTATTATTATTTGGAGAGGTTTTTCGCTATAGGGCACGTGCGCTCGCCAGACAGACAGAAAGAGACATAGAGACAGAAAGTGAGAAATCACCCCCCAGGGGGGATGATCATGCCGCAGTCCCTTCTCCTCCATTCTCCTCTCGGGATCTTGGGCATGCACGCACACGCGCCCAGCGTGAGTTTTAAGCCACTGGGTCCGGGACTCGAACCGCAGTCGACTACATGGGAGTCCAGCGACATAGCCATTACGGTAACTGCTGGTTTCCCCATCTTTTATTATTTTGTCAGAAATTGTCAGCTGCTTTATTTTTTAAAAAAAGGAT
>NW_006204627.1:91546-98655 GCF_000334495.1 Tupaia belangeri chinensis | reverse complement strand
TTTATTTATTTATTTATTTATTTATTTTTGGAGAGGTTTTTGCCATGGGGCGTGTGTGCTCACCAGAAAGACAGAGAGAGACAGAAATCCCCCCCCCCCGGGGGGGGGGGATGGCTGTGCTGTATTCCCTTCTCCTAAATTCTCCTCTCAGGATCTTAGGCATGCATGCACATGCGCCCAGCGTGAGTTTAAGTCACCAGGTCCAGGACTTGAACCACGGTCGACTACATGGGAGTCGACACAGCGAGAACGCTAACTGCCGGTCCCTTTATTTATCTTAATCTGACCAGAGTGTGTGTGTGAGAGAGAGAGAGAGAGAGAGAGAGAGAAAGCAAGCCGTCAGGTCTAGGACTTGAACTGTGGTCCGCCATGTGGGAGTTCAGCATCTAACCACCATGTCACTTGCCAGCCCCAGAAATCATTTGCTTTTTTAGGAGCAAAAATGGTGTTAGAATGTTCATACATAAAATGTAGTCAATAATATGGGACCTTACAAAAATATGAATAGTCAGGTGGGCTAGCCATGCACTGACTCGAACAGGCTTGTGAACAGGCGGGTCGAGAATATTGTACTTGAGCCCTACCTGGGAGTTCTAAACCAGCTCCTTTGTTTACAGATAAGGAAACGGGCTTCTGTTGGAAAAAAGAAGGAATTCCTCAGAGTTCTATTTCTGGTCTCTTACCTTACCCAGTAGAAGCTAAGCTCCTCTGGTTGCGTGTTTGTGTCTGTCTCCACAATTCATATAACTCCCTTAAGGGTGGGTTGACTAAATCAATGAAATACTAAGGGGAAAAGAAGACAATGCCCCCAAGTCCCAGTCCTTCTATCTCAGATTCATGAGACCTTCATGCGACCTTCACCTGTAAATTCCTCGTGAATGAGCAGGACTCAGAACCTAAGGTTCGGGCCAGGGTGTGCTTCTGGACTGGGGGTGCCCAGACAGGTCACAAGCAGGCGTGTGTCTCGCATTTGCAGTCATCCCTGGCATTTCAGTTACCTGTCTGGAGCTGTTCCATGGGGGGTTTGCCCCGAAGCTAAGTTTAAGTCATGCTGATGGTCATCTGGGCCTTCAGCTGTGGCTCCTTGCTCTCGGCTTGCTGCATGGCAGGGTTCAGGTCTGGATGAACCTCGCTTAACGCTTGCCTTTCAGCGTCATTCCCACCACTTGCTCCTCAGTAGTTGGAGAGGAGGAGGAAAATAGAAAACAAATTAGCTTCTTTGATAGAATTGAAACTTAAACCAAGAGTAACACTCTTGGAGGTGTGTATAGTGCAAGAGTTTTAGGGGACGTGAAATAAGAAAAATGACAGAAACACGATGAACAGAGACTGTATGTGTACCAGCTTCTTTAAGAACCGAAACTATGGTAGGCCAAGAAAAGCAATTACTACCCCTGTATCTTCTGAGCTGATCCCTCTGTACTGATAAAAATGTTGGAGCCCTAAAGAATGTTTTCTAATTTTACCCCAAAGTGGGTGACTGACAAATTGATCCAACTACAATTTAAACAGTTGTTCCTGCTAAGAGTAGAATACTCCCTTGACCGCAAGACAATTCGAAGAGGTCACGTGTCTGAGCTCCTGCAACTGTGCCTGGCTCCTGAGTATTATCAGAAGATGAGTACAGAGTTGAACTCTGGACGCGTCGATCCTGGAAGTTCGCTTGCTCACAGGTCCCTCTTTCGCTGATCGAGGAGGTGGTGGGCACCTGTGTGGAACTCATTCTCTCTGCACTTGGACCCTCTTCCTTTTGGTTTCAGGTTAGAAAATCTGGATTTTCTGTAGCTGTTCACTTGCCTTGCTAATGGCTCAATTTAAACAGTTGTTCCTGCTAAGAGTAGAATACTCCCTTGACCGCAAGACAATTCGAAGAGGTCACGTGTCTGAGCTCCTGCAACTGTGCCTGGCTCCTGAGTATTATCAGAAGATGAGTACAGAGTTGAACTCTGGACGCGTCGATCCTGGAAGTTCGCTTGCTCACAGGTCCCTCTTTCGCTGATCGAGGAGGTGGTGGGCACCTGTGTGGAACTCATTCTCTCTGCACTTGGACCCTCTTCCTTTTGGTTTCAGGTTAGAAAATCTGGATTTTCTGTAGCTGTTCACTTGCCTTGCTAACGGCTCGTTAGGACCGCACTGTGTGTGAGCTCTGGAAACCAGCAGTTCTCCAGCCTCTCTATGAGCAGTTAATGAGTTGGTTTCTTATTTATTAAACGTGATGTGTGCCGAGCCAGGTCCTGAGCACACACCCTTGTAAGACAGGGTGCTGCCTTCATGGAGCTTGGCACTGGGGGAACAGACTTGCTCTTAGTTACAGAAGTGTCTGAGACAAGGACCTGATGCTTTGGGAGCAGACAGCCTGGCTACCCAGATGGACTTGGGTCTCCAGAAGAAGGCAAAGCTTCATTGAAGGGGAAGGACTCCTGGGAAGATGCCGTGAGGACTCTGTATGAGGGGACTTTGAAAAGTTCATGGAAAAATGGAATGAAAATACAAGTTTATTTTAGTGCAAAAATTTTAAAAATGCACGAGTAGTTTTCTTATAATACACGTTTTACATAAACTTTTTGAAGATCCCTCAGGTGTGAGGCATCTTTTCAATGATGGATGCTCCATCATTCCAGTAGTACTAAGATTTATATTTGGGGGATCAGCAGATGGCGTAATGGTTCTGGCGCTGGACACCCATGTAGCTGACCATGATTTGAGTCCCAGACCCTGTGGCTTGATACTCATGCTGGGTATGTGTGTGTGCATGCCCAAAATCCTGAGAAGAGAATGAAGGAGAAGGGGCTGGGGTGTGGCCATTCCCCCGGGGAGTGATTTTTTTACTTTCTGTCTGTCTCTCCAGTGAGTGCACATGCCCTATAGCAAAATCTCTCTTTCTCAAAAAAAAAAAAAAAAAAGAGAGAGAGAGAGAGAGAGAGAAAGAATTATATTTGGATTCTTCTATAGGTGTAATTTTACTTGGTCTGATTTATTTGCTTTGAGATTCTATTTTTTCTTTTTAATTTTGGCAGAAGGCATTGTGTATTTGCTTGTGAGAAACAGACAGGAAGAGGGAGAAAGCACCCCACAGTGGAGGTGGTCACACCAGTCTTTCTCCTTGGTCCTCTCCATCCTAATAGGATTTTTGGCATGCATACACATATTCTTGGCATGTTTTCACTATCAGGGCTGGGATTCGAACCGTGCCTTCAGCTGTGTGGGATCTGGTTCCCTTCACCACCAGACCATGGGGTCGAGCCTCGAGGTCCCATTTCCTACCTCTACCTGTCTGTCTCTGTATGTGTATATCTGTCTAGCTTGCTTTCTTTTTAGTTGTAAGTGCACATAACATACAGATTTCTACCTTTGCTGTTTTAAAGTACAATTCACTGGCATTAAGTATATTGAATGAAACAGTATTCTTTGTGTGTGTGTGTGTGTGTGTGTGTGTGTGTGTGTGTGTGTGGCTGGTTTATTTTACTTAGCATAATCTCCTCAAGGCTCATCCATGCTGAGTATGTGTCAAAATCGCCCTGCTTTTTAAAGCTGAGTAATGTTCAGGGTCTCATTTAATTTTAACCCTGTGTGTGTGAAACACTCACCAACCACCACATTAATTAGCTTGCTAGTCCCTTTCCCGAGAAGTCATTCATACATTTATTTGTTCCTCCTACCTCCCCATCTCATTGATAACATGCTAGGTTGGGACATCAGGCTAGTCACCGAGATGCAAAGAGCACCTAAACACCCACGCACTTCGGTGTATCAGGAGAGAAACCCAATCAAGTGGACACAACATAAGAGAAAGAGTAGTTGTATGCATGAAGCCCTGAGACTTTAGAGGAAACACAAATGAAAGTGCCCCGTGGGCGAGTGGGGAAGGTGTGACTGAAGAGGCAGCAAGTCAGCTGGCCTCTGAAGAATGCATGGGAGCCTTATGTGTGACCGAGGAAGGAAAGGCATTTCAGACAAGCGGAACAGCATAGCTGAGAGTCTTGTCTGTACAAAAAGATGGTCTGTATGGTGGTTATCATTATAGACGCTGGATTCAGCCTGAGTTCAAATCCTGGCTCTGCCACCCGTACCAGTGGGAGGGGCAACTTCTTTAATATTTTCTCTTTCTGAATCTCAGCTCCATGTCGTAAAATGAGAGTAAGGATAGTACTTCTCTCAGGGGCTTGTTAGGGGATTAAGTGAGTGAAGACAAATAAATGCTTAGAATCGGGCGGGTAC
Source organism: Tupaia belangeri chinensis (assembly GCF_000334495.1). Lineage (NCBI taxonomy): Eukaryota > Metazoa > Chordata > Mammalia > Scandentia > Tupaiidae > Tupaia > Tupaia belangeri. Next base: position 94,437 of record NW_006204627.1, on the reverse strand, counting down.
AGAATGTACACTCTGGCACTGCTAGCTTACTGTCGTTGCTGCTGTAGCGTTTGGGGGCCGTCAGAGCATTTGGTCTGCCTTAACTAGGCCGCAGTCTGTGTGCATGTGGGTGCACGCACTCCTTTTGTAACTAGGCATAAAGTTGGAGATCGACAGATAGATCTTGGTGATGAAAAGGATTCAGGTATGTGCATATCTCTGACCTCTATCTAAGCTGTCTTGTGTTCAAGTGCCCAGATATCCCAGCTGTGTCTGATGTTTGCTTAAATTTTCTTTAAAAAATATGGGATTCATTCCTTCAACATGGTAAAAACAATAGAACATGAAAAACGTTTAAGACCAAAAAACCTGTACTATCATGGTCCTAATGTAGTAACTGTTTTAAAATTTTTATTCTATTACTTTACTTAATCTTATTTATTATTATTATTTCAGTCTGCTATAGGGCACATATGAGAGAGAGCGAGTGAGTGAGCGAGAGAGAGATGCAGAGAGAGAGAAAGCTACCAAACCGCACTTGGCCACGTAGGAGTCCAGCACCGTAACCACCACGCCATCTGCTGCCCTGCAGTAATTGTCTTTATTTACATTTTATAACACACATAAAAAACTACAGTCAGACACACACACACACACACACACACACACACATAATTGTGTGCTTTTCTTTTAAAAATTGGTATTTTTTTAGACACTTGCTCTCATGTTTCAGTTGGTTCTAATTCTTATAAATGAGTGCCCAGTTTTCCTTTGCCTTCAAGTGCAAAGGATTTTGCACTTGGGATTTTTGTAGTCATTCTCGTATTCATAGTATCATTGAAGGATTTATAACATGCATCATTGTGCTCATCATGTGTCTTCTTTCATGGAATTTTCTCTTTTTGATAAATTTCTAGGGTTATAATGACCTGATCAAAGGACTTACGGCTAATTGGATTCTTACATCCACATTATCACTAGCATATTCCTTGTGCTATAGTCACCACAGACGTGATTATTGTCTTTAGAAGTTTGCTGATTAGAAAGTTTAAAGTAACGTAGTAAGTTGGCTTGAATTTGCTGTTTTTCCCACCTAGTGAAGGTTCCTGTTTTCCCCTGTTTTTATTCTCTCACGGGAATTGTTCATTCTCCTCCTTTCTGGTTTGGTTCTTTATATTTTCTGATATCAATTTGAGTCGTTTATTATCGTAAATATTAGTTTGGTGTTGGAGGGAATGAAAAGGGCAAAAACTCGTCGTGCTGTGCAGTAGGTAGGCTCTTCTTGCCATTGCAGTTCTGGAAAAGCAGAAAGAAGCACCAGCTTTGGCTTTTGCCAGGTGCCAGCGGTGCTGGCATCACAGAAGGCCAGAGTCTGGCCCCGACAGCAGCTTCCTTTTCCTGAGAGCTGGAGAATAGCCTGGTTGTTGCCTCCACCCCATGGCTGTGCTTCTTTCAGAGTTGTGCCTCCCCTTGCATCCCACAGACACCTAAGACAGAGCCCGCCCACAGGGGACACCTCATAGAGCAGAGGCTGGAATGGACCTTTCCGACCCCACCCCGTAGCATCCCTGGTAAGAGGTTTCATAGCTGTTCTCGCATTACCCCCAGTCATGGGAGGGTTACTACCTAACAAGTGTTGTTAGATCTTGGGCTCAAGGCGAGATGGGCCTGGGGTTGAATTTCATTTTGACCACCAAGTCGTGGTATAATTTTGGACAAATAACTTAGTGTTTTCTAAACTTCATTTTCTTGGAATATTGGAGGTAGTGATATTTTATCTTTATCTCCTGTTGTTGTGATGAGGATTAAATGAAATACTAGGTCGTTGGAAAAGTCATGATGCATTTTTTTTGCCTAGAAAAATGGAAAACTACATCATGACTTTTCTGACCTAATAATAAAAGTAAATCCTGGTATCTGCAAACGTCAAAGCCATCGAATAGCGAGTAGAAAGGTGAGTACCACAGGGTGAGATAAGGAAAGTGAGTAGTGGAGGAAAGGGGAAATGTGGCCAAAGAGTTTCAAGTTTCAGTGAGACAGGACTAATTTCTAGTGATCTATGGTGTAGCGTCATGTCTTTGTTAAAAATGTATATTTCTAAATAGCTAAACAAGAGGATTTTAAGTATTCTTTGCCACCAAGAAATGATCAATATTTGGGATGACATATTCACTAGTCTGATTTGCTCATTCCACAATATATAAATGAAACATCCCATTATACATTGTACTTCATAAGTATCTATAATTGTCAATCCAAAACAGAATAAAGGTTTTAAAAAAAAGCTCTGACCATATCTCCCAAACAGTGTTGAATAAATGTTGCCTGTGAATATTAGTTTCATTTGCTACAAGATGTTTTCTTCAACATTTGCCAGTTGTATTTGATTGTATGAACCCAACACATTTTTCTGTCACTAAGAAGCCTGCTGATTTGGCCGAGAAGCTGTAGCTCAGCCCCTGCTCCCATAAGCGCCTTAGAACTCAGAGCACATTCTTCTGTAAGGGAGATGTGGGTGGGTCTTGTCTTTGAGCTTCTTCCAGCATGGGCCAGGGTCCAGCTGCCGGGCTGGGCAGTGCTATAATGCATCCAGGCTAGCACCTTCTCCGTTTTCAAAGTCTGATTACACAGGCCCCTTGTTTGTGTCTCTTCCTTTCTTGGCTAGTATTCTTGCCTTGGCATCCCCAGTAGAGGATGGACAGCAGCATTTAAGGGAAATGAAACTCTGTTCCCCTTTCCAGGTATCTGTTTCCTTCCACAGAAAATGGTGCAGCTAAGGGAGCTGCGGGAAGAGCCCATGCTTCGATTGGCTCCAGCCCCCTGACGGGCTCAGTCCACGTAGCTTTTGTGGGTATTACAGGCAAGCCAGTACGCGGATGTGGCCATGGCAAGGCCCTGCCTGACTCCCTGAT
>NW_006204627.1:68961-90311 GCF_000334495.1 Tupaia belangeri chinensis | reverse complement strand
AGTAATTGTCTTTATTATCATTTTATAACACACATAAAAAACTACAGTCAGACACACACACACACACACACACACACACACACATAATTGTGTGCTTTTCTTTTAAAAATTGGTATTTTTTTAGACACTTGCTCTCATGTTTCAGTTGGTTCTAATTCTTATAAATGAGTGCCCAGTTTTCCTTTGCCTTCAAGTGCAAAGGATTTTGCACTTGGGATTTTTGTAGTCATTCTCGTATTCATAGTATCATTGAAGGATTTATAACATGCATCATTGTGCTCATCATGTGTCTTCTTTCATGGAATTTTCTCTTTTTGATAAATTTCTAGGGTTATAATGACCTGATCAAAGGACTTACGGCTAATTGGATTCTTACATCCACATTATCACTAGCATATTCCTTGTGCTATAGTCACCACAGACGTGATTATTGTCTTTAGAAGTTTGCTGATTAGAAAGTTTAAAGTAACGTAGTAAGTTGGCTTGAATTTGCTGTTTTTCCCACCTAGTGAAGGTTCCTGTTTTCCCCTGTTTTTATTCTCTCACGGGAATTGTTCATTCTCCTCCTTTCTGGTTTGGTTCTTTATATTTTCTGATATCAATTTGAGTCGTTTATTATCGTAAATATTAGTTTGGTGTTGGAGGGAATGAAAAGGGCAAAAACTCGTCGTGCTGTGCAGTAGGTAGGCTCTTCTTGCCATTGCAGTTCTGGAAAAGCAGAAAGAAGCACCAGCTTTGGCTTTTGCCAGGTGCCAGCGGTGCTGGCATCACAGAAGGCCAGAGTCTGGCCCCGACAGCAGCTTCCTTTTCCTGAGAGCTGGAGAATAGCCTGGTTGTTGCCTCCACCCCATGGCTGTGCTTCTTTCAGAGTTGTGCCTCCCCTTGCATCCCACAGACACCTAAGACAGAGCCCGCCCACAGGGGACAGTGCTCTTCACCTCATAGAGCAGAGGCTGGAATGGACCTTTCCGACCCCACCCCGTAGCATCCCTGGTAAGAGGTTTCATAGCTGTTCTCGCATTACCCCCAGTCATGGGAGGGTTACTACCTAACAAGTGTTGTTAGATCTTGGGCTCAAGGCGAGATGGGCCTGGGGTTGAATTTCATTTTGACCACCAAGTCGTGGTATAATTTTGGACAAATAACTTAGTGTTTTCTAAACTTCATTTTCTTGGAATGTTGGAGGTAGTGATATTTTATCTTTATCTCCTGTTGTTGTGATGAGGATTAAATGAAATACTAGGTCGTTGGAAAAGTCATGATGCATTTTTTTTGCCTAGAAAAATGGAAAACTACATCATGACTTTTCTGACCTAATAATAAAAGTAAATCCTGGTATCTGCAAACGTCAAAGCCATCGAATAGCGAGTAGAAAGGTGAGTACCACAGGGTGAGATAAGGAAAGTGAGTAGTGGAGGAAAGGGGAAATGTGGCCAAAGAGTTTCAAGTTTCAGTGAGACAGGACTAATTTCTAGTGATCTATGGTGTAGCATCATGTCTTTGTTAAAAATGTATATTTCTAAATAGCTAAACAAGAGGATTTTAAGTATTCTTTGCCACCAAGAAATGATCAATATTTGGGATGACATATTCACTAGTCTGATTTGCTCATTCCACAATATATAAATGAAACATCCCATTATACATTGTACTTCATAAGTATCTATAATTGTCAATCCAAAACAGAATAAAGGTTTTAAAAAAAAGCTCTGACCATATCTCCCAAACAGTGTTGAATAAATGTTGCCTGTGAATATTAGTTTCATTTGCTACAAGATGTTTTCTTCAACATTTGCCAGTTGTATTTGATTGTATGAACCCAACACATTTTTCTGTCACTAAGAAGCCTGCTGATTTGGCCGAGAAGCTGTAGCTCAGCCCCTGCTCCCATAAGCGCCTTAGAACTCAGAGCACATTCTTCTGTAAGGGAGATGTGGGTGGGTCTTGTCTTTGAGCTTCTTCCAGCATGGGCCAGGGTCCAGCTGCCGGGCTGGGCAGTGCTATAATGCATCCAGGCTAGCACCTTCTCCGTTTTCAAAGTCTGATTACACAGGCCCCTTGTTTGTGTCTCTTCCTTTCTTGGCTAGTATTCTTGCCTTGGCATCCCCAGTAGAGGATGGACAGCAGCATTTAAGGGAAATGAAACTCTGTTCCCCTTTCCAGGTATCTGTTTCCTTCCACAGAAAATGGTGCAGCTAAGGGAGCTGCGGGAAGAGCCCATGCTTCGATTGGCTCCAGCCCCCTGACGGGCTCAGTCCACGTAACTTTTGTGGGTATTACAGGCAAGCCAGTACGAGGATGTGGCCATGGTAAGGCCCTGCCTGACTCCCTGATTTTAGGATTTTTTGCTTTAGCTTGCTGAGAATATGATTGATGATGTGAGAGTTCCTCAAAGACTCCTGTGATCGGACTTACAGCCTTTATCCATAAGGAAGTAGTGTCATTGCCCTCCTGTGATGGTGCAGTTCGTCTGTATGTAACCCACCTCACTGTGCTTGTAGAACAACTTCGCAGAAACAGCTCTCTGCTTAGAGTCTTCGCAAGCGCTTCCTTGTACTTGTCAATTTTTTTTTTAAGTGAGAGACTTGCTATCAGGCGCTTGTGCTCGCTGGAGAGACAGAGAGACAGAAAGCAAGAAATCACCCCCGGGGGGATGGCCACGCCACAGTCCCCTTTCCTCCATTCTCCTCTCGGGATCTTGGGCAAGCACGCACATGCACCAGACATGAATTTTCAGCCGCTCGGTCTGGTATTTGAACTGCAGTCAGCTACGTGGGAGTCCAGCTACATAACCATTACGCCATCTGCTGGTCCTGTCAATTTGATTTTAAAAGTTTTGGGCTTAGCTAATTTAGTGAATTGAAGAAACACTATAGAAGTGATTGTAATTCAGATTTTTAACTGTGGACTCTTAGGAGTTAGTTGGTTTCAAGCTTAACACAGATGAAAAAAGAAGTCTGGAGTTTCAGGTTGCCTGTGGGCCAATCCTGTGACCTAGTGGTTAAGGGAGTTGGATCCCACGTGGTCGACTGTGTTTGAATCCTGGCCTTAGTGGCTTAAAAAAAAACAAAAAACAAAAAAACACCAGGTGTGTATACACGCCCCAAGTCCCAATAAAGTGGAGAAACAAAGGATTGTAGTGCGTGACCATGCCTCACTGGAGGTGCCTTCTCCTTCCCTCTCTGTCCGCTCTGTCTTTCTCTGGCAAGTGCACGTACCCTCTGCCCCCCTCCCCCCAAAAAAGGCGCCTATAAACAGGAGTGATATTTAAAATATTTAACACGACACTATGGAAACCAAGGGAGGCCTCCAGGTGTGCGGGGCATTTACCCTTCACTTGAACTCTTATGGAAGCATTTTAATATTTTAAGCAGGTAGGATGTCTGTACCATGGGGACATGGGCGGGGGCCAGGTGGGTGAGCATCTGAATCACCTTGGCAGGTATTCAGAAGCGTCCGTAGGTTCCTGCTTGTCCTTTCCTTTAACTCCCTTCTGAGGGGACTTCCGTTGTGCTGGGTCTGATTGCCTTTTGGTAGGTGCTTGGGAAGTGTCATGTTAGAACTGAGAAGTCCCTTTTGGACAGCACTGAGTTTTGTTTATTTGTTCAGAAAACCCTATGTGTACTGTGTGAGAGGCACATGAGCCCTGTCTTCATGGGGTCCCCAGTGCGTATCCGTGTTGTTAAAATTGTTCCGGCCTTTGACTGTAGGAAACTGTCCTTAGGAGATTATTATAAGGATATTTGCCCCAGTAGTGAAAAGCTGGGCAAAATCTAGATGTCTAACCCTGAGAAATAGTTCAAGAATAGTATATCCCTGAGGTGGAACGTTATATACCACTTAAAAGGCATCGATACAGAGGCCAGCCGTGGTGTAATGATGAAGGTGTTGTACTCCCATGTGGTTGACCATGGTTTGAGTCCCAGATTCAGTGGCTTGACACTCAAGCCAGGTGTGTGTGTGTGCATGCCCAAAATCCTGAGAGGAGAATGCACCCCCATTCTCCTGGGGGGTGATTTCTCACTTACTGTCTGTCTTCCTGGTGAGCATATGTGCCCTATAGTAAACATCCCCCCCCAAAAAAATGGATACAAGACATTTTTCAGAACTCAAGAAAATGCTGAATATAAAATGTTAGGGCAGTAAACCCCCAAACTACAGGGAATAATATTAAGTTATTTATGCAAGTTATTAATAAGTTACTAACAAAAATGCATGATTAGCACTGATCTAATGATTTGGTAGTAGATTATCTTCTCCTATGTATTTGTCTATATGTTCCACATTTTCGATCATCTGAGAGTATTAACTTTATAATTAGAGGTTCCAAGAGTACTGTATTTAAGAAATCCAGCTGAAAGTCTTAAAAATTACTGTGCAGTTAGTGGCCAAGTATGTTGACTTGAAACCTGGAGAAATGCACCTGGAGGTTGTGTTTGTCGCCTATCAAGGAGGCTGCTGACTTGGGATAAAATGAAGCGCCTTGGTCAGCCCCTGGTGCCGGGCACCCAGCTCCCCTGTCCTTCCCGGCCACAAGGGTTCCGAGAGGCCCTAATGGCCTGTTGAAAGGCTCAACTTGGCTTCTTATTAATGTTCCTCCCTGAGCTGTGCTCTGCTCTACTGGCTAACCTTGTCAGAGGTTACCCGCGGCTCTCCAGGGCTCGGCTAATTTTAAACCCGGTCGTCCAGTGCGGTGGCATTGTGCTGCAGAGACACGAACAGCTCCCTGGGAGACCCGGCCGGCAAAAGATGAGTCGAGTCCATGATTCTTTCTCATCCTTGTGTAAGTGACCAGGCACGCTGAACAAGCAGAGAGCTGGGATAATAATGAGAGCTTTTATGGTAAAAACCAGGATTATTAAAGACCTTTTAGCAATGTCGATGCTGCTGGATAGTTGCACGGTGTGCTGTGTCCTGCATGAACGGTGCTAATTCTGACCACATGAGGAGTAGTGGCAAGGTGGACGCGCTATCTTCTGGGAGCTAGACTTGAACAGTTTTTAGAGAGAGAATGAGACTGCAGTGGCTTTCGCTATTTGGTATTCCCTTGAAGGACTCAAACTCCACTGGCAATGGGTTCCTGTGAATTTTTGGATTGATTCGAATTTGATTCAAAATAGAGCCATTTTCTAAAAAGCTAAAGAAACAAAAACAAGAACACTTTAAGAACACACACAGGATCTCCACCTGTCTGCATGTCTGCTGCTAGCCTGGCCACCCTTGACATTGTCGTTGTACAGCCTTGTTGAGCGTTCACGATCGGTGGTTTTGTTTAGGAAACTGCCGTGTCTTGCCATGCTTGGAACTCTGATATTTAACAATGAAATGTAAGTCAATAACTGCAGAATAATGTGACACTGGAAAACCTTTCTCCTTCGAATTAACTTAGAAAAAGAAAATCCCCAAACTTAAGGAATCTGTTGTTTTCTACTTAGAATTTTTTTGTCCCCCTGCCTTTCAGCACCTTGAGGTTGGGAATCTAATGTGCCTGTTAAGAGACAATCCCGTCTCCCCCTGCCAAGACATTCACAGCTGCCTTCTCATGGAAAGGATTACAATGGGAAACTCAATCTGCCCCCCCACCCCATGGCCTGGGCCTGGGGTTTACCTGCCCTGCCTGAAGAAGGGCTTATTTCTTGTAGTTGGGTCTACACCCACCCACTTATAAAACGTTGCTGGAGCAAATTAAAGAGGCATTGTGTATGGAGTAAAGCCAGATGAAAGAACAGTAGATGGAGAATCAATAACCTGCTAACTCCCTACAGTGATTGAAGTTAACTTTATTTGAAATGCCCAGGCTTGGCCAGACCACATCAAGCCCGCAGTGTTCTGCATGAGGGTAGCACGGGGGTGAACTTTGATTTCATTTTAGGAAAAGAAAAGAACAACAAGCAAATGGGTTTTATTAGCCTTTTCTTTCTTGAAGGTGTGCCCCTCCTTCAGCAGACCTAATTAGCTTTGTCATGTTTGGATTTAATTTTGAGAAAATTAAAGCTGAGTTAATAGCAGGAATTTGTTGAGTGGGCACACTTGTTAAAACCTTCATTGACCCAAATCTGACTTGTATATGTAGAATGAATTAAATAGCCAAACTAAAGAAAACCAACCCCATCCCTATCTTCCCGTATTTTTCTTTTTCTTTTCTTTTTTTCTCTTTGCTCACCACTGGGAAGAGATGGGGAGGGTGAGAGGAGGGTGAGAAAGCAACATCCCAATTTTTCCTTCCTTTTGGTACTCTAGGCATTCAAACACACGCACGTGCACGCACCCTGGTGTGTTCCACTAGCCGCACACTCGGCCATGTGGGATCTAACTGCCTTAATCACCACGCCACAGGCTGGCCCTAAAAGAATGGTTTTCAAACCCAGAGTAGTGAAGTCTGATGAAGTTACTCTGGCAGGGTATGAAATGAATGAGTGATTACAGGGGCTGCAGTGGTATGCTGAGTATAGTTACAAATTTAAAGGTAATTCCTAAAACGCATACTCAAAGGTTCTTGTTTTTTCTTCTCCTGGGCTTCTCTTTCTCACCTCCTGGACACTTCCTCCTGCACTTGGCAGGCTAGCCGCCTGCCCATGTAAGCAGACACACTGTTATTTCTGTGGTAACCTGACACTCCGGGCCCCTGGTGGGGAGAGAACTGGCAGGGAGCAGAAGAGACTCTCCGCACTGTAGTCCTCCGCTGAGCTGCTGTGGAGCAGGGCTGCGAGTGGGGGCAGGTGCCACGGGGTCAGGGCCCAGATGGCATGAACAGGGGCTGGGGAGTCATCAGTAAAGACCTCAGGTTGTGGGGCCTGGCAGATGGCGTGGAGGTTGGGGCACTGGACTCTCACATAGGTGACCATGGTTCACGTCCTGGACCTGGTGGCTTGCTTTCTCATTTTCCCTTTCTCTCTCTGGTCAAATGAAAAAATAGTAACATTAAATTAATATATATATATATATATATATTTTAAAAGGACCTCAGACTGTGGCTCAGCAGGTGGCAGGCCCTGCATGAGGTTGGAGGCCAGCCTGAGACTCAAGGATGGTAGAGTTGGTCTTGGAAGCTTAGACCAGCTTGTCATGGTTTTCAGAAACTAGAAGAAGGTTTTGAAGCCAGTGAGTTTTTTACTTCTCCCTGGGGCTCTAGTCAGAGTTGTACCTGAGACTGTCCTTGTCATTTCTTAGCCAGGGATGAATATCTTAGGAGTTGTCAAAATTACATTAATATTTTATGTGGATTAAATCAAATGGTTATTTATTGAGATGTCCTTGGGGACTGGGGCAGAGCACAGAGATGGATGGGACAGTTCCTGCCTTCTGAAAATCTTTAGCGGAGGGAAGAGGACGGCATAGAAGGCGTAATTGTTAAGCAACTATTTGAAAACCTACTGGTGTCAGGCACAGTGATATGAAGTGGGTACACACACACTCACCTGTACGCGTTCAGATAATGCGATGTGTACAGTGACTGCTGATCGAGACACGCTGCCGATACTTTCCGTGGGTCATCTCATTTAATCTTTCTAAAGGATATTGTTATAATTTTGGATTAAAAGACACTGAGGCATAGCTCATAGTGGAGAACTCAAATTTAAAACTCTTTGGCACTCCATAACCTACATCTTCATTACGCATATTTAACTTCTGCGCCGTGTGGAGTCTAGATGCACTGGGAGAGCCCTGCGCTTCTAGGAGTGCCTTCCTCCTGAGGACGGCATTTAGCAGCGCGGTGTGGTGGTGAGTTCCAGCAGCCCGTCAGGTGTTGGAAGCTGTTAGCGATAGAATGCCTAGGGGCTTACCAATGAGTGGGGAGACAATATGCTATGAGAAAGCAGAGTGAACTGTATGGTGATGGACGTGTGTATGAGGTGCCTCCGCGACGTGGAAATGACATCTCTAGTGGAGACATCGACTTTGCCGAGGATGGGTCAGTGACTTGGGTCTGAGGGCACTAGTGGACATTCACTAGGCCAGCTGGGGGTGAGAGGGGAGGAGTCTGAGCAAAGGGCCCCAGGTGCCTGCACCCAGGTGCCTGCAGGGATGGAGCAGCCAGCCTGCTGTGTCCAGGCTCCTTGAAGTGAGTGTGTCCTGGTCAGGCAGCTCCAGAAGCAGGCTGAGACCAAGTATTAAGGCCCCTGGGGGGACCAGCAGGTGGCATAATGGTTACGTCACTGAACTCCCACGTGGTCGACCACAATTCAAGTCCTGGACCCAGCGGCGTAAAACTCATGCCGTGTGTGTGTATGTGTGTGTGTATGTGTGCACCCAAAACCCTGAGAGGAGAATGGAGGAGAGGGGACTGCGGCGTGACCATCCCCTCCACCCCCATGGGGAGTGATTTCTTGCTTTCTGTCTCTCTTTGGTGAGCACACATGTCCTGTAGCAGAAATCTCTCTCTTTCTCTCTCTCCCCAAGAAAAGCCCCCTGGGTGCTTTACAGTGCAGTTGAGTCATGAAGGGGTGGAATCTGCTGGAAGGTTTTTATGGCTTGCTTCTTTCTTTTTTTAAAAAGAATTATTTATGTATTATTATCCTTCAATTCGATGAGAAGGAGAACGAGAAGACGAGCTGCCAGGTTGGGGACTTGAACCATGGTCAACCGTGTGGGAGTCCAGCACCTTAACTACTGTACCACATGCTGGCTTCCTGCTGGAAGAGTTGAAGTGATTGTGTGATAAAAACCCTACTTGCATTTTAGGAAAACCTCTCCGGCTACAGAACAGTGTAGGGAGGCTGGCTTAAAATGTATCTCCTTGGGATTCTGTTTCAGTGCTTTTTGCCTCTGAGCTGGGATCTGTGTTTTTAAGAAGCCACCTGTGTCCTTCTGATGAACCAGGCCAGGGACCCTGGCAGAGCAGGTTGTTGGCAGTGGTGCTGGTAGGGGAGACAGGGGCAGCTCATCTCAGAGAGAAGCCAAGTCCTTTCCTTGAGACAGGACTAAAGTGAGTGGGGTGGAGGAGAATGGAGGGGAGAGAGTTGAGAGGTGGAGTGTGTGGGTCCGGTGGGCATCTTGGGTGAAGAGAAATGGAGAAACTGAGGCCATGGCATGGCCCTCCCTGGGGGCTGTTTCAGTCAGCGCATCTGAGATGCAGGCTCTTTGGGAGAGGACCGTGGGGTTGGCTTACCTGTCTCTTACAGACAGAGCCTTAATTAGAGACATGACTTTGAAGGTGTCAGGGCCCTCAGGCCAGGTCTGTGTGTTTGTGAGGGTTCAGGTTGGTTTTGCCTTTGAGCCTTTTGGCTCCCCCAAGCCGTATCCTGTACGTAGTCACCATTAGGCAGTTGTGTTGAAGGAATTGGCACTGGTACATATCCCTGAGGGAGGGCTTTTGTGACCTTCATAGATGTAATTGGAAATGGGTTACGCTTTAATTAAATGTTAAGTCACTAGGGGTTCATCTTCCTTGTTCTACCAGGGTTAGCAGAATCTATAGGAAGAGTGATCCTGGAAGGAAATAATACCCATTTTCTTTTCCCCTAAAGAGACTAACATCTGTATTAGAGAACTGTTGATTGCATCAAGTTGTGACTTTTGGGGTTTCACTTGGCACAACTGAGTCATCTGTCAGTAGGTGTCAGGTAGAGAGGAGGAGGATGGGTGGAATCAGCACTTCTCAGGAACACCCTGGGCCGGGGGGACGTGAAGGCCTGACGTCACACTGGCATGTGGATGCCTCAGCCTTCCTTTTTGCTCAAGCCTCTCTTTGGGTGGGGTCTTGCCTCAGGCGTGTCCTTACAGGGCTTGTGTACTGCTCAGAGGGGTGCTGTGCACCCAGTAGGTGCTACGGTAGTAACTGCTCATTCCAGTGAACAGCTATGCCCTGAAGGGGAACAGTAATTACTCACGGATCCTGCCTCAGCCAGTCTCCAACCCAAGTGCCAAGATTCCTTATTCTGCTGAATTTGAGCTGGGTCTAAACCAAGGGCCGCATTTACTTTTGGAAGACAGAGATGGGGTGAGGGTGGGGCTGTAGGCGGCCTCTGAATTTGCATCCCTCTCAATGTGAGGCCTACCTGTTTTGCAGCTGTGCCATCTCCGTGTCATCATTAAATGCCAGATTGTATTCCTCATCCGAAGGTGGGGCCTCAGTTGTATCCTTGATCACGGGGAAGCAGTCGATGTTTGTGAACCAGCAGGACCGTGTGTTTTGGGGTAGCTTGTGTTGGCATTTGCTGGTGTCTGTACACTGCCCACATGTAGACACATGTGTGTCTGTGTAAGTGTGGCTGTCTGTTCCCATGCTGAGCTTACAGCCCTTTCTTTAAGACCAGAGAAATACAAGGAGACTTCAAAACATCCGTAGCAAAATGGAATTAAAGTACAAGTTTATTTTATTGCAAAAAATTCTGAAATTCATGCATTTTATTCTCACAATGTGCATTTTCCATAAACTTTTTGAAGAGTCCCCTGTGTGTCAAGTGCTTGAAGACAGACTGATGAGCATTTATCACAAGAGCTGTGTGAACACGCACCAAGCGAGTTCATCTCGTGGCTCTGCGCTGTTTAAACAAGCACACCTGTATAAACTGTCACCATCTTTTGGTTCATTAAAACGCCTGTATAAATTTGGACTACTTAAGGGATGTGCCACACTGCAGTACTTGAATTTATGTAAGGAACTTACTGGCCTCAGGCTATGTGGGAAGTGCTTTTGATTGGAAAATTCTGGTTCTGGGACTGGCAGGTGGTGTGGTTAAGGTGCTGGACTCCCACATGGCTGACAGTGGTTCAAGTCCAGGACTTGGTAGCTTGCTTTCTCACTTTCCTTTTCTCTCTCTCTGGTAAAATTAGAAACTAATCACAATAAGTAAAATTAAATAATTCTTAACATAAATTTCTGGTTCCAAATTTATAAAATCAGTCTGTTCTTCATTGTGCCCCCTCAAAAGACAGAATCACACACACACACACACACACACACCTTCAAGAATTGCTTACATACTCCTGGTGTTTCTGGTGTTTTCCTGCCCTTTGTATGAACTCCAGCCTTCCATCCTGGCCTGAGAAGCCCTGTGTGACCTGATTCAGTTTACTTTTTCAGCTTCTCTGGCCTTCCTGTTTGCCTGCTTGGCCCCTTCTCTTTCCCACCTCACTTATACTCTCTGCATAGGCTTTCCTATGCTCCTCTTACTGTCAGCCTAGGAAGTCTCGCTCAGCCTTCAGGGCTAGCCTGAACACACCCCCAAGAGGCTCTCATTGGCTGAGAGCAGAACGAACTCCTCCTGTTTCTGTGCTCCAGGACTTTGTTTTTCTCTACGGAAGCATGGGACATCTCGTGTACTCATCTGTGCATTCATGTATTTGCCTATCGACTCCTTATTTCGGGCATCCATTCAGTCTTCATTTTGGGGGACCAGTTACTATGTGCCAGACATTCGGTTGAATGCCAAGGATAGAGAAATGAGCATAGACCCAACCCTTAAAGACTTCACAGACTGTAAGGGTGCCAGGCTCTTAAACCCAGATTACTTTTATTTAGGAAGCAGGTTCATTTGCCCTGGCCAGCAAACCTGCTACCTAGAGGAACACACAGGAGGCAGAGAGAAGGCAGGCCAGGCTTCCCAGTGCAAGGATATGAGGTCTTGAAGGGTAATTAATGCACTTATGTGTGCTCCTGCGGGATAGCGTGCTTATTCAGGGCAGTGAGCACAGTATCTTTTATTTATCTCCATCTCTGCTGCATGGCACATGCATAGGGAGACAAGAGGGGCAGGGTGTTCTACAGATGTCTTACTGCATTAAATTGAAATGGATAATTAGAAAACAGAAAGAATTTCCCTTTCATGTTTATACCACATCTTGTTTCAGAGTGAATTTAAAGCAGCATGCAAGACTGTAAAATAGCATAAATGAAAAGTGAGGGAAACGAGGGGGATGGATATGAACGTAGATTTAGGAATGAAGCCACACTTGCCAGCCAAAATGACCTCCATGCTCTCTCTGAGGGGCCTGCTAGTGCCACTCAGTGCATCTCGGAAGCCAGTGGATAAAGCAGAGGGCTAGTTCACTGACCACAAGGCAAAACATGCAGTATTTTGTTTGTTACAGAACTCGGTTTGGGGGGCCAGCAGATGGCGTAGCAGTTACATCTCTGCACTCCCACATGGCCAACCGTGGTTTGAGTCCCAGGCCTGGTGGTTTGAAACTTATGCCAGTGCATGTACGCATATGCGTGAGATCCCAGAAGGAGAATGGAGGAGAAGGGATTGCGGCATGGCCATTCCTTGTCAGGGGTGATTTCTCGCTCTCCCTCTCACTATCTCTGTCTCTGGTGAGTGCATGTGCCCCAGGGCAAAAAAAAAAAAAAAAAAAAGCCCAAAACACAGAACTGGGTTTGGGGATCTTGTAAAGAGAAACCTGTGTGATGTGATAAATGACATTCTCAACTTCCAGAGCAAACCCAATGACTGCTCTCCTAGGATGTTCCCTCTAATAACCCCAGTACACTGATGAAGGCACAACTCAGTAAAGGCCATTTTATTCAGAGCTCTTGGAATAAACCTCAGAGGAAGCTGGAATCAGGAAGGTACTGAAACAGGTCACTCCCCCCTTTGGTAATTTTTATTGCATATAACTTACATTCAGGATGTGCACACATCATCAGTATTGAGTGCCCTGTATTTGATGTTGTGAACATAATTGCATCCAGAGTTGTCGATCTGCATCGAGGCCAGAACCTCAGAAGCCTCCTCATGTTGCCCTCTGGTCAGTATTCCTAAGCCCGGCAGGGTAAACACCATCTCTGACTTGTAATAACATAGATCAGTTTTGGTAGAGTGTGAGTGTGATTTTTTTTTCTTTTTTAACCTCATTCCACTTTTACTAGTGTCCTAATGTTGGGTATCTTTTCTAGGTTCTAAAGATCGCCAGGCTGTTTCTGCTCCCAGAGAATTTTATGGTCATATTTTGGGATTCAGGAAATACCAATGTATGGTTTGGGTAGAATATTAGCCTCTGTGTGCTCAGATCCATTGGAAACAGATAAAGGCAAATAAGCTGGACCCAGCACCCACACAAGAAAGGGATAGGCTGATTTCTGATGGTTGAGAGGACAGAAAAGCAAAAGGGCATCGTGATTAATTGAGAGGAGTTTTTCCTTCTGGATGTGTTAGAGCTCAGATTTTCATCCTTGGATACTAGTTCTGATGAGATCCATGTGGATTCACTGGCTCTTTAGAGACTGTCTGAATGCCTGTGTGTGGTTCGAGAACCCGAGCAGAGCTTGGCCTCCACAACACAGGACTTCAAAACTGGCATCTTGATCCAAGTTTCCCTTGTGGATTGGCTCCTGACCCAATCAGCAGTGAACTGTGAATTTACTTTCCTTGACTCCGCAGGATGCCTGTGTTAATCATCTGGGATGGGTGGAGGCACAGCTAGGATGAGAGAAGCATCCTAAGTCTTAGGAGCTGGAGAAGGCTGGACCGCGCTGTGAGGCCAGTAGGGAGCCCATTCTGATGCAGAGATTATAATTCTGAATTGGCCAAAGGGGCCGCATCTGGGCAAGTCAGTGCTGGGGCCTGGAAGGAGTCCAGACCTAACATATCATTAAGTTGGCTGCAACATTGGGTTACGTTAGTTGGTTGTACAAGTGGGTGAGTCTCCACTGCCTTTTGTAAGCAGGGATGATTCCCCAGGCATGTTTTGTAGACTTGCCACCCAGGCAGCCCGCCCTCCGATGGTACAGAGTCCATTTGGAGACTTTTCTTTAGACACATGACTGAGGAGGACCCCCCACAGTGGTGTATATATCAATATTTATACTCAGTGAATGCATTCATTGCGCGCTGGTGTCTTTGAATGGGAATCGTCTACTTTTGATTTTTAATTTATACTGTCTTAAGTTTTGTTTTGTTTTGTTTTTGCCATAGAGTATGTGTACTTGCCAGAGAGACAGTGAGGAGAAAGTGAGAAATCACCTCCCCAAGGAGGATGGTTATGCTGCAGTCCCATGTCGTCCATTCTCCTCTTGGGATTTTGGACACACACACACACACACACATGCACCCAGTGTGAGTTTTAAGTCACCAGGTCCAGGACTTGAATCACAGGTCGACCATGTAGGAGTCCAGTGCCTTAACCTCTTACCGCCTGTAGATCCTATTCATTGTCTTTAAACGCCAAGGTATCATGATAATCTGATGGTGAATCTTAGCAACTGAGAAAGCGACATTATCTGGAGGTTAGTGTTCTTTTCCCGGTGTTTGTTTTCTTCTATTAGCATTAAAGTTGGTTAGTCTACCTGAAATGTCTACAGACCTATGGGCTTGGGGAGTTCATCTTGGGGTCTCTCTTTTGCATTTTTGGGGTCAGAGGGAGAAATAGAATGTGCACATGCACTCCCCAATGGGATGTAGTCTTACCGCAGTCCTTTTACCTCCATTGCTCAATCCCATCAGGAATTTGGGCACACATGGACTCATGCCCTAACTGCCAGGACTAAAATTCAAACCATAGCCAGCCATGTGGGATCTGGTTCCAGATGCACAGCCCTTAACCCCTTTGCTACAGGGCAGGCCACTGAAGGGTGGGAGGGAGCTTTTCTTTTAGAAGATCCTCACTTCTTGCTACCACACATTTTCTTTGTCTGTTATTGCTGGAAAAGGGCTTAAAGTTTTTCTAATGAAATATTAATGACTTGTTTTAAGAGCAGAAAAGATGCTTTTGTTTCTGGGTTTGACCTATGTTCCTGGGGTCAGACTGTCCGTATCACAGAGATCTGTGACTCAGGCTGCAGGTCGTGTCCCCCAGCTGTTGCTCACTTCACATCTAGCTTAAATGGTCAGCTGGGCTGGACTTGCCCGACCCTGGGTCTGAGAGTGGTCCTTTTGAAGATGTCCCGATGAAGAGTAGCAGTGATCACCGTGACAGGTGGAAGTGGCGAGAGGGAGGAAGGGGCAGGTTAACAGATTCATTAAGGGAAAAGGAAGGTGATTCCCCTACAGGCTGATGCTGCAGAGCGGTCCCATCAGAGATGCCTAGCATGAAATCAATCAGAGCTTTTCTTGAGCTGTCACCTGGGCAAGTACTTAGGGCTGATGGAGCAGAGAATTAATCAGAGAATCTCCAGAGGGTAATGCTAAGTCCTCTAATGGGGCGTTCAGCACTGGGGGCTTGGTGAAGAGGTATTGGCTTTTGATAGGATTCTGTTGAGGCGGAAGTGATTTTTGAAAATGAGAAGGAGTAATTATCCACTCCTCCCTGCTGAAAGTAGAGGGAACCTTTTGGCAATTGGAGCACATGACACCAAGACTCACGGCTTACTCCTGGCGTCACGGCAGTTGTCGCCTCAGTTTTCAGTGTCAGCATTCCCTGAGAGCTCTGCTGTCTCCTAACACTGACATACAGCAGGTCCTCTGGCGGTCACCTACAAAATCCAGCCTGTGGATCCTTACCTGGATTTCTCAGGCCACCTGTTAGCAAGGTTGGCTAGAGCCTGAAATGGTAGGAAAATAATAACACGCCCCACTCTACATATGCAAAAGCAATTAACTCTCATTAGTGCCTGACATTCTTTTCCACTGCTCTGGGAGGTGAGTCAGTGTCATCACTATTCATTAGGAATTAATTAGACTGTGCTTGATGATGTCAGTCACGGACTGAGCTGAGAATTCAACACTGCCTCCATCTCACCATCTAGCAAGGGTGTATGTGAGTCTGATCTCCTGGGGGAATGTGCTCTCTGTCTGGAGGAATGACCTCTGGGTTGACAGGCTTGGCATTTTGGGAAATATATGTCTTTGTCCAACTCACTTTTGTCTCTGGACCTCATAAACGAGGGATAGTACTCAGCATGGTAGTTGGAGTGATTCTATGATCCCATAGGCAAAAGCTTCTGGTATTGTGCTAGAAACGTGGTTCGCTGAAAGAAGTTTGAGATTGGATTTGAGGAATTGGTTCAGTTTGGATGTAAAGCTCCTTTTCTCTTAGTCTTTTTGTTGGGGAGCTGCTTTTCTCTTACTGGAAAACTACAGGTGTTCAGTAAGATCACAGACCCTCAAGCCATCGGGTGCTTAGTTGAACTGTCTGTTGTAAACATCATTTCCCCCGGTGTGATTCTTTTTTTTTTTTAAACCCTGCAGTGGCTCCCATTCATGTTTACTTCTTGCATCTTCCTGAGCTATCAGAAACCTTTTTCTTGGCTTTCCTTTCATGTCACTCTCTACTCACCTACTCATTTAAATTTGCTTTGTTACCATTTTTTTGTCTCTGAGTTTTCTCCTCAGCCACCTCTTTGGTTTTTAGTCTTCACACCATTGTCACTTTGTCTCCTTTATAGTTTTCCATGTAGGTGCCACCTGATTCTCTTATTCTCTGGGGGTCAAAAGGACGGGAGAATAGAGAAAGTAAAATACTCCATCTCAGGAATTACCGTTCCCCTTAAAATAAGGTTTGTGCATGACAGAAGAAGCTTACCTATTAGATTCCTGCTAACACAGAAGAATTAATATTATCAGTAATTATGATTAGTAAATAAGAGAGTGGCTCAGGCAGCCAACTCTTGCTTACACTGTGTCTGACTGAAGCCTGTTCTTGTATCTTCCTAATTTGGTGATTTCCTTTGTGGCTCTTAATACTCACTGGAACCTCGTCTAGAGTAAGGTCGGGAGTGGGAAAGTAGCTTAAATTCTTCCTCTTCTCATGAAAAACTTGGGTGATAAGTTCAGGCATGTTGTCATCAAAAACTGTTACTGTCCTCTGGCTCTCTTCTCTGCTGGTCAAAAGAAGAGTGAGTAGAGAAGGTGGAACCTACATCGCAAAAGTGACCGTAGCCATCAAGATAAAGCTCGTCGCGTCTTTCAGTATTTGTATGCCAGTACCGTACAAGCTCTGGGAGACTGCTGTCCGTGTAATAGTCCCTGTCCTCAAGGACACGGGGCTTCAGGTGGATGGGGCAGAACGAACCAGGTCACCAAGCTTCGTTACCAGTAGTCTGTGGGCCGCAAGGTGGTGAATGGAAATGGAGGCGCACAGGAGCTGCAAGTGTGGACAGAGTCCTGACGCCCGCTCTAGTCTTTCCCTGTTACCTCTTGGAGTGCTGAAACAGTGACTAAAGGAAGCCATGTGGACTTTTTGGTGACTATTTTCAGTGGCATTTTATTAATCACGAGGGTTAATTAGATCTAACTCTTCTATTTAAGAGCACTTCAATCACCTGACAGTGGGCAAAATGCCTACTTACGTGCGACCTATAGGAATTAAGGTGAAAGGGGCAGTGGGCTCCTGCAGGCCATCGCATGCCATTCTGCATGGCTTATTGAGCAGAGCTGGTGTCAGATACCTGTGTTCTACTATCTGGCCCTCCTTGTTCCCTGGAAGTTTTTAATAAGATATTTTAAAATATTGGTCAAAGGCACATGTGGTCATTTCACTGTACTCATGTTAGTCTTCTTGAAGTGTTAAAGAATTATCCATTTAGGAAGTGTGGCTTTGGAGGCAGTGAGCAAGCTGTTTGGATCACTGGTAACAGTTGTTTTTGGAGTTCATTTTAGTGTGATTGGGAAGAATGTCAGAGATGGGAGCTCTGAAAAGTGTTTGTGATGGAAACTGAGGCTCACAAGGTCTATGTAATACACATCTTTTGCTTTTGACAGAAGACTTCCCATCTGCTCTCTTTCTTTGTAGGTATTCTGTGGAAAGGGTTAGTCCCCTGAATCACACTGCTCAAAGAATATGAAAACTATTGAACTTTTAAATAAATTTAACTTAGGTGAATATGAGAAATAAAGGTATCACCCATTTAAATTTTCCATTTAGTCATTTAAAGACCTTAAAGAAAAGTATCTTTTATAAATTGACTCCTCAAAGTGAACCAGTAGGGGAAGAACCTTCATTTCTTCCCATCCCAACATTAGCAGGTATTTTGACATCACTAGATACATGCCATTGTGTAGAGATGATGGACTTGAACATCTGTTTATGGTTTTGCAGAGAGCGAGTATCTTCACTCATTAATTCACCGTATCTTTCAGGCGTTCCTATGGGGTAGAGTCCCTCCTTCCTTCCCTTAATGAATTTCTTTGTATTGGGTTGAATTTAGTTTATCATCTTCATTTTGCAGTGAAAACCTGAGCTTCTGTGAGACTGACTAATTTAGTTTGGGCTGCTTGGCTCATGAGCATGCTAAGTTTAGAACCCAGGTCAGCTTGAATGGCCATGCCACTTCTCTTCCTCCTTTCCCCAGTACTGTGTTCTTCTTCATTTGCTGAGTTGAGGGAAAGCTGACTCGCTCTCTCAGAGGCTGCATGGGGAGGTGGAGGTGCCAGCTCTGCAGTACAGATACTCCGTGCATAATTCACTGTGAGAGCCTAATGTTGGCCGTGAGCAGGCGCTTATTGCTCTATCGCAGAGTCGAAGTCGATTCAGTGGTAGTCGATTTCACATGTTAGGCTACTCCTACTGAAGTGTGGCCAACAGTCCCAGAGCCACTAGAGACAAGGACAGTTTCCAAAATGAGGTGGATTTTGAGCTGAGCTGGGAGGAACCTGAGGGATGGAATGGCAGAATGGTTATTTTGGTATATCCAGTGTAGGCAACTTTGCTCAGCCAGCCCCAGTCTTGTGATCAGAAACTCTCTGCCCTTAAAGGGCCTCATCTTACAATTGGGTTGTAAAACCAAGGGCCTGTATAACTCTGTGGATTATGTGTCTGGTAGTTTCTGGAGCCATGTCCTGGCCCATGTGGAGAGTAGGTAATTTCATCCTGCCAGGCTCCAGTTGACCAAATTGCAAGAGCCTGGGCACAGAGTTCTTCTTCCCTTTGCCGTAAACACTAAAAACGTGTGAACATTCAGAGCTGTGTCTGTAGTTACTCAGCGGATGACTCAATTAATACTGGCAAGTGCTGCCTCCCCATATAGCCAAGGACTTGTGACTCTTAGCTTTAAGGAACTTGAAAGAGCTGTTGGCAAGACTCTACTGTCTGCTATCTTAGACAGCCTGCCCCTTGTGGCTCAGTAAAGCCAGCAGACAGTTTTTCCTTATATTGAGTCAGGAACTTCTGCAGAATGGGTCTGCACCTTCGCCGGGTGACAGATAGCGCTTCAGAGATTGTTCAGTATCCAAGGACGCTAAGCTTGGCAGGTATGATTCAGAAGGCTCTTAGCAGCTTGGGCCATGAGATAAGGTCACAAATAATGGAATTTAATGGGAATAAATGTAAACTCCTGCTGTCTATCCCTGAAACCAATCGCACAAGAGACAGGATTCGGGAATTGGGGGTGAAGGCTGAAATGCTTTATGGATTGTAAGTGTACTTCTGAGTGGTGTTGGTTGAGGGTATGGACAGACTGGAATGCGTTCATTAGGTTAGGCAGAGGCGAGGTGCTGTCTGTTCAGGAAGATGGGAGCCTGGGGACCCCTGTTGTAATGGGTATCTTGGAGGGATTTGCTCCCTTAAGGATGTATGGACTCTCAAGGGATAGGTGGATAGATTTTAGTCAGGGGATGGGTTTTAGGCTAATAGATGTAAAAATTCCAGTGTGTCACTATGAAAGGAAGGCAGTACTGAGGAGGTGGTGAGTCTTCTGGCAGTTTTGACATTCAAACATGGACTGTGTACCCAGCAGATTAGAAGTCCCCTCTAAAACATCTAATCTGCTGGGTACAAGAAGGGACTTCAGGCTTAAATGGGTGGTGGTGGTGGTGTTGTTGTGTTTTGGGTTTGAAAATCTATAGCTCTCACTTATATGGTAATATTCTTTTTGGAAACAGAAGTCTTCTTGTGTCCCCCCACCCCTCACCCTGTTTGTAAGAGGTAGCAAATATTTTGCTGACAAGTTATTTGAATGATAACTTAATTAGTGACAGCATTTAAAGGCAGACAACCTGAGGGTGGTTTTTTTTTTTTTCTTTTTAATTTAGGTGCTGCCAAGTGTAAAAAGCTATCAGGGTAAGAAGCCAAAAGCACTCACTAGTTTTGCCATTAGTTGTATAATATTCATGAGTTTTGGAGTCTCTGCACCTGGGAATTTTTTATATACTCAGGTGAAGAAGGACCAGGGGGCACAGGACAGGTGGGATAGAGAAAGAGGACTGCTTGCTTACTCTCAGGTGACAGCTCTGGAGCATGGAGCAGTCCCTAGAGCTGGGTGGGGCCCCAGCAGCTGCCTCCCTCCTGGGGCGTCTGCGGAAGTATTATTGCCCAGACATCGGAGGGCAAGAGGGGAGCAGCAGCAGCGGTGGTCACAGGAAGCCCAACCTACTCAGGCCCTGTGCCCCCCTTTTTCAGTCAATCCCCTGAGCAGATTTTCTCCCCTTTTGGGGAGGCCGTAGCATTAATGATCTGATGTCTTTTCCACAGAGGAATATTGATATGTTAGTGTACCGAACAGCAGGGAGTCCTGGCTTAGATCATTTTTACATCGGTGTTATGCCAGTTTGACAAATGTTTGGAAAGCTTATCCTTTTGTGACCATAGGTTACATGCATAATTTAAGGGGAATAAATCTTTGAAAAAGATTTGTTTGGTTCTATAATATTCAGTGCGATGGAAAAATAAACGTTAAGACTCCTCGATGGTTTTCACGTGATCAGGGATTCCGAATAGGCTGCGAGGTGAAGTGCCCCTGTAGGTGCAGAACATCCCACTGATGTGCGAGGGACTTGTGGTAGGAGTTGCAGGCAGGACAGGAGTGGGGACTACTTGGTCCCTGCTTTCAAGTACAATCTAGAAGCTGAGAGTGGCACAGTGACCTCACCATCCAGTGTAAAAACCCTGAAGATCAGTGCGTGTAGGTCTGAATCTCCTGGCATCATGATTTTGGTAGGACCATCTGTCCTAGCAGAATCATCGTTCCGCTTGCTTCCTTCATTCTGCATCATGGTGATCTCATATTGGGATGGCCTGGCATTTCCGTTGTAATGCCAGTTGCCACAGCAAAGAGGACAGCTTTTATTTTACTTTATTCTTACCAACAACTTGTTCTGCCTGGAGACTTGATTATCACTGAGCAAAGTGCCCCTGGTACTTAGTAGGTGCTAAGTAAATGGTGTTTGTATGGATTACCACAGACTTGCTACTTGGTTAAGGGCTGGCTGGGATGAAAATTCTCTCTCTCCAGTGAGATCATCTAGCTTCTGCCTGCTGTTGCATTTCTGTGAGTGCTTAGCATAGGATACATTGAGAATCAAAGCCACCTGGATCTCCGAATTCCATATTCTCCGTCAGGAGGTGTTTACCAAGCAACACTGGCGACCGAAGAACTTGCAGTAGAAGCAGAGAGCAGGGTTTGTGGTTGCCACGTCCTTATTGTATTATTTGTGATTTCTCTTTTAGGTTTATTTTCTTGAAAAGGCTCCAGGCTTCGGCTTGGAAAGTCCAACCGCCACAATTGAGCCCAGTAGCTGGAGCGGGAGGGGGGGGCC
>NW_006204627.1:55506-68749 GCF_000334495.1 Tupaia belangeri chinensis | reverse complement strand
TAGAGCCGAGGAGCGGGAGCGCCCGCGCCCCCCCTGCCGAGAACATGGAAAGGATGAGTGACCCTGCAGACAAGCCGGTTGACAACGATGCGGAAGGGGTCTGGAGCCCCGACATTGAGCAGAGTTTCCAGGAGGCCCTGGCTATCTATCCGCCATGTGGCAGGAGGAAGATCATCTTATCAGACGAAGGCAAAATGTATGGTAAGTGGCCTGGAATACTCCTTCACAATGCCACAGCCTGCTGTCGTGCAGGGGGAGCTGTAGCTCGCCTTCTAGGGAGATCCACTCATTGTGTTGGGCTGAATGATCTTTGTAGAATTTTAGCTGCTCATCCAAGGGGCCGACTCTCGACATAAGAGGAGAGTCAATAGAGGACCATTGGGAAATCCTTCCCTGGACTTTGTTTTGTCTGCATGCTCAGCAGCATTACATCAGGAGCTCTTGAGGTCTGGGGAGGGACACAGTTGCAGAGGCACAGGCAGACACCACATGGGGAGGAGAGTTCTTCACAAGGCAGGCCCAGTTCAAAGGAAGCATTGCCACTTAACCCCAGACAAATGGTGCCACATGGGAATGGGGGCCTGCTTCTGCCAAAGTCTCGATTTCCCTCCTTCCTCAGCAAGAGCCAGCAATCTAGATGTTCGTATAAAATGTACACTTCTTCTTTTTTAAAGTCAGTACTTCACGTGCATGATCAGACCCCTGAGCTGCAGCAATGCTGCCAGCTGTAGTTGAATGGCCAGAGCAGGCATTTCCCCCAGCTGTTCTCACCAGTCTCCCCTTCCACAAGGGGATGCCTCACAGTGTGTTCCGAAGGAAACACCAGCAGTGCCCGAGAGGGTGAGGCCTTTTGGACAGATGGCTTGGGATGCCACAGGCAGCAGCAAGTCCTCACCCAATAGTCTGGGACTTGCTTGCTGGCTTAGGTCATTCCTTCTTCCATAAATGCTTTCAGCTGCAGACTTGGCCTTTTGGCTGCTTACCTTTTGGGAAGCAGATGGCAGGTGGTTACTTGGACATCCCGCTTGTCTAATTGGACATGTTGAGTTGACAGAGTTTGCACTGTGGCTAAATCTAAAGAGATGCAAACAACCTACACTCAAAAGAGAACCGGCTCAGCAACCTACCTGAGTTGTTAATTTATCACGGGAGCGATTTATTTCTAAATAATTTGAACTCTTTCGTAATAGGATGTTGTTCCTTTAATACTGCGTTTCCTCTGTCGGGAGCTGAAGCTCCAGCTAGCACATACTGCTGTGGAGAAAGCAGATGGTGGTGCAGCTGCCACCAGCTGTGCCCCCCACCCTGCGCTCCCCCTCTCCAACTTGGATGATGTAATGGAAACAAGGAAAATTTTGCTTTCTGTAGCATTGGCATCTCTCAGCCTGTTACACACAGGGGAGAGGGAGAACCCAAACCTTCAGCATTTGTTTTATGCTTTCAATATTCTTTGTAGCCAAAGAGGCTGCTTTTGTGTCTGAGTGAAATGAACTCAGGATGAAACATCTCAGCTGCTGTGGGTAGGAAGTTTCAGGGCCCTGCATATTCTGTGTGTTTTTATTTTTCCTGGGCTCCTCTTCCTCAGCCTGGCTATTTGCTTTAGGAGCTTGTCTTCAGACATAAAAATGCACCTCTCCCCTCTGTTAAAGACAGCGAAAGCACTTTAATCTTGGAGCTGTCTTTGAACACGATGTTATGACATGTAGTGAAGAGTAGCTTTGGGATACTGCTATTTGCTTGCCCAGAAATGATTTTAATCTAGAGTAATGGCATAGTAGGGAAACCCTGATGAGGAATAACTACCGCATTACCTCTGTCACAAGGAATACTGAGGAAGGTATTGTCCCGTAGGAATAAACTTTCAGGACTGAGAACATAATGCAGAGGAAAAGTTCATTTTTGTCAACTCTGGTTTTACTTTGCTCAGTGAGATTTTACCTTTTAGATAGCAGCCATGAAAGTTTACCAGTTTATCTATAACTCAATTATGAAAGTATTTGCATCTGAAAATAATTGTATGAGTGTTCTTGGTAATTGGGTCTCAGACGTGGCAAGCTGGGGAAAAGAATGTGATAGGCTCTGGATTTGAGTCATTCCATCAGCAGTGAACTTGGACACTTTGACCTTCGGTTTGGTTTTGGAAAGAAAAATGGTAAAGAGGATGTTACCCGTGGGCTCTTTGGACTTTACCATTTTAGGAAGCTGTGATCTGGTGACTTGGGACTCTGCCAGGTGATCAGTTATTGACAAACGTGATACTGGCTGTGGACTCAAATTCTGAGTGCTTCCTGAGCACACACGTGCTTGAGGTCTAGAGGCTTTTTCTCCTGCAAATCAGCAATACTTTACAGACTGCATTGGTAGCCAACACAGTTTACAATGTGGATGTTCTTTTGAGCAAGCAGCATTAGGAATTATAGCTTGTTTGGCAAGGATGATCTTAGTAATTGTGGGTTTTTCAGCAGGTGTACCGATATACAGCCTGCTGGTGTTTACTGATTGGGTACAAGAGATGCATTTGCTGCACTGGCCCTGCTGCAACTCCCAGCTCCAAGCAGCTGCCTTGGGAAGCAACATCTCCATTCAATATGGTCAGCACTGAGGAGCCCCGCTTCTCCAGCTGCCTTCGAAGGGAAATGTGGGAGTTAGCAGGGCTGCAGGAAATGGAGACTGGACCCCTGGGGAGGAACGAACTGCCTTAGGTGGGACTGAGCTGCCTCTGACCTGCCTGTGACTTTGAGGAGGAGAGAAAGTTGATTCAGGAGCCTCCACAGCAAGGCTCCAGCCACTCGGGGATTGAGTCATGTGAGCGGTGGGGGGCCAGAGCTACCGTTGCTTGGCTTCTGGCCTGTTCTCCATCTTACCATACATGAGTCAGGACACAAACCAGACCAGGAATTGGGGTTTCTTAAGGTCTTAGGAGCTTGCTTTTTCTGTAAGAATTTTGAAAATGAAAACATTGAAAGCATTTGGAATCCATGTGGTAAGATCACAAGCATTTAATGTCGTTCAGTGAAATACTGAGTGTTCTTCACTTGGGGGGTAATTCCAATATTTCTGGGCATTTCAGTGCTCTGTGATGTCACTGATCCCTAGCCATTGGAGAAGCAAGGTCAAGTGCTTTACTTTGGTAATGAAATTTCCTTTGAGGTTAGCAGTAGGGCAGATGTAGTCTGATAGTGGGGAAAATGGAAAGCTCTCTTTATGATGAGGTTTGATCATTGAGGAGATGGCTTATTTCTCTCTTTCCGCTCCCCTTCATGGGAGCAGAGGCTTAGGTAGTTGATCTTTATGTGGATAGATTGTGTCTACCTTGGGCACCCTTGTACACAGGCGGTTGTTCTTACAGACAGTTAAAAAGGGAATGAGACCATTTTTTATTTTTGTCCCAGAGGGTCTACATGCTTACTCGCATGGGCTGTCCCCATCCATGCCTGTCTTTCCTTTCTACTTATTTATTTTTCAAAGTTTGTCTATTGTAATTCTGGTGAAAGAGAGGGAGACCGGCACCTTTCACACAGTCTCTTGTCCTGCCCTCCTGCCTTTTCAGTGACCTGGCATCTCTGGTGCATGCCCGCACCTGCTGTGTTTCGGGTCGACCCAGGATCTGAACCACGGCCTGAGCCTCCTTTTTCATTTCTTATCTTTGTTTTCACATGGCTGGGTGTCTCCATTTTTGGTGGATTGCACAGAAAGAGACTAGAAGAACAAGACGAGCAGGAGGTTCTCCATCAGCACACTGTGCGACTATGGGTTTCAGAGGAGCAGGCCATGGTTTAAATCGAGATCAGACGAAACAGTGAACCATGGGATACCCGTATGTGCTTCTTTTGCAACTGAAAACTGTAGTCTTGCAACGTGGTCAGATAGACCCCATAACCTACCTAGGGAGGATCAGCAGCCCAACTTACTGGTTGATTGCTGTAGGGGTAGAGAAGTGTGGCTCTCCATAGTAGGGACTGTGTAGTCAGTATAAATCCTGGCTCTGCCACTTCTAGGTATCAGACTTTGGGCAAGTTGCCTTATATCTGTGTCTGTTTCCTCAGTTGCAAAGGAGGGTTAAATAGATCCTACTTCACAGGATGGTTACATGAATTAGATGTACGCATTGCTGTCTGGGATCAGATACCACGTTTAAACAGTGTCTGGCATACAGTAAGAGCTATATAAATGCGTATCACTTGGAAACAAGGGTGGTTCTCTGCCATATACTGTGCTAAAGGCTTTACATGTGATTTCCATCGAGAGTTCATAAGGATACTGTGAGGTTGGTCAGTGTGATAGACAAGGAAGCTGAGGCCAAGAAGGGTAAGGTGGCTTGCATGTGGTCCGGCTAGAAGGTTTCAAACCCGGGTCTGTCTGATTCCAAAGCCTGGGCTCTTTCCATTGTGCTTTTGTTCTCTGCTTGTCGAGGTCATTATATGTCAGTTCAGCCAGTCGGTACTGAGTGCTAGCCGTACTGTAGCCCCATGCCCAGGGTGCTGGGGTACAGCAGTGATCCAGACGGACTCGGCCCCTGCCCTCATGGAGCTGTTGCAAGTTCATTTGCAGGAAATGGACCTGAGGTCAGGGCTGTGTGCCAGAGCTTTCTGAGAAGTCTAAGGGCCCTTTGAAGATAGTCACCTTCCACTTGGCCTTTTGAAGCCTGTTCTTGGCTACTACCAGTGTCTAGGCACCTGGCCCAATGCTGGTGGGGAGAAAGCATCTCAAATAACACAGCGGGGAGGATCCTCGATCACAAGGCTGGCCTCCATGGTGGCCAGAAGGATGTCTGGAAGATTCTAGTGCCCTAGGATACCACAGGCAGTCTGGACAAAGCAATCGCTGGACAATGACTTTTTCTTGTTGTGAACAGTTGTCTTGAGGGTCCTTGCTTAGGACAGCTTCAAGAAGGGGCCCTTTCTTACTGGGGTATAAGCCTACTGTTGGAGGCCAGAGAGGGTGAGAAGGAAGGCATCTCTGAGCCACTTCTCCCCGGCTGACCGGTGTCCTGAGAGACAGGAGCACAGGACTTGGAACTATCCCTTTGGTTACTTCACAGGAGAAGGAGACAGAAGAGGGAAGGGGGCTTATGTAGTGACTTGGTAGAACTGACGAGGGTATCGGCATGAGTGTGTGCACACGCCAGTGTGTGTCCTGGCCTGTCGCTGTGGGCAGAGAGACCGAAGTTTGTCCCCAGGCTCCTTTGGGTCTGGAGCATTGGCCAAGAGAGTGCAGGGCAGTGCACTCTTCCATGTCCTTGAGGACTGAGAGGGAGGCCTTGTTTGTGCAGTCCCCTGTCCCTCATATAGAATTGGCTCTAGAATCCAAGCTATGTAAAATCTGCAGTCCTCGGTAAGGTGACCCTTGGGGAGCTGCGGCGACCCTTTCTTTCTAGTTCACCATCTGAACATCACAGAGCATCGATGATCTCTTTCCGGCTGGCCTGTGATTCAGGGCGTTACTTGGCTAGAAACGTGAACCACAAAGGTCTGTGTCCCCAGAACGGGCTAGAAACTCCCTATAGCAGGGGCCCCTATCTGTCTCCTCCAGGCTCTATTTCAGGGCCTGGGACTGAGGAGGCGTCAGTAATGTTTGTTGAATATGTGCAGACATGAAGTGAATTCTTGGTTAAGACAGAGACAGGTGAGGGATTAAGCGTCTGAGCCCTGGGCACCTCTCTGAGCGGACCTGACTAGGAAGGGAGAAGGCGGGGAGAGGGAACGATGTTGTTGAGGCAATGGACTCGGGGGTTGAGAAGAGCGGCTGTTTTTGCCGTCTGTGTTGTCAGTGTCAATCGCACAGGGAGGAAGCATTTCTGCTCCAAGCGAGGGATGTAGTAGAGCAAAGGTTAATAGGCGGGGAGAGGGAACGATGTTGTTGAGGCAGACTCTGGGGCTGAGAAAAGAGCGGCTGTTTTTGCCGTCTGTGTTGGTCAGTGTCAATTGCACAGGGAGGAAGCATTTCTGCTCTAAGCGAAGGCTATAGTAGAGCAAAGGTTAACTCTGGAACCCTCAGAGCAGGTGAGTAATAGGGATTCTGAAATAGTGTGGTTCCTGAGAGAGTGGCGGAGCCAGCGTCATCCGCGTCTCGATTGGGAATCGTCACTGTGGGGGCACGCGCAGGTTCGTGCACAAGGTGCGATTCCTTGTGCAATCCGGGTGGGAAGCAGCTAATTAAGGCTGGCTCACAGGGGGTCACGGGAGGAAAGAGGGAAGAATGTGAAATTATTACCAAGTTATGCTTCCTAGGAGCTTGGCTGTGGTGGTGGCTGAGGCCTGGGATTCAGGAAGACAAGGACTCACAAATCCTCCATTGCGGGCCGACAGGGGAGGAAGTGTAACAAGTAGGAAATAGTGAAACTAACTAGCCTGTCCGAGCAGTTACCAGGTGCTGTCTGGTTCTGGGATGTGTCGTCTTGTTTGTTCCTTAGAGCAGCCCAGGGTAGATATGATAACTAGCCCTGCTTTACTAGCCGAGGGAGCTGAGGCCTAGCGAGGTCACGTTACTTGCCCATGATCACACAGTGAGTTGTGGAGTTGACAACACCGGGCTGGTGAGTAGCAACTACATGCAGTTTTGATACGGGAGCAGAAAGAGGGATCCACGGCCTAGTGGTAGAGCAACCCAAAATGTGATCCCTTATGATTGAGGAACACGTATGTGGATTTTGAGAAGAGCGAGAGACTGAGTGAGACAGACTTGTCTGAGTTAACTTTGGGGAGGAAAAGTCACCTGATAAGTTTTTTTAACATATTTTGGATTATAGACCCTTTTGGGAATCTATAGAGGAGAATGAATCTTCTTCCCAGAAAATTGTGTATTTCTGAGTATTGTCACAAAAGTCATGACATATTTTTCTGTTTTTCTATACAAAAGAGAGCATGACTTTTTGATAACCTGGTAGTTAAAGGATTGTTGTAGATAACTTGATTCACAAGCCCTGGTTCAGACTTGTTCCAGTGAGAGGTGCGAGGGCCAGCTAGTGGAGTGATCGTTAAGGTGGCTGGAGCTCACTTGCCTGAGTGAGTGGTTCAAGTCCTGGATCTGGCTGCTTGAATAACGCTGAGTGTGTGTGTGCGTGTGCGTGCATGCCCAAAATCCCAAGAGGAGAATGGAGGGAAGGGACTGTGTTGTGGCCATCCCTCCTCAGGGGTACTTTCTCAGTTTCCCTCTCCTTTTCTCTCTTACTGGCAAGTACACATGCCCTATAGCAGATCTTAAAAAAAGAAAGAAATGAGGGTATTGGTGGGAAGGCAGCCAGAGAGAGCCCAGAGATGCGGCCGGCTGGTGTGGCGGAGGGCCCGAGGGCCACGCCCGCATCTGAGGCCTCACTGAGGGCTGAGGGAAGCCTAGTTCTTCATCGGGATCAGTGATGACTCCGTGTGTGCTTCACAAAGCAGCTGTGCAGGCGTGGCTAGAGTGGCTAATGCCCTGTGGGAGCAGGAGCCCCTGCGGGGTGCTGCCAACACCTGATAGGAGGGCCATAGTTAAGAGAGAAGCAGGGGGACTGGCTGATGAATGTGACTTATGCTTGTGAACGAGGAGGAGGAGCCGGGTTCCCCGCTTCATCTCTGGGGGATGGGAGGAGGATGTGGGACTAGTAAGTGAGATCCGAGTGGAGACCGGAGGAGCAGGTTTGTAGAGAGGAGGGCAGTGAGGAGTTGGGCTTTGTCCTGTAGTTGGGGGTACTGGGTGCCTGTCCACATGGAGGTGGTCTGTAGGGAGTTGGAAGTCCTTCCCTGGAGCTTAGGCAGGTTGGAGAGCAGGGGTGGTTTAGGGAGTCCCCATTAGAGACGTGATCCCTAAAGCCAGGAGAATGGCTGGTGATGGCCTGTCAGTCCCAGGCTCACAGTTTATCAGGGGCAAAACCGGCATGGATTGTGCATGGAAGGTCTGTGGCAGTGGGAGAGGAAGAAGATTGCCTTTTTTTCTTTTTAGAAAAAGGCAGACAGATCAGAGGTTCCCAAGCCTGACTGTCTTCCATTCCAACACCTGAGGAGTTTTCAAAGAAAAGACAAAACAAATACTGACCGAAAACCTCTGGGCAGTTGGACTGGGGATCTGTACAAGGGGCCTTTGAGAAGTTCATGGGAAATGAGTATTATGAAAAAACTGTGTGGGTTTCAGTTTTTTGTTTGTTTGTTTTTTTTTTTTTTGCACTAAAATAAGCTTGTACTATAATTCCATTTTCCATGAACATTTTGAAGTCCACTTTGAATTCTAAAAACCCTCTTGAATAATTTGGGTGATCAGCCAGGTTTGAGAGGCACTGGGCCCAACTGTATATAGTTGGGGTTTAAGAAGATTGGACCTCATTTTAGAGTTGGTAACTGCAACATACGAGCAGAGATGGAGACGGACACTCGGAGCAGCCCTAGTACCAGGCTTAGGTGCAGGATTAACTGCATTCATTTTGTCCCATGCATTATGTTTGCACTCTCTGAGAAGAAGCATACACCGACCATGTTGGAGAGGCTGGGCTCACACAGGGGAGACACGGTATCTTGAATGGCATAACAAGGTCAGAGAAGACTCAGTTTTGGGGCACAGGGGAAGACTTGGCCATTTGGTAACTGGGGTGGGGTGGGGTGGGGGATTTGTGAGTTGAGGATGTGTTTGATGGAGCAAAACCCAGAAGAGACTTAAAGAGAGTGGGGCTTCTTTTACTCTGATACATATTGGAAGATGATGAGTGGAGGACCAGGGAGGGGCTGATGATGATTGTTCTTTTTCAGATGATTAAGGCTAGATGGGCTGAGATGAGTCATGGGCTTTTGAAAGGTAGAGCAGGCTAGTGTAGATGTTATGGAGGATGGGGTATAGATGGATAAGGGTGAGGAACAGAATTGCTGAGTAGTGAAAGGCCCAGGAGAGGCTGGAGAATATGAAGCTTATTTTTTTTTTCCCCTTTTCCTTCCTCTCCCTCCCCTCCCTCTTTTTTTCTCTCTCTTTTTTCTTCTTCCCTTCCCTCTCTCCTCCCTCCCTTCCTTCCCTCCTTCCTTCCTTTGAAATTTTACTTGCCAGAAGATATATGTACTTGCCAGAGAAGGAGAAAGTACCCCGCGGGGCATGATCATGCTATGATTCCTTCTCTTCTGTTTCTCTCTCCTGTTACGATTTGGAATAGGTGTGATATGCTTTTCAAGCTGCTAGGGTCAGGATTTGAACTGCATAGTGGGCCATGTGGGATCTGGCTCCCTTAACCGCTAGGCCTGTGGCTGGTCCTATCTTTTTATTTATTTATTTTTTAAAAGGATTTATGCCACAGGACGAATGCATTTGCCAGAGAGAGACATAGAGAGAGAAAGTGAGAAATCACCCCCTCTCCCACCACCAGTGGAAATAGCCACATCTCAATCCGTTCTTATCCATTTTCTCCTCTTGGAATTTTGGGCACATTTGGGACTCGAACTGTGGTCAGCTAGGTGGGAGTCCAGCACCTTAACCACCATGCCACCTGCTGCCCTCCCTTCTTTATTGAAGAATTTCTTACTAAAATAAGAATTTCCAGAGGGTGTGTATACTCATGGGGGTGGGGGTCAAGCATGCCCCGTGGAGGGTGGTCATGCCTCAGTCTCTTCTCCATTTCTCTTTTTGGATTTTGGGCACACAGCAAATGGTCCTGGAGAGTTTTTCTACCCATCAGGTCTGGGATGTGGAGTCCAGCAGCCTTAACCACCACATACCAGCTGTCCTAAGAATTAATTTTTTTAAAAAGTGTTTAAAATTTTTATTGAGATAATCATAGATTCACATGGAATCATAAGACATAATATGCAAAACAAGTCCTTTATACAGCCCTCCCATGCCCTCTTTCCGTGGTTACATTTTGCAAAACGATAGTGTAATGCCACAACCAGGGTGTCGACCTTGATACAACTGACTGATCTTTCTGAGATTTCCCAGCTTTACTTGTGCTCGAGTGTGTGTGTATTAAGTTGTGCCCAGTGTTATCCCTGCGTGGGTTCGTTATCCATCACTACAGTCAGAATACAGAGTAGTTTCCACACCGCCACAGTCTCAGGAGCACACTTTTATAACCGTGCCCTCCTCTCTCCCACCTTATCCGTACCTCTTGCCAATCACGAATCTGTCTTCCGTTTCTAAAATGCTGCCTTTTCAAACATATTCATATTGTCATGTTGAAATACATGAATGGAGCCATGCCGAATGCGTGCTTTGGGGTTGGCTGTTTCCCACTCAGCATAATTCTCTGGGGGGGTCATCAGTGGTATGTAATAGTTCGTTTCCTTTTGTTAGGAGCAGGGCTCCATGGCATAGAGGTAGCGCACCATGTTTAACCATTCACCTGTTCAAGGGCGCCTGGTTCAATTCCAGTCGATCATTATAGATCTGCTATCAACGTTTATATGTAGGCTTTTGTGTGAACTCAGGTTCCATTTGCATGGGATAAATGCCCGGGAATTTAATTGCCGGCTCATATGGTCGTTGTATATTTAGTTGTTTTGTTTTTTAAACTGCCCAGCTGTTTCACAGAGTAGCTGTACCATTTGAACAAATTAATGTTATTATTATGAGAGAGGGAGGGATGAGCAGAGGGGGAGAGAGAGGAAAGGGAAGAAAAGGAGGAAGGAAGGGGGAGAAGGAGAGGTGCTTCTGACAGAGCCTCGTTGTGTCATTGCCCTCCTACCTGCGGCTCCCAATTAGCTAGGACCACAGGCCTGCCCAGCCTGTTTAGATTGCTCTGGGAATGGAACTAGGCCTCCCCTGCAGCCTCAGCCACTGCACAGTGGTGCCCTCCTGCTGGTACTGCTGCTGCTGGGCCCAGGCTGTGCTATTTTATGTTCTCACTGCTTCTAGTCTCCGGGCTTCCCCTGGCATTCTGTACACTGCTCTTGTTTATTTCAGCCACGTGGATAGGCGTGTCAGCATCTCATGTGGCATTTCCCTCGTAGCTAACCAAGTCAAGCATCTTGTGTCGTATTTGCCACACGAGTGTCTTTTTCAAAGTGAACTGCCTGTTGCTGTCTTTTGTCCATTTTCTAATTGGAACATTTTTTAAAAAAAGAATGACTTTAATTTTATTCATTTATTTATTTTAATTTGACTAGAGAGAGATGGGGAGGATGGGGAGTGAGAAAGCAAGCCACCAGGTCTGGGAATCAAACCGTGGTCAGCCATGTGGGAGTGTCCAGCACATTAACCACTGCGCCACCTGCTGGCCCCACTAATTGGAATATTTATGTTTTTATGGTGGAGTTTCAGGGATTCTTACTCTAGATACTAGTCCTTTGTTGGATATGTGGCTTGCAAATACTTTCTCTGTAGTTTTTTCAGCCTCTTCATGGGTGAAAGCAAAAGAACTTTTAGCAGAGCAAAAATTTTAACAGAGAAAACTGTTAATTTTTGGTGAGGGTCAGTGTAGTAGTTTTCCCTTGTGGATTGTAATTTTGATGCTCAGTCTAAGAACTTACCGCCTAGTTTTAGATCCTGAAGATTTTTCCTGTTTTGTTCTGAAGTTTAATCTCATGTTTTACTTTTAAAAGTTTGGTCCATTTTAAATTGATTTTTGTGGAAGGCAAAGGGTGCTACCTTTGGGGGAGCCTGTTTGCATGATTATATGATTTCCTTTTCTTCACCAGAGGATTATTAGGCTTATCCATATTTTGACAATTGTCAGGGCTTGGAACCCGAGGCTCCAGGGAGCTGGTGAGTGCATAGTTGACGAGTGTAGGTTGGAAAAGAGACAAGGTGTAGCTGGAGGGGCTCAGGCCGGGGTGCGGTGCTCAGAGGCTGACTGTAGGCGAGGTGGCAGGACAGGAGGCAGTGGTCATGCCAGGGAGAGGCAGCATCTGAGATTAGAGATGAAATGATTTCAAATAAAGAGTTTCGAGGTGTGGCCACTAATGTGGTCAACTGATGTGCATGTGGGCGATGGTGATTGGAAAAGAGAAAGAGCATCATGAGGCTCACCAGCATTGGATTGGTGGGTCGCTTTGATCTTGAACTGTACACTGGTAAAGCACGAATTTGTCAATAAGAACTGAAGTAAGCCAGATACTGGGGGACTCTCTTGAGGAGGCCACGCCCCATGGGTATGAATGGAAACAGCCTGCTAGACATGAATGATACAGACCTGTAAAAAGTCGGTGGCAGAGCCATATCGGAGTTAGAAGAAAATGTTAGCATTCCCTGCCTTCCTCCTCTCAAATTCCTTGCCTACTCTGACATGATACCTATTTTGTGATGATGCCGATTTGTTGGCCCTGCCATGGAAGCGTGTACCTTGTGGCCATCCTCAGTAAATAAACATATTTCTCCCTACCTCTCAGCAATGTTGAGAGCCAATGCAGTTGTGTATGAGAAAGTGCTTAGAGCTGCATTCTAAAAATAATGCTTTGGGAGATTAAGCCTGTTCAAGGCCTGTTGGAAAGGTAGGAAAGACTGTTTTGGAGCCATCAAGCAGGATTAAGCTTCTCTCGCTTCATTAGGGGGTGTTTGATTAAGGGAAGGATTGCACTGAGCCCTCCTTTCTCAAGGTTTCTACCAAAGAAGGCCGAGGGTAGGGGGAGGCCCAAGGCAGACTTGTATGGATCAGAGTCACAAATGATGGAAGGAACCAATGCAAGCCCGTTGCTGGGCAGAGGCTCGCAAGCCCACAGCAGTGGCTCTCTGCAGCATCCAGGAGGAGGGAGAGGACACACTTGTTTGTTGTTAGCAGCACAGCTGTGGATTCTCTTTTTTGGAGAGGTTTTTGCGATGGGGCGTGTGCGCTCGCCAGACAACAGAGAGACAGAAAGCGAGAAATCACCCCCCCAGGGGGGATGGTCACGCCGCAATCCCTTCTCCTCCATTCTCCTCTCGGGATCTTAGGCTCCGCACACACGTGCTTGGCGTGAGTTTTAAGCCACCGGGTCCGGGACACGAACCGCGGTCAACTACATGGGAGTCCAGCAACATAGCCATTACGCTAACTGCTGGTCCCCACAGCTGTGGATTCTGACACTGTCTCTCTCCCTGGACTCCCAGGAGTAGAGGTGCAGTTCTCCACTTCTCTGTAGCCATGGCCTTCCATCTCACTGTGTGTGTGACTTAATATTGCTGTTGTATATTGGCAGGTGATTGCATTGATAGAGCTTAATGTGGTCTTCTTGACAAATTATTATGATGATGATAGTATTCTGTTGGTCTCCCTGTTCTTTTTTTTTTTTTTTTTAAGAATTTTTTTAGGGATCAACAGTTGGTGTAATGGCTATGTTGCGAAATTCTCCTGTAGTCAACCGTGGTTCGAGTCCTGGAC
>NW_006204627.1:54631-55480 GCF_000334495.1 Tupaia belangeri chinensis | reverse complement strand
TGCGTGCATGCCCAAGATCCCAAGAGGAGAATGGAGGAGAAGGGATTGCTTTGTAGCCATCCCCCCTGGGGGGGTGATTTCTTGCTTTCTGTCTCTCTGTCTTTCTGGCGAGCACATGCGCCCTATAGCAAAAAGTCTCTCCCCGCCAAAAATAAAATTATTTTTGTTAATTAATTAATTATTTTCTAATTTCACCAGAGAAAGCGAGACAGGGAAAGTGAGAATGAAAGCTACCAGGTCCGGGATTTGAACCATGGTCAGCCATGTGGAAGTCCAGCACCTCAGCCACCATGCCACCTGCCAGCCTGTTGGTCTCTTTAAGTAAAGATGCTGTCTTAGAGGACATTCAGCTCAGTACATTTAAGCAGAAAATATGTTGCGTGGGTAGGATCACAGAGAAAAAATCCAGAGGAATTTACGACATTTTCGCAGTGTTTTCCACAGGGAGAGGGACTGTAGGAGTCTTGATTCTTTTCTGTTACATGTTTCCGTATTAATGGGATTTCTTATAGTGAACGTATGTTACTTTTGGAATCAGAAAAAAATAATTATATCAAGTTTATTTTCTCTTCTGGTTCTGAGTAAGGAGTGCTCATTAAAGAAAAATGGGGAAAACAGCAAGAATTAGAAAGCACACTGTCACCTGGGTCCGCTGTGGTGCGGCATTCACCAGGGTTCAGGCAGGCGGGACCCAGCAGGGGCAAGCAGGAAGGAGGGTGGAGTTTGGAGAGCAGCTCTCCCTCCCACGTGTGGGCGGCTGGGGTGCTGAGCGTGGGGACAGGTGGTCAGAGAGTGGCGGTGCTGGGGTGGAGCAGCAGAACAGGACGTTCTTATTATAGGTTTTAGGAT
>NW_006204627.1:54130-54600 GCF_000334495.1 Tupaia belangeri chinensis | reverse complement strand
TCCAGGATTTCAGCAGGTGTCCGGCCACTTGGGTCCGTCAATCAGCCCCATTACTCTCACACTGGTGCATTATAGTAAAATGGCGATGCGGAGGCAGAAGAAAGCATTCAGATCCATTCTTTAAATGCCAGCAGGCTCATGGCACTGAGTGAAGAGGATCCTCACACGTCTGCGGAGCCATCTCTGCTGTTCAGCTTGGACTTGATGGGGAGTGGATGTGGCTTACTCCTGTGGGGTGGGCATCTGTCTTAAAGAGGCCCCTCGTGTTTTGGACGATCATGATTTTCTTCCTCTCTTTCTCTTTTTAAAAATTTTACCAGAAAGGGGACCAGCAGTTAGCGTAATGGCTATGTGTCTGGACTCCCACGTAGTCGACCCTGGTGCGCGGCCCGGACCTGGAGGCTTAAAACTCACGCCGGACGTGTGTGCGTGCATGCCCAAGATCCCAAGAGGAGAATGGAGGAGAAGGG
>NW_006204627.1:19731-54080 GCF_000334495.1 Tupaia belangeri chinensis | reverse complement strand
AGCGCACGCGCTCTATGGCAAAAACCCCTCCAAAAAAAAAAAAAAAATTTTACCAGAAGGGACTCATGTTCACCAGATACACACACACACACACACACACACACACACACACACACACACACACCATAGAAAGAGAGAGGAAAAGCACGGACCCACGAGGGTTGGTCCCGTGGCCATCATCAGCTGCACCTCACCCTCACTCAGGATCTCGGGCATGCACTCACTTGCGCCTGGCCTGTCTTTCCCCCTCCCCTGCTAAGCCACTGGGTCTGGTCCAGGACTTGAACTGTGTACTCAGCCATGTGGTATCCAGCCACCTCAACCACCATGAGCTGGCACAACCATGATATTCTTTATAACATTTCCATTATAATCTTGGATTTGCACTGCCTTTGGGCCGGGGTGGGTGGGTTTCGGAGTGAGAAAAAACTCTGCGGACTTTACAGTGAGCTGCTGGTACCCATTTGATTATAATCACTACTTACGTTTAATCACAGGTCTGTTCCACTTGCTTAATATTTACTCGCTATGTATACCCGCAGATTATTTTATCACCCACCTTCACTTTCTTCAAATGCTCCCATTCCAGGTAAATAATGAAATTTAATTCATTCTTCAAAGCCCATACGGATGTTATTTCTTTAAAGCCTCTTCCTGTGTCAGTAACCTCCCCGCTCCCTGTAGCATTTTAGAACAGAATCTGAAAGGAGTGACAGTGAAGCGCGCTGCCCAGGACACTCAATTTATTTAAACTTTTTTTTTTCTTTACAGCATTGTGGCTTTTTTTTCCCCACTGGCAGTGAAATTGGTCATTAACTGAACATTTCTGTACAACATTGTTCCTATTGGAAAAGCTGAAGGAACTTTTAGGCTACTTCAAAAGAGAATGTTCTGGGGAAATGTAATTGGTCACCCCAAAGCTTTGCACCTTCTGCGGTAATATGTAACGTATGTTAATAGCTGAGTTTTCCAAGCAGTTACAAAGCCCCAATTACTCTCTGTGTGTCTACCCTCTCTCCTGGGCTTGCATGCTGTTGTGGAGAGATGGGCTTTGGCAAATGTCTCTCAGATGAATGGTTCAATTACATACACAGTGGCTTCCGTGACAGTGTAGAAGAGATTGTTGTTTATGGCTGCTTTTATTGAGAGAGGTTTGGTGCACTTTAATGTCCTGATAAAGATATTTGTACCGATAAAGTAGCCACAGCTTTAAACGTATTTGATTGTGATTCAGGTGTTAGGGATGATGACATGGCAGATGTGGGGGGTATCGGATTGCGTGTTTATTCAACTGTTATTGCAATCTCTGTGCTAAGATGTGCCCTTGTATTTTCTGTCTCGCAGCAACACACAAAATGCAATGGCGATTCAATCCTGATTATGAAAGATGCTGTTCAGGTTGCTTAGATTGCAAACCGTGTGCATCAG
This sequence comes from Tupaia belangeri chinensis, assembly GCF_000334495.1. Lineage (NCBI taxonomy): Eukaryota > Metazoa > Chordata > Mammalia > Scandentia > Tupaiidae > Tupaia > Tupaia belangeri. The sequence goes on along the minus strand of NW_006204627.1, from coordinate 52,652 downwards.
GACACATTCTCCCAGTGCCCATATGTCCTTCGACAGCAGCCATGAACAGTTGTTAGGTGAAAGGATTGTCAGACGGATTGAACACATGCATTGTGATAAGGGACCTTTTGAAACGTACAACTGACCAGGGCAGGTGTTGTGACAGGAGTTCAGAATAATAATAATGAGTATTTATTCATTGCTAGCCTGTTACTGTTCTAATCATTTCACAATAACTCATTTTTTTTTGGGGGGGGAGAGGTTTTTCCTATAGGGTGCATGCGCTTGCCGGAAAGACAGAGAGAAACAGAGAGACAGAAAGCAAAAAATCACCCCCCAGGGGAATAGCCACACCACAGTCCCTTCTCCTCCATTCTCTTCTCGGGATCTTGGGCATGCACACACATGCACCTGGTGTGAGTTTAAGCCACTGGATCTGGGACTCAAACCACGGTCAACTACGTGGGAGTTCAGCGACCTAGTCATTATGCCAGCTGCTGGTCTCCGCAATAACTCATTTAAGCCTCATAACAAGTCTTGTGAATGGTTCCTCTTAGTATTCCCATATTACAAATGAAGAAACCATGGCCCAGTAAAGTCCTCCAACTAGTTACCATTGAAACCAGGATATGAACCCTAGTCACTTGGGCTTCAGAGCCTGAGCTCTTAAACTTTTGTTACTTTTCTGCTGCCTCTGAACTCTGTGGTAGCATGGAACTTGAGGGTCCCAGGATTTAGCACCTCAAAACTGCTGCCTGGTGAGTGTGGAGGAGAGTTTTGATTCCAGGTAAACAGATGATCCATTAGATCACCCTACCTTGAGGAATCTCCTGGTACAACAGAACTTAGGGAAGAGCCAATGGCACCTCCTGTGTTTGACCGTCCTTTTATAGCCGTAGTAACGCTAAGCCTTAGGTGTAGTGAATGAGAGCAAGTTCTTAACACTAGTGAAATGTGTCTCTAGAAGGCTCGTCTTTCACAATTACTCTTGTCCTAGTATATACCGAACATGTTTTTAAGTTTATTTCCTCCATGAGAGAAACAGAGAGAGAGAGAAGGAGGGAGCACCCTAACAGGTCCTGAGGCTGTGATCCACCCCCAGCTTCAGCCAGCCTAGGATCATAGCCATTTAAGGAGGTCTCCCTGCCTAAATCTGGAACCGCCCCATGTGGGTCAGCCTCGAAGAGTGTCGCATTTTATTACTGTGCCTCTAACATAATAAGCTTGTTTTAGCTATTCTAAATAATGGGCATGTGTGCACCTGTGTCTGCTCTCGTGCACATGACTTATTTCAGGGTGACTCTGAGTTTAGTTTTAGTTGTCAAAAAATCATCTGGACCACTAATTATACTAAGATGACATCGTTGATCCTGAATGACTCACTTGAGTGGATGAAGGTGTCCGTTTAATTTGGATACCAGGTGAACCAGGAGGTGATTGAGCCCGTGGCAGCACTAGGCTAGGAGCTGGGCTGACCTTGGAGACCTGCTGTGACGGTTAATGAAGTTCTATGGTGCTGGTGCCTGGGATAGAGGGGACGCTCTCACACTAAATAAATCTGAATCTAGTTACCCTAAAATTTGTTTGAATTTCAGTCTCAGGATCCAGGCATCACTAACCCAGGTGTTCTTCTCGTAAGAGTATTTACCATCTGGGGCTCACAGGAGGTATGGTGTTTGGGGTGCTGGACTTCCACATGATTGACTGCAGTTCAAGTCCTGGACCTGGTGGCTTGCTGTCTCACTTTCCCTCTCGCTCTCTGATGACTATAGCAAGTTAACAATAATAATAATAATCAAAAGTAAAAAAAATAATTCTTACAAAAAGTAATCACCATCAATGTGATGTCAGGGTCTTTGTGTCTCAGAGTTTGTAAACTAGATGTGTGTGTATGTGTGTCTTTAAATCACCGTGACAAAGGCCAGGGTTAGGGGTGATGCTGCCCACAGGCAGTCCGAGGTGGAACAGCTTGACTCTTTGCAGTTATCTCTGGGCCAACGTTTGAGCCCCTTGAAAAGAGACAGCAGGCACACGGCCCTCGCTCACGGTCCAGAAGTTGGTGCCCGCAGAAGCTGTGTGTCAGCACCGTCCATGCCCCATCCTAGCTACCAGTGGTTCTTGTATTTTATTGTTATTGTTAAAGAATTGCCCGAGGGCCTGCACGTACTTCATGGGAGAGCAGGTTCTGCTGTGTGGAGTTGGGGTAATGTGAGTACTCGTGAACTAGGTGGGGTTTGTTGTTCTCTGGAGGGCTCCATGGGAGGGCTGGGGGGGTACTCGATAATTCAGCATTCCGAGTATAAGAGCAATTTCAATTTGAAGTTGAAACCTTGGAAGTGGGAGAGATTGTATAGGGGAACGAGCAAGGGGCCAGCTGGGAACCGCATGGTGATTGAGGCAGCTAGATCCCACATGGCCAACTGTGTAGTTCAAATCTCAGACCTGGTGGCTTGAAAAACACTCCGTGTGTGTGTACGTACCCAAAATCCCGAAAAGAGAGACACACGGAGGAGAAGGGGTTGTGGCGTGATCATGCCATACGGGGTGTGGGGGGGTGCTTTCTTACCACCCCTTCCCCCACCTCTTATGTACTTGTGCCCTCTAGCAAAAAATTCTTTTAAAAAGAGGGAGAAGAAAGGGCTGAGAGGGCAGAAGGCTAAGCCAAATGCACCGTGAGTCACTGTCTCAAGCCCCAGCTCCTCCCCGTATGAACATCTCTGTGGGCATGTTGCATGTCACATGGGCCCGACGGACACCGGAGCAGAGGTGCTGAGTTCACGCACTGTTACTGTGCTACGTGTGCTCCAGTGTCTGTCTCCTGGCAGTGCGTTCATAGAGGCAGGGGGGATTCTCTGTAGTTCCTGGGTTGCCGAGTGTCAGTATATTCCACTCTTTGGCCCCCAGGGGTGAGCTAATGGGTCAGCCCCTGGACCTTAGTTTGGCTCCTTCCTTTTCCTGAAGCCAAAGCTGGTTTGGGTTTGCTGTGTGATTTCCTTCCTCTCAGCCTCCCTGGGAGTTTGCTGAGCTCCCTTAGGTAGTTTCAGTTGAGCTCTGTAGCTGAGAACTGCAAGCTTGCAGTACACCCTGCGGAAGTGACAAGCTGCCTGCAGCCCCTGGGCCCACCGGGCTTGTCAGGAGGAGGGGGAGCCTGGAGAATCAGCCGCTTCTCAAAATCTGCTTGGACTTGATCTCTTGGGGCCAGCCTGGGGGTGGAGAAGACTGGAGAAAACCCAGAGACAGTGGGCGTGGCCTGCCAGAAGACGCAGGGCCTCCTTCTCTGTGTCAGATCAAAGACAGACTTTGCAGTCATTTGACACCTGATGTGAGGGTGTTCCTGAGCCCAGCAGGGCTCCCGGTGGCCTGTGCCTGGGAACTGTGGGACGTGTAGACCTGCATGTGCTCTGTGTGGGCAGGGGCGGGGGTAGGACAGGCACTCTCCCAGCTGCTCTCGGAGGTCAGAGCTGGAGCGGGCTGGGAGGATCAGCCTCGTCTCCTGTTTTCAGGTTGGAAGCTGCTGCCCAGAGATGCCCTTTTCCTAGTTCCAGTTCTGGGGGCGAGAGCTGGCCTCACTACTTTGCAGCTGCCCCCTCCTGCCCCCTAGATCTCAAGCTCCAGGGTACAGAGGTCAATACCAGTTTGGTGTGTGCTTTGAATAACTGTCTAATGTCCAATCTTAGACACTTTGGAGAATAAAGGGGGCAGTGTGAATAAAGACAGTGACACCAGGAAGACAGGAATGAACTGGGCCATCCCAGGCAAACCACGGTCTTTGATCTGGCGCTTTCACTTTTGGCTCAGTTCTTATCTCCAGCCTGGGAGATAAGAATTTCCTACCTCAGGTGCCTTCAGGTCCCATGACCCCACATGACTTTAGGTGCCAGGGACTTACAGATCTTGGTCCTTTGAGATTCGGTCTGTGGAACAGAAACCTCAGGGACCTCCCGTGTGGAGAATCGCATGGAGCATGTGCCTGAAACCCATGAGTGTTCAGATCCTTGACCCAGGAGCAGTAGGTGGTGTACTTGTTTTCATTCTGTGTATACACTCAGCTTCTCCTGCATGTATGAACGGTGTCCTACTAATACTCGGATCACAAGAGAAACATCTCACTCTGAGAATCTGTGGCCCTGGAGAGCTCAAACACTTGACTGTAGTCTCCTGTCCGGGCGTTGATGGAAGCCCAAAGCCCCAGGCTCCCCGTGTGAATGAGAGGGGAACACGGGGGTGTTCCTTGTTTCTCTGTGTCTGTGGTTTCCACAGTCACAGCGGAGGCTGGGAGGGACTTGAGCAGTTGAGTTTTGCTGAGACCAATCCAGATGGGGATTTAGGCCAAGGAGACGTTCTTGTCTGAGAATAGAGGGCGTGGGGAGGGAAGCCCTGCCTGGTGGCTTTTCCAGGCAGCACTGGCCTTTTTCTCTATCCACGGCCGACAGAACCCAGGTCACTGTAGGTCTTCAGTGACAAAGGTCTGGCTAGTGGAGCTGGCCTCCCAAGAGGTCTCCTGACTGTGACCTGCCCTGGGTGACCTTGGGTGGCCTGGACGTGACTATTCTCTCTGGAGTTTGGAGTAGGGTTTGCCAGATTCTGCGAATGAAACTGTGGGATGTCCAGTTGCAGCTAAACAAAAAGTAATGGTTGGTGTATGTCCCTTGCCGTGTAGAGGGAGGCTAGGACATGAGCCTGGGACCTTCTTTTGATTCCAGTTGTGTTACCCCTGAGCCACCTTCTGCCCCAGTAGCTGTATCGTATACGGCAACCCTGGTGAGGAAGGGCAGATTTTGCTTACCTCTGCAGCATGGTGTAACCGTTCAGAGGGCTACTTTCTTTTTATTTTATTTATTATTATTTTTTAAATTTGACCTGAGAGAGGGGGAAAGTGAGAAAGCAAGCTGCTGAGTTCAGAACTTGAACCACTCTTGACCAATGCTTTATCCACCACATCACCTACTGGCCCCCAGCTCTCTGCTTTCATTCAGTAGATTTTTACGAGTGCCAAGGGGGTGTCAGATGCTGTTCTAGGCACTGGGGATATTGCAGTGAACAAAACCACACTAGCGTTGTAGAACTCATGGAGCTTACATTGTAGTCTATGCCATAAGGAAGATGAATAAAGTGTGTTCGATGGTGAAGGAGGTAGAGGAAGATGAAATAGGAAGAAAGGACCGGGAGGGTGCACCCTGAAGGAGGTGAGGAATGAGGGAATGGACCAGCAGATGTTTGGGGAAGAGGACTCTAGGCCAAGGGCACCATGGATGCGAAAGTCCTGGTGTGTCTAATGGGTTTGAGGATCTGGGGGGCTGGTGACTGGAGCAGTCATCCAGGGGGATAGTGAAGGGAAGGAGCCGGTCGTTGGGCGAATTTGCCGGTCGCCGTCATCTAGGGGGATAGTGTAGCGAAGGAGCCGGTAGTTAGTCTCAGGTGCAGAGCCTGTGTGCCTTGTAGTCCTGTTCGGATTTTGGCTTTTATTCTGAGTGGAAGGCCCTTGGAGGAGATTAAACAGACTAGGGATATGAGCTGATTAGGTTTTTAAAAGTCACAGGCGACTGGGTGGCAGAAGTTTGAAGGCAGCCTGGGCCCTGGTCTCTCAGCCTATCCTAGGCGCCAGGAGGTGGGATTTGAGACATTGGAATAAAAGGCCATTGCTACCCAGACACAGTGACATCTTGCAGGATTGTCAGCTTCCTTTCTCCTTAATTTCTTTCTTCCTCTTTTAAGTGAAATATTCCTGCATAAGAAGGGCCACGACATGTTGCCAGCCACTGCGTGCTAACTGGTTCCAGGGACAGTTTTTTAATGTTTCCAAGCAGACCAGTGGCTTGGTGGGTATCACACACCTGCCATGTCAGAGCACCCTAAGGTGTTGTTCAGTAAGTTGTTGCTGGTGTAGATGAAAATTGTTTCTCCTTATACGAATTGATTTCAGTTTAAATTGCTGTAGAGCTCAAGAGTTTGGGACCATCTTTCTTTTTCAATCTTTGGAAAAACACCCCTGCCATGTCAGAGCACCCTAAGGTGTTGTTCAGTAAGTTGTTGCTGGTGTAGATGAAAATTGTTTCTCCTTATACGAATTGATTTCAGTTTAAATTGCTGTAGAGCTCAAGAGTTTGGGACCATCTTTCTTTTTCAATCTTTGGAAAAGAAAGGGAAGAATGAGCTGACTGTATAGTATAGAACTGTTTCTGCTTCGACTGAAGCAGTCGGATTTTAACAAATAACAAAGTCAACATTATTCACATTTACAATTAAAGAGGGTAAAAATTAGGAATATATTTGATTTTATGAAATAATTATATTCTTTGGAGAAAATCAGTGAGGCTGTAACACCTTGGCTTTTAAATAAATGAAATGATTTAAACGTTATCCAATTCTGATGACAAGAATTACAATTCAAATAGAGTGTAAATATTTTCTGCATATCTTCAATAATCTGGTTGACTTAAAGATGGTATAGTTAGAAATTAGCTCTGGTAATTAACAGATATTTAAATTTTCAGTATATTTAAATTTTCAGTATATTTACACATTTATTTGAGGAGATGCCAAAATGAAACACTTGAGAAGATGTATAGGGCCGGCCCTGTAGTACAGCAGTTAAGTGCTTTGAAGAGGGAGCCGGATCCTACATGGCTGAGCATGACTTGAATCCCTGCCCAGTGCCTTAAAAACACACCAAGTACTTGCATGCTAACCCAGGATCCTGATGGGATGGAGAAGTTGAGGAAAAAGGAATTGCAACTACGACCCACTGCGGGGTGTACTTCTCTCTCTCCTTCTCTCTGTCCCCTTCTCTTTCTCTCATGTGCATGCTCCCTATGGCATTTAAAAAAAGTATAGTGTACACATTCTAAAGAGGAAAAGGAACTGTGTAGAATATACTAAGATTGAGTCAGTAAGTCTTAAGTTACCAAAGTAACAACTAAACAGACTTTTGGACGAACTGTCTCCATGCATACCACAGCACACCCCAGGCACTGAGAATACAGCATTGCAGAGGTGACCCTTGCAAGAGTCTGGATGAAGGGCGATGTGAGCTATAGTACAGGTGTGTATAATTACAAAGGAGGGCATTGTAATTCACTCGAGTCTAGGTAGTGATTTTAGTTATTTTCTTAAGCTAGGACAAAAATCAATTTAAAACTGCTTTATAATTGAGACCACTCCTTCCCCACCATGATAAATTATGTGTTTGTTTTTTGAAAATTTTGTTATAGGGTATGTATGCTTGTTGGAGAAACAGAGAGACAGATAGTGAGAAATCATTCCCCCCCACCCCAGGGGGTGATGGCCATGCTGTAATCTCACCCCCATTCTCCTCCTGGGATCTTGGGCTTGCAGCACACATGCCTGGCATGAGTTTTAAGCCACGGGGTCCAGAACTAGAACCACGGTTGGACATGTGGACCGCCATACCATCTGGTCGCCCCATAAATTTGTACTTTTAAAAAGAATTATTTAGTTTACTTGTCATTATTATTTTTAAAATTTGCCACTGTAGGTATCTGCACTTACCAAAGAGAGAAAGTGAGAAAATAAAGCCACCAGGTCCAGAACTTGAACTGTGGTCAGCCATGTGGGAGCCCAGTGCCTTAACTACCACATCACCTGCTGGCCCTGGTAAATTGGTATTGTTGTCATCTTGGTTTAAAATACAACCTAGTTTAGAATCAGAAAGATCAAGCATTACTTCTGGCTGCAGGACCTTGATTTCTCTGAGCTTTAGTTTCCTTTCTGTAAATGGGCATAATGCCACCTACCTTGAGGACTGGTTGTAGTTCCCTAGGCATTACCCGGCACGTGGGGAACTCAGTTTGTGGTGGCATTGTCATTGGCGTTGCTTTTTTCCTAAGATCAAACAATTGATGTTAGCTTATGATTTCCAAGGCCACTCACTTTGAAATTTGGGATGTTCAAGCAGCTAGCTCTCTTTTAAATGCCGAGAGAGAGAGAAAGAGAGAGAGAGAGAAAGTGAGTGAGTGAGTAAGTCACTAGGAGAGTTTGGCCCAGAATAGATGGAGGGGTAGGAACCCAGAGTCTGGTGAATGTGCCTTGACTCCTCCCCACTGCCTTGTTTGTTCAGCCAGGTGGTAATTAGCATCAGTAGATGCAAGCAGGGAGTCTGCTGAATTGCTCTTTTACATGAACTGCAGTCTGAGCCCACTTGGGTCGTCCTGTTGGCAATGCCCTGAGTGGGCCTGGGTGAGTCTCAGTTGGTGCTCTGACACTGCCCTGTGGCCCCTGCCCAGTGAACTCAGAGCCTGAGCTTGCAGCCTTGAGGCTAGGGCAGCTGGAGCCCCTGCCTGCTACTTAGTTGTGAGGGCTTATTCGCCTAAGCAGAGGCAGAGTGTGTGCTGTAGGGTTCAGCTCCATACCTCTGCAGGACTCTGACCTGGGCTGCTGTGCTGGGAAAGAGGCAGGGAGTGGCAGCCAGAGGGGCAGCCCTGGGCCCCTCCACAGGAAGTGGCTGGGCCGAGACCCAGTGCAGATCCCTGGCACCCCTATGGAGCCTACTTCTTTCCTTCAAGGGTCGTTCACTGCAGCTGGCCCAGAGCCTCGAGTTTTGTTTTCTTCCAGCCTAAGGAACTGTGATATTTAGGCTTGGACAGCAAGAAAATGTAGGCTGTGCCCCCCAGGTTGGTCTGCCTAAGGTCAAATCAGCTTACCTCTTGAGGGTGAGGGGAGACTGTGTCCTCTAACAGCGGAGCTCTCCGAGGGCCCTTTGTGTATCTTCTCCATCTCCATATCCCTGGGGCCTGGGTGCTCAGTGAGCACAACTCGAATTTGTAAAATTCCAAATACTGTGGCCTTATCCTTCAGTTGTGTTGAGGAAGAAAGACGATTGTAATTCTGTTAAACTGTGACAAGGGGGGATAAGGTGAAGGGACTCTAGAATTCCCCAGATTCAGCTCCTTCTGTATCCCAATGTAACAGAATCTCAGACCAATCAAGACTATAAGAGACCATTTGAGGGAGCAGCAGATGGCATAATGGTTATGTTGCAGGATACCCACACGGCTGACTGTAATTTAAGTCCAGACCTGGAGGCTTTAAACTCATGCATGACACCTGTGTGTGTGTGTGTGTGTGTGTGTGTGTGTGTGTGCGCGCGCGCGCGCACTCCAAATCTCGAGAGAATAGAGGAGAAGGGATTGTAGCATGGCCACCCTGCTGCTGGGTGACTTCTTGCTTCTATCTCTCTGTTACAAAGGCATATGTGCCCTATAGCAATAACTAACTAGCTAGCTAGCTAACTAACTAACTAACTAACTAACTAACTAAATAAGACCATTTGATTATCTTCATTTTCTGAATCTAACTTTTACTGACTTTGCCAATAGATCTAAATGGCATGTCTCCAAAGAAGGTATGTAAGTAGCCCGAAACCACATGAAGAAAAAGAAAAGGACATCATTAGCATTCAGGGAAATGGACATTTAAACTGTCATGAGATACCACTTCACACCTTCTAGAATGACTATAGTCAGAGAGGTAGACAGTCACAAGTGTTGGTAAGAGTGGTGAAAGTTGGGACCCTCATCCGATACTCGGGAAATATGAAATAGTGCAGCCTGTTTGGAAAGTAGTTTGACAATTCCTTAAAATGTTAAACATAGAGTAATTTCACTTTTAGGCGTCTACCAAGAGAAGCGAGCACATGTGCCCACACAAAGACTCTGTCCATCTTCATAGGAGCCTTTTCACCCAGGCTGTGTGAATGCTTTGGTCTCTGTTAGGTGCAAGGTGTTAGGATGTCCCAGAGAGATTTTCCAGGGATAACTGCCCTTCTGTTGGTTTTCTTTTGTGGACTTCATGCCAAGGAAGTGCCAGGCTTTTAGCTTCTCCCACTTAGAACTTCCAGAGAACAGCCTAGCTTTGGTCCATTCTTAAGAACAGACATTCAGGTAGACTCCGACAGGGCTTCTGTAGGAACCTGTACCAACCGAAGATATCTCGTGTTTCCCAGACTTTGGGCTCCTGCCTTCCTTGGGAGAATCCCTTCTTGTGATATGAGTTGCTCTCAACACTTCAGGCTTTTTAAGATAAAAGTCCTAGTCTGATAGAAGATTCTAGCAGTACTGGGATAACTCTGGAAGGCACTGATAAGTCTTGTCAGTTTTGGAGGTGGGCAGGTGCTCCATATAAACATTTGTCATGACTAAGACATCTGATCAGCACGCTTTTTCTGGCTCCAACCAGTGACGGATTGCAGCTGGGTGGGGTAGGATGGGCTATCGTAGATATTCCTACAAAGTTTAGTAGTCAATGAGTGTCCGTTTTTAGGACAAGGTCTGTTGATTGAGATTTGGGGCTAGTTAAAGTCAATTTTCCAGTCTAACATTTTCCTGTATTTGAGGTATAAGTGCTTTCTCTAAGAAAACTATAAAAGAGAAGGGGAAATGTTCCCTTTGTAACAGACAGAGTAGAATTAGAGACTGTAGGAAAGCAATATAAAGCTCAGGGAAGCAGTCCTATGTATTTGTAGAACACAGGTACATATTATATGTCAGACAAGTGAAACCCAAACTTGCACATGAACCATAGCACGTGGTCACAGAAACCAGCAGGGTCAGGGAATAGCAAGAACACCACAGGAACAAAGGAGGTGGGCAAGGACTCAGTCTTCTGTGGAGATAGGTGGGCACTTGGAGGAGTGCCTTCCGGATTGGAGGTCAGGCTGCAGGGTGGGCATTGGGCACGTCCTTGGGGCACTCCTTCACGAACGTGGGGACACTGATTAGGAAGTTGTTTGGTGAGTACAGAAATAGGACAAAAGTAAATGTTTTTAACGAAGATTTCCATCGAGGTCTGTTCGGTAGGTAAATAGTACTACTCTGCTCTGGACAGATTCTTTCTGGGCAGCTGTCATTAACTCCTCAGGGATTTGGGGGCCAGGAGAGGCTGGTTCAAAAGACATTACAGGAGTAACAAGAAGACAGAAATAAGCGGAACAAGGGGAAAATATCCTAGATAGTGTCTGAAGAAAGTTTTGGCCTACGTAAAAGTACGTAAGCAAGTCTAAACTTGTGACTACTCTCTTTGGCTTGCTGCCTTCTACATGCCTTTGTGTTCATGTCTGGTGGTCCACAGGTCCAGACATGGGGTTGTTCCCAGAACCCCCTCTGCCTTGTCCTGATACATGTCCTGGGCTTAGAACCTGAGGCCTGGCTGTGAACAGCTGAGCTTTTGGCTCAGCAACTCTGAATGTTGTCCAGGCTCTCCAACTTTCTCATGGAGCAGTGACACTGACCAGCCTTAGGGATGGGCGCTCTGAGGATTAAGTGGCCATCAGTGAAGTAGCCAGCATGATGCAAGGAGCTTGGGAAGTGCTAGGTAAATGCTAGTTCCAATATTTGACCTATACATAGTGTTCTTACAGTGAACATTGTAATTGGGACTCCCTAGATTTAAAGTAACACACTCATATTTATTATTTGTCTTCTGAATATAATATTAGAAGAAATGGAAAAGTATCACGATAAATCAGATTCTTGTCATCTGGAAATTAATGAACTTAGTAATTTGTTATACATTTGATCTTTTTTCCTATGTCAATATACTCTTTTTTTCTCTTTTTTTACATCATTAAACACTGGGATCATAGCTTAATTTTTTTTTTACATCACTAAAAATCTATGAAGTTTGAAAAAAACTATTTAATTTTTTGGAGAGCTTTTCACTATAGGGTGTGTGTACTCACTGGAGAGATAGAAAGAAACAGAAAGTGAGAAGTTTGCCCCCCCTCCCCCAAGGCAGATGACTACACCTCAGTCCCTTTTCCTCCATTTTCATTTTGGGATCTTGGGCATGCACACACATGTGCCTGGTGTGAGTTTTAAACCCCTGGATCTGGGACTTGAACTGCAGTTGACTATGTGGGAGTCTAACAACATAACCATTATGCCATCTGCTGGTCCCGAAGGTGTTTTTTTAAATCAACAAACATATCATATTATATTCAACCTTTTGCCTAGTTTTGATAAATTAAGTGGTTTTCCCATTCCATAAGTAACTATAGTGAATGTCCTTGAATAATATATACCTGAGTTTTTTCTTTAAGATCAATTCCAAGAAGTGCAATGGTGAATTAAAGGGTGGATTATTTTCTTTAAGAGTTGTAATAGTATTGTCATGTTATCGATGTCTACTCATTAAAAAAGTCACACAAGTACTCGTTTCCCTAGTCCATGGTCAGTGCTGGGTATTTACTTTTTAAAATGTCTTTGCTGTTTTTAGAGCTGGAAACTCTGATTGCCAATTTGATGTGTATGTCTGATTATAGGTGAGTGTAAAAATTGTCTGTGTTTATTATATACTTGTATTTCTTTCTTGGTTAGTATTTTCCCTTAGAGTAAAGTCTGTCTTACTAGATTGACCAACGTTTTCATGCATGTTACACATCTGTTGAGTTTGGCTTTTCATTCATTTTTTTATAAAGCATTTTTAGATACCCACTGACTTGGTGATGTAAGAACTTTATTAGGAAAAGACATGTAGGATGTGGAACGTAAATCACAAGGGAGCTAGCCTGGGTGACTTCTTTGTTGTTAAGCCCAGAGATATTCCTTGAAAGTTTCTCTGGATTCGTTGGGAATCTTGCTGAATGATGAATATGTAGAGCTCACTTTCTCTTTGTGACTTCGCTGTGACTACTCAAAATCCCTTTCTCTCTGGGAGAACTGAGCATGGGGTATTCCTCAAGAATATATGTGAAATGCAATCCTCTAAGAGTCTACTTTGGAACACTAGACATGATGGTGGATGCAAACATTTCATTCCTAAGACTCTGGAGTAAAATGACCAAGGCCTTTGGTCTACCACAAACTCAAGAGTGTAGATTTGACCAAGTCTGATGGGAAATAGCTGTGGAATACTGGGAAGGGAACAGGACTTCAAACCAGTATTTCAGATTTCACTTCTTATCAGCTGTGTGATCCCAAACAGATTAATTAATGCCACTTAGTATTCGTTTCCTAGGTTTGTTGTGATATGCTTGGCATGTCCCAAGTACCCAGGAAATGCTTGTTCATTATGTTTTTGTCTTCTTTCCAGACTCTGAACTTTTCCATGTCTGGTCTATGTCATATTTGTCTCTGTCGTCCCCTGGACATAGTAGACCCTTTGGGGTTGATGATATGATGACTGAATGAATGGAGCTGAATATAGCAGCTTAAATAAGAACAAGTGCAATTTGAAGAGTGAACCTCACTTGTAAATGTTCTCTGTGTATCACTTTCATTGACAGGCATTTGCATGCACATACATACCTACATATGCACATATAAAGTGTTTTTAAAACCGCATGGTGGGACCATCAGGTGCATAGTGGTCAAGGCGCTGGACTGTCATACGGCCAACCATGATTTGAGTCCCAGATCCAGCAGCTTGAAATTCATGCCAGGTGTGTGTGTGTGTGTGTGTGTGTGTGTGTGTGTGTGTGTATCCTAGAGAAGTGATTGCTGTGTGGCTATCACCCATCCCTCTGGGTGGGTGATTTCTCACTTTCCTTCTCACTGTCTCTCTGAGACACACGTGCCCTATGGCAAAAACCTTTAAAAAAAAAAAAAAAGGAGGGGGGAACTCCTGGTATTAATGGCTTTTGAGTAATCAGGGTAGTCTGAGTTTGGAATATGCTACATAACTCTGGGCTTGGAATCCTCCTTTTGGGAGGAATCATCCATGTCAGAGTCCCTTTCTAGGTTAGGGCCAGGTAAAATGATAGTACTGGTTAGCCCTCCCCAGGTGGGCCCCATGTCTCTGTCCTGCTCCCCGTTCCTCCGACGTGGCCAGCAGCTTGCTCGTCACAGTGGCATACAGGGCCGAAGGGGCCCAGCTGGGCTTGTAATTGTTCCCACTCAGGACTGAGCAGAGCTGCTTCTGCAACCCAGGAGGAGCCTCTGTGCATACTGGGGCGTGTGTGCAGGATGAGTCCAGCTGCTGCAGCTGAGGACAGCTACCTGCACACGGCTCCCAGCAGTTGCTTCTTCCTTAAGGAGATCCTGATTGTGAAAAGAAGAGGAAATCTGTCCTGCCCCGATCAGCAGTGCGGGCCTTCACCTGCAGCCCAGCTCCGTCTCAGCCGCCCTGCCCCGCCAGGGGATGTTAGTGCCTTGTCGTATTCCTTTCTAGAGCTGCGATAACACGGCGGCAAACATGGAGTGGCTTGAGACAGCAGACGTTTATCTTCCCACAGTTATAGATTCTAGAAGTTGGGGATTGAGGTGTCAGCCGTGCCACGTTCTCTCAAGGCTCTGGGGAGGATCTCTTTGGGCTTTCCTCTTAGCTTCTAGCCTCACCATCTATATTTGGCCTCCCTTGTCTTGCAGCTACTTGACTCCAGTCTCTGCCTCTGTCGACACATGATGTTTCTCTCCTGGTGGGTCTTTGCATGATCTTCTTGAAAGGATACCAGTCATAGGAGATTAAGGGTCTACCCTCCTCCAGTATGACCCCCACTCATTACAACTGCAATGACGCTGTTTCCCACTAAGATCAATTCCGAGGTACCCAGGGTGAGGGCTTCTACATATGTTTTTGAGAGAGACAGTTTGACCCATGGCACTTGTATTGTGTGTAGTGACATAGGTTCAAAGATGATCAGTGATCTAAACATCACAATTAGAAGTGTTGGAGCCAGGATTGAAATCCAGATTGGTCTGACCCCAAAGCCAGTTCTCCTCCCACTAAACTTTTGCTCTCCTGGAGCACTAAGACACCCTGAGGCCCTGGCTGTGCCCTCGCTGCACCAGCTGTGGGCCACAGTGCGCAGCATCGGCCTCAGCCAGGGCTTGCTGAAGTGCAGATTCTCAGATCCCACTGCAGACTGCCTAAACCAGAGCCTGCTTTTCACAAGATTGGGGGGATGCCCATGCATGCCCGATTGGCAAAGCACCTCTCTTGAAGTAGTGCACTGTGTCTCAACCTTGGTCCCATATTTGATTAGAGAAGCTTAAAAGAAAAACAAAAAAAGTAATGATGACAGCCTCGCCCCAACCCACTTAAATCAGATCTCTGATGAGATGGTAGGCATTTGTAGTGTTTAAAAGCTACCCAGGTTCACAGTACAGTGAAGAACCTCTGGGGGGGCTAGAGGTGCTAATTTCTGGATGAGTCCTTTATATTCAGTAGGAGCGATGAAACTGAGAGGGGGGCAGACATTCATTTCAGAAAAGGCGGGGTGTCAGAGTGAAGACTGCATTGCATTTCTTTCCTGACCTGATCTCTTACAGATACCAAGTGAGGGCTAGCAACCTATTTATTGAGACTGGGAGTTTGGGGAGTATGAAAGGTGGTATGGAAAGAGCACGACGTGGGTGCTCAGTGTTTGTTGAATTAAATTAAAAAGAAAAACTTGGGGCCAGCAGGTGGCATGGTGGTTAGGGTACTGTATTCCCATGTGGCCAACCATGGTTCACATCGGTGGCTTGAAAATCATGCTGGGAAGGTATGTGTGTGTGTGTCAAATCTCGTGGGAAGAATTAATTGCTGTGTGGCCATCCCCCCTGGGGTGTGATTTCGCACTTTTCCTCATTCTGATTCTCTGTTTCTCTTCCAGAGAGTGCACACACCCTATGGCTAAAACCATAGAAAGAAGAAAAAAGAGAAAAACTCATAGAAAACCAACACGGTTGGTCTCACTGAACTGTATCGTTTATAGAGAAGCCTGTGTATTACCTAGGGGTACAAGGACCATTGCAGAATAGAGACTGCACAGGCACCAGAAATGCTTGGTGACTTCTATGACTGGGGTAGAGAGCGTTTTCACACAAGGTCTTGCTGTGTCACAATCTTTTTCCCTTAGCCTCCCAAGGCACTGGGACTGTAGGTGGGGGCCACCCTTCCCAGCTTTGTTCAGCAGTTCTTGGTATGTCAGTAAACACAGAAGAGTTATTGGAAGTTTTGAGAGTCACGTGTGAGCATCACACAACACCTCTAGGTATATATCCTAAGGTTTTGCCTTGGGGAGGGGAGGAGCTGATATTTTTAATGGTGACAACTAGCTTTTAATCCTTTACCAAAACAGACTGGTAGAACAAAGGTTTTGAACTTCTTGCCCTTGTCACATCAGTCCTTCTCTTGACTGATCTTTGGAAAATCAGAGTGGGGTAGGGGCCCAGTTCAGTTTGGAGTCTGGATTTAGCATGCATTCAGCCCTCAGACCTGGGATTCTACTATTGGCAGTCCACTCACTGACAATTCTGGTGTCCTTTTGACATTCCTGGACGTTGGCTTTTGCAACATTTTGCACCCTTCGTGAACACCTACCTTATCCTGAACTCCATGGGACAGCTCTTAGCATCTGAATGCTTTCTCTTTTTCACTGCCTTTCCTTCTTCCTCTTGACCTTACTAGTGGTGCTTATGTTGAAGGTGTTATTTTCCTCCTTTTCCTCCACTCGGCCAACTTTCCTGTATGCCTGTGTGCAGGCCTGCCATGTCCCTTGTAGAGAGATGTCCGTTCATCAGCAGAACACTTCATACTTTCAAAATGGAACCCACTGACATCTCGTATTTGTTTTCTTGTGTGTGTGTGTGTGTGTGTGTGTGTGTGTGTGTAAGTATAATTTACCTACTGTTTTTTGAAGCCTCCCGTCTTTGAAACCGCCTAGTTAACCCTACTATTCAGTTTTCCCTGTGGAATATATGTTCAGTTCCTGATCATCTGTTTCCCTTGGGACATCTTTTAAGCGCTCTTTTTCTGTTACTGTTCCAATCATCTAAACCCAGCCCAAGACCCCCAGCCATAGATGAGCCTTCAGCCATGCCTTCCATTTCTGCAATAGAAATTAAAATTACTCTTTTTATTATAAATTCATGTTAGAGTTCTTTGCATGAAATGGAAACTCTGTCTCTTTTTCTATGAAAATATGTGTCGGGACCAGCGAGTGGTGTGGTGGTTAAGGCGCTGGACACTCCCACATGGCCGATCATGGTTCCAGTCCCGAACCTGGTGGATTTCTCACTTCCCTGCCCCACATCTCTGTGTTTCTCTCTAGTCAAATTAAAATGAATGGATAAATAAAGTTAAATAAAATAATTCTTAAAAAAAAAAAAAAACCAAAAAACGTGTCATGACTTTTCTAAAAACTTGGGATATTCCCACTTTTATCTTGCACTGCTGCCCTGGTGGCCTCAACTCCAGCCACACTGTATTTTTGCTATCCCCATTCTTGTCCTCTGTACCCAGACCCTATAACTGACAGGTAACAGGCCCCCATGGGCTGACTCCATGTCCTGGTGGTTTAGACAGCTGGATCCCATGTGGCCTACTATAGGACTTGAGAAATATGCTGGGTATATGTGTGTGTGCACATTCAAGCGTGTGCGTGTGTGTGTGTGCATGCATGAGCATGTCCAAAATCCTAAAAGGGAAGAAAAAGAAAAAAAAAAAGTCCCTCCTATGAAGGTTTGCTGGCTGCTGATTGGAGGTGATGCGTGCCCATTCCGCAGAGAACTTGTCATCTCCTTTCTGCCCTTGTTTTTCCTGTCTTCGGAGACCCCTAGTTCTAGTTCTGTCTCTACCAGTCTTTCCTGACCATTGCCTCTTGCCTTGGTTTCCCCTCTTTCCTTCTGACTCAGTGTTCTCCTCTTGTCTAGCACCTTTTCATTCACCCTGTTGCGAAACAAGAAAACATAAAACAATTCTCCTGTAGCATCTGATAATCTCCCCTCTTTCAAGAAAACTGCATTCTCAGCCCTTATATTAATTTTCTCATTTTTTCCCCCATAGGATATTTGCACTCTCTGAAGAGAGACAGAGAGAGACAGAGAGAAAGGATGTGAGAAATACTCCCTCCGGGGGGGGGGGTGCTCGTGCCAATCCTTTCTTCTTCATTCTCCTCCCAGGACTTTGGGCATGTGCAAGTGTCCAGTTTGGTTTCCAAACTGCCAGGGCAAGGTGCGAACCTCAGTCGGCCATCTCTTAGGCATTCCCCCGCCTGCTGGGCCCTCTATGTAAAGTGTAATCTGTTGGGACTCCGTTTCCCTGGCTTGATAGGAAACTCCCTAAAGGCAGGACTTGATGCTATTAAACTCTCCTTGAGGTCTAGGATTTGATTTCGGTCTTTCTCCCACCGCAAGGCACTGTTCTGCACATAGGACGACCTCGGTGCCTCTGGTCTAATGTAGGCATGAAGGGAATTGGACCCTCTGATGGCCATCTTATTTACGTGTATAAACCTTACCAGAAGTCAAATTCTCATCTGTAATTAGAAAAAAAAAAAAAGCCAAAAAGATAAAAAAACACCTCGTGTTTACAGTTGAGTTTGGCAGCTACTGAGTACTCCTTCTGTGGTACCAATGTAAAACCCTGAACGCTCTGCTTCCATAAAAGGAACGTGAGTTTCTGTGGAAGTGGTGATTAATGCCGATGACCCAGGGCAGTGCTGTTCCACTCCAGGAGGGAAGCAGTGTTGATCTAGGCTCAGTTGTAGACTGGTTTGCCTTCTTCTCTCTTGACTTCCAACCTCCCCACCCTAAAAAAAGAGAAAATCCGGCATCTTACTCTCTGGTACCCTGTCGAATGGAAAGATTACAATGCTTGTCCATTCACTCAGGCGAATTGTGAGATATGCCTCTCTGGCCTGCCAGTGGGAGGGACTCGGCACTGACTGAGCACGTATTACAGAACAGCGAGAAGTACCTGAGGATCTTGTTTATTCGTTTACTTGCCTGGCTACCAGTTAGAAGTGTGAGCTCTCAATTCTTTAAAACCACTAACACATTTAAATTTCGCAGTAGCCCTGGTAAATGGGTACCGTACTCTCATTATACCCATTTCACAGACCAGAATCTGGGCGCCAAGCAGTGAACAGTCATGCACTTAGTTCCGAGCAATTTTTGCAACAAAGAGCCTTAACACTCCTCTTCCTTATATTTCCCCTCCTCCGATAATTATTAAGGTGACTTACTGTCTGTTACTCCCAGTCAGATGTTTGGTGCTGTGACTTGTGTCCCCATAAATCCTCTGGTTCCTTTTTATGGCGATGATTTACTTGAATTTCCCTATAAGGTTGGCAACAGGTGTGTGTATGTGTGTGTATGTGTGTGTGTGTGTGTTTGTGTTTTAACATCTACTAACAAAAGTCTCCTACTGTGCTTTACAGTTTATAATGGCCTTTTCAGATATTTCCCTTAGTCCAGCCACCCTAGTGAGAAGAGCTATTATTTATTTTCATTTAACATATTTATTTTATTTTTCTTTTGGAGAGGTTTTTGCTATAGGGCACTTGCTCTCTCCAGAAAGACAGAGAGGGACAGAGAGACAGAAAGTGAGAAATCACTCCCTGGGGGGGGATGGCCACACTGCAGTCCCTTCTCCATTTTCATCTCAGGATCTTGGGCACGCATGCACATGCGCCGGGCGTGAGTTTAAGCCACCGGATCCAGGACTCAAACCGTGGTCGACTACCCGGGAGTCCAGTGACATTGCCATCACGCCAACTACTGGTCCCTAGCAAATGAAATAAATGACTTAGGAGGTGAAGCGACTGAACTGTGTTCTTTACGTGATTAGCACCTTAGAATTTGAACCCATGTCCTCTTAATTATTGGTTCTTCCCACATCATTTTGGGGCTTGTAGCTTAGATATAGATTATAAGTTTTCTGTATTCCTAACCTGGATCAAAATTATGTTTTCTTTTCTTGTTTAACTAATAGCTCAGGCCTGTATGTAGAAGGTACGAGTAAGAGCACTGAGAATGCAGGCTTCCTGAAAGAGGGGAGATTATCAGATGCTGCAGGAGAGGGTTTTTTGTTTTGTTTTGTTTTTGTTTTTTAATGTTTTCTAGTTTTCTTTGATAGCATAAAAGTTTTGTAGGATTATTCTTGGTATCTTTGTATTCAGGAGCACCAGGGGAATAAGTGTATAATGATAACAGTGTATATAATCATTAAATATAGTTTCCGGTAAGGTTGCATTTTCAGTTAGCCACACCGATGAGTGAGAGAGGTTTTTGTTTTGTTTTGTTTTGCTTTGTTTTTAACAGGTTTTTGCTATAAGGTGTGTGTGCTCACCAGAGACAGAGAGAGAGAAAGTGAGAAATAATCCCTCAGGGGAGGGCCACACTGTAATTCCTTCTCCATTCCCCTCTCAGGATTCTGGGCATGCACTCACATGCACCCGGCGTGAGTTTCAAGTCACCGGGTCTGGGACTTGAACCACAGTCAGCCATGTGGGAGTCCAGTCCCTTAACCATTATGCCACCTACTGGCCCCTGGGTGAGAGAAGTTTTGATGAGAGACATGAAGCTGGAGAGCCTGTCAGTTTTGTTAGTGTACTGTGTCTGCAGGTGGTCGCCTCCTGCACGTCCAGTCTCCTCTGGGGAAGATCTGCAGTCACCCCGCTCGGGACAGTGACTGAGTCAGAGTGCCAATCCAGTTTTCACCTTTCAGCGTTTTGATCTTGCATCCATCACTCCAAGGCTCTACACCCCAGTTTAGTTCAGTATTGTGAGGCTCTACTGAGCAGCTGTGTGCCAGGCACTGTGGTAGGCGCTCCAGATAGAAATACACATCAGATAAGACCAGATAAGGCTCTTGCATAGTTCTCATACCAGTGGGGGAGGCTGACAGGACTCACAGGCTCCTGTCGCGCCAGAGATAAGCCCAGGGAACTGTTGAGAAGACCCACAGGGAAGCTGGGTGTCCACCCAGGAAGGGGCCCTGTGTGCTGAATCAAGATCACCTTTCTGCCCCTCAGCCCTACCTTCATTTTCCTAGCAGGGAGTGCTCTTTGGTGGTCGTATTTAGCAGTAGATGGGGACAATAGAGAATGTGATGGAAGTGATAGCACAAAAGGGAAAAGGGGCCTGGGAAGCCATGCTTTCTCCTCTGCGCTGGGAGGACCGTGCGGAGCATCTCATCTCCTCTCAGCCCTTGAGCCCCGTGCTCTTCTCCCAGCACAAAGCTAACCTCCAAGGCTGTGCATGTCCTCCTTGTAGACCCTAACCTCCCATAACGGCCCTCAGACCGCTCGTGAATGGCCTTGGTTACATCTTTGTGTTCTAGCGTCAGCACTGTGCTTGGCACACATCTGCTGGCTGATTAAATTCTGCTGACTGTGTGGATGGATGGATGGACGGATGGGTGGATGGATGGGTGGGGTTGCTGGAAACACAGTCTGAAAGGAGAAGAGAAAAGAGGGATTGAAATGAGGAGAGGTGAGATGTTCCTGGGCAATGGCTGATGAAATTTAACCCAGGCAAGGAGGGGCTTGGGTCTTAATTTAAAAACTGCCGCTTGGAAAGCAAGAATTTAACTCATTGGTTTCACAAGAAAGGCCTGAGTGCATCCCAGAAAATGCAGCAAGATTTGGCAATTAGGCCCACTCCCTCCCGTTTTCACGGAAGTGAAAGCATCTCAAGTTGTGCATGATGACTGCTATTGACAAGCAGCCTAGAGAGGAGAGGCTACTTGGGTGGGTGGTGGGGGCACACCTCAGGCTAAAAATTCGCTTCACTTCTTAGTTGTAGGGTTTTTTTTCCCATAGGGCACTTGAACTGACTGGAGAGAGACAGAGACGGAAAGAGACATCACCGTCTGTGAGGACGGCCGTGCCGCAGTCGCTTCTCCCCCGTCTCCTCCTGGGATTTTGGACATGCACTTGGTGTGATTTTTTCCAAGCCATCAGGTCTGGGACTCGAACCACAGTCAGCCATGTGGGAATCCAGCACCTTAAGCACTATACCCTGCTGCCTTTCCCTTCACTCTTTTTATGAGTTTGGCTGCAGAGATAGAAAGTAGGCTCTCCAACTGCTCTGGCCTATTTGGAAGGACAGTAGTAAGTTAATGGTGACTTAAAGATCTGTGATCTCGGTGGTACTGTAACACTGGGCGAGGCTGACCCACTTGGGAGAGTTCTGGGTTTACATCCAGAGACCTCCTTGGACATGCAGGTACACTTGCATCACCACTCAGGGCTGACAGTGGATTGTGGCGTGTGTACCAACCCCCTGTTAAGGTTCCTGTCCCTGTCTTTTTCTTTGTATCTCTCTTGGTCATGGAGGAGATAAATGGATTTGGGGAGGGGGGAAAGATCTCTGATCTCTTGAGTACTTACTGTGGGCTAGGGACTAGAATATACACTTTAATACACTGAATTATTGCAGAACTCTCTGAAAGAGGTGTTCGTATTCTGACTTTTTGGATATGAAAACCGAAGCTCAAAGCTTTGTCCTGGCACTTTCTCCAATTGGGTCCCAACTGGACTCTTATAGCACTTAGTTGGAGCCTTGGTTTGAACCTGGGCCTCGGCTTCCAGAACTCTTTAGGTAGATGTCAGCAATGCCAGAAGAGAGTGGAAACCCTGAAGATGTTTATGTGCCTGGTCACCAGAGTCAGACTGAAAACCGTATTGTTGTGGTCCGTTCAGAATCATCACACGCTTAATCCAGAGTCTGCCTTAGAAAACGGAGGTGGGCTGCTCATGAACCATCAGTGGTTTTTTTTTTTTTAAGAGAGATTTTTGCTATAGGCTGTGTGTGCTCACTGGAGAGACAGAGAGAGAAAGCAAGAAATCACCCCTCGGGTGGGGAAGGGATGGCCTCCTGCAATCCCTTCTTGGGATTTTGGGCACATATGCACATGTGCCTGACGTGAGTTTTAAGCTGCAGGGTCTGGAACTCGAACCACTGTTGACTACGTGGGAGTCTGGCAACATAACCATTAGTCCATCTGCTGGATCCGATCAGTGGTTCTTAAGAGTGAACAGCAACAACAACCCCCCTCCCCCCACACACACACACTTGGTTTTGTTTTGCAGAGGCAGAATCACAGGACAGCTTGGTTGAGGTCGACATTTACTTGATGCGGATATATTTAGCCTGAAATGAAGCAGAGGGCTGACATTGGCATTCTTGGGTCACCGTATGAGTAATATGGCAGAGTCTTCATCTTAAAGAAGGTGTCAGACCTTGAAGGCAGTTATGCTTAGTGAGTCTGAGTCACGTTCTACACTTGAGTTTAAATATCTGGGGAGGGAATATGGGTCTTTCATTTTAACTGGGCGTGGCTCAAAGGTCAGCCTTCAGTACAGAGCGTCTCAGTCTCAGGGCACCAGTTTAACCTCCGTGGAAGAGACCACCCTGGGCCAGCCCTGTCGGCAAGGGTGGGATCAGGGGAGAAAACGGAGCAGGATCATGAACTCATGATCAAGGTTTTTGCTAGTACTTACTGAGTGTCTGCAATGCGTGGGGCTTAGAAATAGGGAAGGCATATGTTTCGTCCTTGTTGGGAGAGATACCCACTTTTTTATGAAAGAGAGGAATGCCAAAGAAGAGAGTTATCTGTTCCCTTCACATCTGTGGGGTTTTGTTTCATTAATAGAGCATGTAAAGTGAAATGTCTGACTTGAGACAGTTGCACGTCTCTCCCCCGTGGGGTCTCTGGGCAGGGGTGAAGGTACTGTTAGGAGCATGCCAGGCTCGAGGTGGGTGGGAAGGTGAGCCCTGTGCACCTGGTCTCCTCTCCGCTGCTTCCTTCCCCGAGGTACTAGTGGCCAGGTGCTGCAACCCAGGTCAGATCAGGATGAAGAAAACTCGTCGTGTCCTTTCTGCAGGCGCGTAGCAGCCCCGGCCGGGTCTCAGGTATTCCAGATATGAGCGAGGTGCCGATTGTGCAAGGCTCGAAGCATTGCTCACTCGGAGATACAGAGGCCTGCCTGCCCCGAGCCCTTTGTTCTCCTGGTTGAAAGCAGTTAATTAGCAACTGTCTCCATAGCAACTACCTCATAGTCCAAAAACATTGTCTAGTTTTTCAGTTTAGCTTATCACACTGTTTACCTGAAGGGCTTTTCACTGCTCTGAGTCTCATTTGAGTTGGCGGCGTGCCTGTTGGGGAAGTGAATTGTCAAGATCCAGAAAAACACCATGGCAGCGAGACGCCGAGGAGCCTTCTCCCTACCAGGGCCCACCTGGGCTCATTGTCACACACACGTATATATTTTGCTGCTAGCCAGAAATCTGCCGTTCTCTCCACCAGGCCCCGAACTGTGAGGATTTCTCCCCCTTTTCCCCGGCAGGCTTTCTAAGCTCTTTCGTCTTCCCTGTTTATAGTACATTTCCATTATTAGTCATCCCGAAAGCCTGGGCGTTCTGAGCCGCTGTACGTTCGAGGAAATTTCACTTCCCTGAGGATCTTGGCATTTCGGAAGGCCCTGGGATGAAGGATTACGAGGCTGAATGTGAATTAGTCAGAGAGGCTTTGTTTTTTGTCGTAATGAGGAAGGGCTTCGCTTTTGTACCTGTGGCTTAGATGGTTTGAGTGGATGGTGTGAGAAAAGGATGACCTCAGGCGGCTGGTGGGTAAAATAGTTAGGGGAACTACGACTTTTCCATACACCGCACAGCAGAACCGTGACGATGGTTATTTTCATAGCTCCCGTGAGTAAATGCAGACCGCACAGCCCACCATGCTGGGACTGCCTTCTCTCACATCCACAAAGGGAAGGTGGGAGGCAGGAAGGGAAGAAGACCACGTGTCCTGAGTGCCCACCGTGTCTCAGTCATGGGCTGGTTTTTCATAGAGTCCGAGTACCCTCCCAGCAACCCTGCAACGCAGGCTCTGTTTTAAGTGTTTTAAAGTCAGGAAACCAGTGTTCTAAGGGGTGGTTGCTGCCTGTCCAACGTTACGGACTTTAATCCAGATCTGTTGGTTTACACCCTTGTGCCTGAACTCAGGCAGTGCTGTGGCTCTGGTGGTGGGCTTCAGGAGGCGTGTATCACACATTGCAGTGCTCGGGGGACATTCGCCAAGGAACCTGGCCACAATTCCTTGATGGACAGGCAGAACCAGATCCCGAGTGTGGCTAGGAAAATCATGAAGTCCAGCTGTGTGCAAGCTTTTCGTGGGTCCACTAATAAGAGTAGCACTCTCATTCCGAGGCACAGGCACCGGAACTTACTACCTAACGAAGTGCTCTCTTTAAGGTATTAACTGGGAAAGACTGCCGTATCTTCTTTCCGCTCCTCACACCTTTTTGAGGAACCTCTGTGAGGGACGTCACTGCCCAAGCTTAGCACGTGTGGCTTTGAATCCCCTTCAGCAGACCATTTAACTCTGTAAATGTGGTCTGAGCGGTGTGGCTCTTCCCTGGTGGTGATCACCTGAACCCAGCATGGCTTCACTAAGAATGGGTCATACCAGGCTAGCTTCTGTTCTTTCTTTGCAAAGCTTATTAAGTAGAAAACAGCAGTTGACATAGTACATAAACAAGACATTTGATATGATTTTCAATCGTATCTGCTTTGTCAGAAATAGACATTCTGTAGGCCGAATGCATGAACTGTAATCTGAGCTGCCACTGGGTTCCTACGTAAGTATGATGAGCAGGTCATGACATGGGAGCTTGTCTCTGGAGCTGCCTCCCTGTCCTCTGTGCTGGCTGACAGGTGCGTAGTGTCCTGGTTGAGAGAACGTGAAGCCTGAGGGGAAGGGTGTGTATGCTCAGAATCCAAGAAATTGCCCAGGCTGAAGGAATGGGTTCGTCTAAGAGAGTATTTCGGAGAGCGATAGGTACCCAGAAGTCCCAGTCTAGGACAGTAAATATCTGACGAGGAGATGTTTGTTGACCATGAGGTCACAATAAGTCATAAATGTGGCTTTTGCAGCACGAGGGTCACCCTGGGCTGTACAGAGAGGGGAGGGGAGGATGTTCACCATATTTGAACACACTTGGAGTTGAGTGTTCTGTCTCCCTTCCTCCCTCTCTTCTATATGCTGTGTGCCAGGTCCCATACTACATGCGAGGGACTCGGGTGTATGGAAGAAATCCACTATGAGAGAATGTGGACATGACGGAGAAGAAGACAGCCCCAATAATACAGGAAACAGGAAACCACAGATCTTGTGCGACACACAAAATCATGGACGGGATTGGCAGATGTGTGGTCCATCTTAGAAAAGAGCCATCAGAAACATGAGTGTGGTTTTAGAATATCTGAAAGATGCTCAGGGGTCAAGAAGGAGATGAGTCCTATGGTTCCATAATGTAATGAAAGCATCTTCAAAAACTGCTATTTTTGACTCAGTTATAAACATGATTTTCTATTAGTCCTACAAAGATGGACAGGGCTTCTGCCTGAGGTTATGGTGAGAAGTGCTTAAGCAGGGGTTAGTGGTTTGCTGTGAAGAGTAAATGCTAATAAATCTTTAAAATTCCCAGTCATTGGGCAGCAGGTTGTGTAGTGGTTACAGTACTGGATGCCCACAGGGCTGACCATGCTTTGAGTCCTGGACCCGTTGGCTTGAAAATCACACTGGCGTGCGCACGCGTGTGTGTGTGTGTATGTGTGTGTGTGTTTGCCCAAAATCCCAGAAGAAGGGAGAAGGGATTGAGTAGTGGCTGACCTCTGTGGGGGTGATTTCTCACTTTCCCTCTCACTGTCTGTCGCTCATGAAAATTCTGTCACAGAGCAGGCATGTCACCTGTGATAGACAAAGGCTAGCAGTGCATGACGATGTGTACCACAATTGACATACCTACTTTGTGTTATTTATTTATCTTTTTTGGGGGCAAATGAATATGATAAATTTAG
Source organism: Tupaia belangeri chinensis (assembly GCF_000334495.1). Lineage (NCBI taxonomy): Eukaryota > Metazoa > Chordata > Mammalia > Scandentia > Tupaiidae > Tupaia > Tupaia belangeri. The sequence goes on along the minus strand of NW_006204627.1, from coordinate 26,145 downwards.
AGACTTAGAACCTTTGTACTGTAGTTTAGGCGATAGGTAATTTTTTACTGCAGGAAATCCTTTAGAATCCCAACAGAGGTGCAACTGACTATAGTCGTTATGTCATAGTTGCATAGCGTGTCTTTTTTTTTTTTTTTTTTTTTTTTTTTTTTTTGCGGGGTCCGGGGCGGGGAGGGGTTTGCACGGAGGGGGAGGGGGCCGGCTAAAGGCACCGCTGGGATTCGAACCCAGGATCTCCTGTTTACTAGACAGGCACTTTAACCAACTAAGCCACGGCGCCAGAGTTAGCGTGTCTTTTTTTGGGGGGGGGGAGAGATTTTCACTGTAGGGCGTGTGTGCTCGCCAGACAGACAGAGAGAGACATAGAGACAGAAAGCGAGAAATCACCCCCCAGGGGGGATGGTCATGCCACAATCCCTTCTCCTCCATTCTCCTCTCGGGATCTTGGGCACGCACGCACACGCGCCCGGCGTGAGTTTTAAGCCACCGGGTCCGGGACACGAACCGCGGTCGACTACGTGGGAGTCCAGCGACATAGCCATTACGCTAACTGCTGGATCCCATAGCGTGTCTTTTTGAACCTGAAAAATTTCAATATGAAACATATCCCAGACATTGTAAAGCATTAGAATTATTGAAAGAATTCTCTCTGATGTAGACCACTAATGTTGGCGTCTTAGGTCTACTAATATTGTCACTGTCCTCCTTTATTTGCGAAATACTTGATCTCCAAGATGGTACAAATCACCGTGAGTGATGGATGTAACAGTGATCTTTTTGCTTTTGATAGTTTTAAGACAACCCGTGGAGTTTTGGAAATTGAGACTATGCCCACAGAATCATGTGTTGTGTGATTAGATAAAGACTAGGAGGCATAGAAGCTTGTGGAAGCATTGATTGATACGCCTTATGCCTTCCAAAGAATTGATCTATTTAAATCAAGTTAGTTTTACAGCTCCATTTGTTGCTTTTCTGGGTTGATTAGGTGATTTTATGAAGTTTCTTTTCTTTTTTTTCACTAGGAATTTTGCTGAGTGCTTTTTAATGCCTGAACTGACCGACTGGTTACGAATGTGGAGAGTCCGTGGGCGCTCTCACTAGTCCATCTTCAGCTGCGGCACTTTCACATCCGACTGAGACCAGACTGACCCCTCACTGTTTTTCCTTTCTTTCAGAGTTGTTGCCCATTACTATGCTTCAGCTGCGGCACTTTCACATCCGACTGAGGCCAGACTGACCCCTCACTGTTTCCCTTCAGAGTTGTTGACCATTACTGTTACTTTCCTTTCTTTAAAAAATCATTTATTTATTTTTTCATTTTCCCACAGACATTTACTTTACATATCAACAAATTTTTGCTCATACTCTAGTTCTTGACAATTAATAAACAACTTTCAAAATTTCAAAAAACTGAATTTTAAAGATAGTGTTCAAAAAATATTTGTTATAATTTTGTTTGTGACTCTAACAACAGAGACAGTATGGTTTTAAATATTTTTGAGAAAATATTTACATGTCAGCTTCTTAAATTGTTGAAAAGCGAATGCCCAGCACACAAGTCACACATAAACCTTCTCAGTTCAGCCCTGCCTACCAAGTGTTCTGTGATACACCATCTGCTAGCAAAGATCAGGCTCTCGTTCTTCAAAGTCTTTCTCAAGATAATTCTCTGGTGTGGTTGCTCTTTTGCAGTCTCTACTGCTTGGGCTGGAAAAGTCCAGGTTATTTTATGGTATGCATTCTTTCATATAGTTTCTCTAATTCTCTCTGCCTGGCAGAACTGTTTATGGTGCCAGGCCACCTTTCCAAGAGCTTCTGTTGGCTTACTTGTGATCTACCTTACTTCCATAGTTTTCTGATTAATCTTCAGATATGACATTCTTGTCAAAGCCCTGTCCAATAACGAGTATTTCCAATTTCTGATTCAATGCAACAGGTATTATTGAACTTAGCAAATAATCCTTCTGCCACAAAAGAAGAATGCTGCAGAATACTTTACAATTCCGAAGGGGTCAGGAAGGAAGAAAAGTTTGTTTCCATTTAAAGAAACAAACAAGAAGAAAAAATATTTTAACACATTGCTGAGCCTATCAACAGCTCAAAAGAAAGCAAAATCCTTAAATTGGGAAAACAAAAACATAGTAAAAAAAAATCACTTATGTTTTACTCAAAAGTCATAACATTCTATTTCACCAATTTGGTCTTAAGTTCAGTTTCTCTTCTGGAAGTTAAAATTCAGCGTTATTATTGATATTTCTTGTCCCTAGCGTTAAGTTGCCGACCCCTAATATTTTCGAAGCCTGGAGCAAAAGTGTAAATGGAAACTCATACACTATGATGAAATATTAAGTTATAATTCAGATTGTGGGCCAGCAGATGACATAATGGTTACATTGCTGGACTCACCTGTAGTCAACCACGGTTCAAGTCTCGACCGTTGGCTTAAAACTCACGTCGGACTTAAATGCCTGCGTGCCGAAGATCTGGGAGGAGAAGGGATTGTGACATGGCCATTCCCCATGGGGGGGGGGAGGTGGTTTCTTGCTTTCTGTCTCTGGTGAGCACATGTGCCCCATAGCAAAAAATCTCTCTCTTAAAAATAAAGTTATAATTCAGATTGCTATATTGTTAAATAAAATGTTCTAGCCTGTTACTTTGAGAAATACACCTCCATAACAACTTGGAACCCAGGTTTAAATTCAGGGACCTACCCTCTTCTCTTCCCACCCTGTCCAGCATCCTGTAACATGAATGTGTGGGTACTCTAGACTGCGCAAGTTTATCCCCTCCCAGGCCCTACCCCGTCCATGCAGCTGTCCCAGAGACACTCCTTGTGCTGTAAGGTACATACCAGCATACATGCTGCCCTGGTGAGAGAAGACTCAAGGAGCTGGCCTGTGCAGGCACTGGAATGGGCTGGGATTTTGGAGTCTCAGGTCTTGGGTCCATGGCCTAAAAAAGTAAGGGAGCACTTGAGTGGGATGTCCCCTTATCCCTCAAAGGCACCCCAGCCTGAGAAGAGGAAGAGTATGGCTGGAGAAAGACCCAGGTCTTGGCCTTCTAAGGATTGGGGCCTGCAGCCTCTGGCCAGGTCTAAGCACCAGCTTTCAACTGATTTTTCAGCTTCTGACCGTGAGACTGAGTAGTCTGAACTGAGTAGCTGGGCTGACCTAAGTAACTTGGTCAACCAAGGACAACTCTTGAGGCTATGTGGGGCAAAAAATGTACAAAATATAACTGATAAGCGACTTGCAGTAAGAATCAAATGTAATGTCATTTTCAGGGGCAGTAAATTGTATTTCAGGCAGTTTTAATAAATGAAGTGGAGACCGGCAGATGGTGTGGTGGTTAAGGCACCGTACTCTCACTTGGCTGACATTGGTTTGAGTCTTGGACCTGTCAGCTTGCTTTCTGTTTCTGTCTCTCTGTCATTAAACTGAAGAATAATTAATTAATTAATTAATCAATTAATCAATCAATTTTTAAAAATGAACAACAGCACAGATAGAAATGTTAGGTTAGTTTTTACAGTTTTTACAGTTTTACAGTTTTTACAGTTAAATTTCCATATGCCAAAACTCTCTTGTTTTACTTATTATTTTTTAAATTTGCTATAGGACACTTGTGTGAGAGAGAGAGGAAAAAAGAGAGAGAGCGAGAAAGACAGAAAGCAAGCTGCCAGGTCCGTGACTCGAACTTCAGTTGGCCATGTGAAAAATCCAGTGCCTTAACCACCATGCCACCTGCTGGCCCTGGTTAAAGGAGTTTTATCCCAGGAGTTTTCAAAGGAAAGTACAACTGGTTAACCTCTAGTGTTTTCTTTGTTACAGGGTACAGTTCTATTGGGTTTTGGAAAAATTGTGATGCATTTTTTTGCATTAAAAAAAAATAGGAAAATACATCATGACTTTTCTGATGGCCCCATATTTCCTTCAGATCAAAATACAGCCTTTTGGAAATTGTTCGGAAATTGTCCATAGGAGGCTTTAACATGTCTTTGTGTAACACATAGTAAGAGGCAGATTAGTGTCATGGTTAGTGTGGGTGGGCAGGTTCTAAAATCACACTTCTAATTCTGCCGCTTCCTGGCTTCGTGTGTAATCCTGAGCAAGTTGCTTAACCTGTCACCAGATTTCAGTTTTCTTGTGTATACAGTGGGTAGAATAATAGTGCCTTATATTATAAGGTGGGAGGAAAGATTAACTTTTTTTTTTGCATGGTAAGTATTCAGGAAATGGAAGCGATTTATTATCATTTTTAAAGAATCATTTAATTTAACATTCATTCATTTATTTAAATTTGACCAGAGAGGAACAGAGAAAGGGAGGGAGGGAAAGCGAGAAAGCAGACTGCCAGAAGGCGCTGGGTGATGTGGGCGTGTCCAGCGCCCTTAACCACCACGCCACCTGCTGGCCCCTGGGCCACCCTCCTTTGAGATGGTAGTTTGAAAGCAACAAGTGCGATTTACAGATTTTCCTGAATGGTTGCAATTTCAACCTTTTTGCCCTTGCATACTCTAAAGTTGTCAGCTATGTATTTTTTCTCATTTTTGGTGTTGAAAAAGTTAACCTCTATGTTTCAGTTTTCTTATCTACAAAGTGGATGGGGAAATAACGTGTACCTTTCAAAGTGGCTGTGAGAATGTAATATACCGGCGAATGGTTGTATTCTTCCAACACAAATACAGTCCTAGTAGCTGTCAGGGGAAGAGAAGGGATGCTAAAATCCCATTTTGACCTGGAAATTTGAATTGAGAGTGTTAAGAAAAGGAATGAGACCCACTTCAAAGTAAAAATGAAAAGTATTTTTACTGAATGTGACATGAATGCTTTTTTTTTTGGTTTAGTTTGTAATGAGTGTGGTCATTACTAAGAGTTAAACCTTCCCTGTACAGCAAGCATGGCTGAGTCTGCATACCATGTGGGCACCAGAGTGGCAGGCTCTGAAGAGAGCAGTGGACCTTTGGAGATGGATCCTCTCCCAGTCCAGCCCTGGCTCTGCCCGATCTCCTAAGTTAGGAACCTTAGGTCTTCAGTTTCCCAATCTTTTTTCCTACTAAACTCTTTTCTTTTCCCTCTACCACGATTGAAGGGGAGCATATAGATCTCCCCACTGACAGCAAGAGTGTTTAGGGTAAGATGATGTGTTTCCCTTATCACTCTCCCCCATTTATTTCTTTTTACAGAATTACTTTATTTAACTTTATTAATTTATTTACTTCTTTTTCATTTGACCAGAGAAGGACAGAGAGAGAGAGAAAACAAGCCACCAGGTCTGGGTCTCAATCTGTGATTGGCCATGTGGGAGTCCAGTGCTCTTAACCACTATGACACATACCGGGTCCATGTTTCCTATTTCTGAACCTGCCCTTGTACCTAGTAGCATTCAAGAAATGCCAGCCTCAGAAATGTCACTCTGGTGGCTGCCCTTGTGTGCACATCCCCAGATCTTCAAAGACCGTGTTTTTTGACCACAGGGACGTCTGCCTCCACCTGCATCCCTGCTCCAGCAGCTTAGACACAGCTAGGACACTGGGTCAGCCTTTCTCCTCCTCCACAGTACTGCCTTCTTCGCTTTGAGCTGCCACCACTAAAATCTAAGGAGGGACTGTCAAAACCCAGTGTCTGTGCTTCACTCCTGCATGCTGACCGGTCAACCAGTGAGATCCTCAGAAACCTGTGCATGTAGGAGAGGGGACGAGAACCCTCCACTCTGACTCCAGCCAGAGCACAGCAGCTTCACTTTGTACAGGACAGCCCTCCCCCAGGCAGATTGGCTGTGACGTTGTGGAAATGCTTCCAGGCATGGAAGAGGCTTCTTGGACCAAAAGCGACAGGGACGGGAGAGACAGAAATAGAGAAAACACTTTTCCTAATCCTAAGTAACTAGTAACGGTGAGAGCTTTTGGAAATGAAGGAGCTTGGGAGTTAAGGCCGCTGGGGCATCTTCTTCATGGGAGTCTGAGCCTGAGGGAATGGCCAGAGTGTGCTCTGAGACATTCTCCGGTTTCTCATTCTCTCAGGCTCAGGGTGTGCTAGAAAAACTCTGGGCTCCTCGCTTCCCTCCAGGAGAGCTGAGGGAAGAGGCACATTTTCCTCCCTTTCCCCTCTCCCCCTCGTCCTCAGAGTGTTTTTGTGATTCCTTATGACCTGAAGGTCTTGGGCTTTCTGCCATGACTGGAGGCAGTGCTGCACCCTTGGGTCTGGCAGTGTCACCAACACGAGGTCCTTCACACTGGCAAGCACAGTAGGCCATGTCATCATGGAATTCCTTGTGGGAAGGTCCTTCTGTGGCCCTTGGCAATAGAGGTCTTAGATCTGTGCCTCTAAAGGAATTGGTCCTTCTGGTCCCTGGCCCTGAAAAAAACCGATGGGCTGCGGACTCTTCCTGATCTCGTGGCTGCTGGGGTTTATC
>NW_006204627.1:14490-18986 GCF_000334495.1 Tupaia belangeri chinensis | reverse complement strand
GTGAGCTGATTGCTTTAATGTCAGACCCTGAGGCTGGGAGTCTTTCGTAGGCGACGGCCAGAGGCTACTTCGTGCTCCATAGCTGTGGAGGACACTTATTAGGAGCCCCCTCACATCCATTCTGTCCTTATACCAAGAACACACAGGCTAGCCCTTGGCCACTATGTGGTTTGGATGGCTCAACCTCACTTGCAACCCCAGAGTTACACTGGTTGACACGAGGAATAGCTATGTCTTCAGGGATTGGTGGAGAGATGTGCCTGCCCAGAGCCAGTGGGAGAGGGAAGCATCTTCCGGGCCTTTGGGAGCAGTAATGCTTTCTTTTGTTGAAGGTTTTGGGAGAGAGTGTCCCATTCTGTGGATGGCATGGTGTGAGACGTGAGGTCTGTAACTATGGCAGCAGTTCTCTCTCATAAGGAACCTACACGTGCCTGGACTGGGCACTGATTGGAACGAGTCACTGGCTGGTGGGTGGCAGACTTGTGACATTGCCACATGAGCTGCTGGAACAAGACTTCTTCATTACATGAGCCGCTATGCTCCCTTTCCACTCCTTTACTTTCAAACCCAGTTTTAGGGACCAGCAGATGGTGTAATTTTTACGTTGCTGGACCCCCACATAGTTGACTATGATTCGAGTCCCAGACCCAGTGGCTTAAAACTCAGGGTGGGCGTGTGTGCGTGCATGCTCAAAGTCCCGAGAGGAGAATGGAGGAGAAGGCATGTGGTGTGGCCATCCTCCCAGGGCCAGGGCTGGACTGTGAGAGGATCCATCCCTAAGGGTCCACTGCTCGCTCTCCAAAGCCTGCCACCCTGGTGCCCACAGGGTGTGCAGACTCAGTCATGCTTGTTGCACAGGGAAGGTTTAACTTTTTTTTTTTTTTTTAAATAGGGCGCGTGCGCTCTCCAGACAGACAGACAGAGACAGAAAGACAGAAAGCGAGAAATCACCCCCCAGAGGGGATGGTCACACCGCAGTCCCTTCTCCTCCATTCTCCTCTCGGGATCTTGGGCACGCACGCACACGTGCCTGGCGTGAGTTTTAAGCCACCAGGTCCGGGACGCGAACCGCGGTCGACTACGTGGGAGTCCAGCGATATAGCCATTATGCTAACTGCTAGTCCCAGGGAAGGCTTAACTCTTAATAATGACCACACTCATTACTTTCTTTCCAGCGAGTGCACGTCCCTTATATCAAAAATTTCTCAAAAAAAACCCCAGAAAACAAAACCCAATTTAATTGTTTTTGGAACGTAGTGTCCTGATATGAAAACCTTTCCTGTTACGAAAAAAAAATCAAGTATATTTATTTCCTCTATGAGTGAAAGACAGATAGAGGGAGCACCCTGACAGGGCCTCACTGCCGCAGTCCACTCCCAGCCTCGGCCAGCCCCGCATCATGGGCGTGCACGTATCCAGCACATGCAGGGAGGCCTCCAGAGATAACCCTGGAACCTCCTGTGTGGGTCAGTTCAGAGTCACACTGCACCTCTGCACCACTGTCTGCCTCCTGTTGTCAGCTTGTGGCGGATTTTCCTACAAGGTCGTCTCCAGGAGCGAGGGTCTGGAGAGGCTCTATAATCCCTGGGGAAAGGCAGCCAGATGTGGGACCCAGAGGTCCAAGGAACCAGAGAGGAGTAGCAGCCTGGAACGAATCACAGCAGACCTAAGGGGGGCAGCCTTGCCCTCGCCCAAGTGGAGACCTAAGGGGGGCAGCCTCGCCCTCGCCCAAGTGGAGACCTAAGGGGAGCAGCCTGGCCCAAGTGGAGACCTAAGGGTAGCAGCCTCACCCAAGTGGAGACCTAAGGGGAGCAGCCTGGCCCAAGTGGAGACCTAAGGGGAATAGCCTGGCCCAAGTGGCCGAGGCCCATTAAAGATCCAGGACAGAGATGTAGGTCTCAGTTATCTGTCCTATGCCGTGTGTGTGTGTGTGTGTGTTTGTTTGTGTGTGCTGGGGCGGGGGAATCTAGGTTTTACCATGTCTGGGGAGAGTCTGGTGTGTCATAGATAGAACTTCTCCCTAATTGGATCAGCAACCAGCAAGAAGTGGTCTCTGCCCATTGGGCTTTGTGATACTCTTGTTTCTGTGCTGAAAAAAGTCCCTCAAAGCCACTATTTGGTTGCCGAGCCAGACACGATCCTGTGATTTTGGGATGGATCATCTGACACAGAACAGTTAGACCGCCAGCCAGGGCTACCCCTGGGGCCGGGCTGTGCTCAGAAATACTGTCTTTATGATGCACATGGGCTTTTAAGCTTGTGGCTTTTGGCTTGTGGTTGTGGACTGAGAAAATTGCTTCCTGGGTTTACAGGGACGGTAGGGGAAATGACCCTCTTGCCACTGCTTATTCGGTGATGGCTTCCTGGGGTAGGCGTTCAGGAATGGATGTGAGTAAAAGACAAGGTTTCAGGGGTTAATTGGACGAGTACCTCACAGCATGCATGGCTGATCCCTACCTGGTATTGTCATTATTAGAATCCCAAAAAGGTGACAGTTAAAGCAGCACTAACTACCTGCGGTCACTGGGGAGATGGGAATGATGAACTGTTCGTCCTTTCCCACCGGAGTTCTCAGCCGTGCATGGACTACAGCTGGCTAATACATGTTAGGGTGAGGATAGCAGAGGGACACATTCAAATTGACGAGAGGAATTTTTATTTTCTGGTTTCTTTCTTTTCTTTCTTTCTTTCTTTTTGCCATAGGGCCCTTGCACTCACTAGAGAGATACAGATAGAAAGCTTGGGCTCACTAGAGAGATACAGAAAAGAGAGAGGAAAAGTGAGAAATCACCCCCCAAGGGGGATAGCCACACCACAATCCCTTCTTTTCCATTTTCCTCCTGGGATTTTGGGCACACACACACATGCTCCCAGATCGAGTTTCAAGCCACCTGAGCAGGGACTCAAACTGCTGTTGACCATGTGGGAGTCCAGCACCTCAGCCACCACACCACCTATTGGCATGTCAGCAAGTGTTTTTAAACGATGCAGTTGTTTAAACAGAATCGTGAATTACTGCTTGTATTCGGTCTTTTTCCAAATGTAGTATTCTAGTATGAAACCTATTACGTTTATTTAAGTAAAACTTAATCTAGGAGATGCTGGAAGTGTCCACTTTTTCTGGAATCCATTTTGGTAAGCTTGAAGCCACTCATGTGGACCAGAGGGTATCAGCCGTGTGCCTCTGGGCTGTCCACTTTGGGGAGTGGTGGTTGAGTACTTGTCCAGCTTCAGGGACGCGGAGCTACAGATTCACCCCAGTGGGCTTCGGCACACCTCATGAGATTCCAAATGCCACAAGAATTTGATGGACTGATGCCCTTTTTAGACACCTGACTGGACTGGGAAGAAGGGGCTAATGTAGCAGACACCAGTAAAAAGGAGGGGGATCTGTGATTAGTGACTATGAGGCTCTGAACCAAGAGTCAGGCACATGGTCTGTCTGAGCAGGTTGAGTGTTTATGGCAGATCAGCTGGTGTCCACATATTCCTTTATCCGTGGGCTCTCTTAGGTGTACATGGCCCAGAGGGGCAGGCAGGCCAGGCAGCTAGAGCCGGCAGCTAGAGCTAGAAGGGAGAGTCCAGTCCTGGGGAGGATGTTTGCTTGCTGAGCGTGGTAGGGCGATAGAGGCAGCTGGGGCTGGCTGGGGTCTCCCTGGGGTCCTGGAAGTGGCTTCTAACACCTAGGATACTTGGGAATTAGAGGTGGAAGGATGTCAGGGAAGACTTTCAGGTATTTTTCCTGTGAAATTATGGACAAGCTATTTGAATAATCAACCATTGAGAAGTCACCTTTAAGAGAGTTTCAAGTAAGTCAAATTTTAGGGATCGGAGGGAGAGGAGAGTTGCTGAGTTGAAACTTGAAATCACAGTCTGCTCTTCTGGCATTCCATATGACTGTGCATCTCAAGTTTGGGCCTGGGAAAATAACATTTTCCTTAGTGTGTCTGTCTTTATTCTTTCTTTCTTTCTTTTTTTTTACAGCAGTGCTTTTGATAAGCAGTGTAATAGTAAAACCAAGAACTGTGCTTTTCGTTCCTGGAAATGGAACACGAGGAGCCCAGAGGTCTTGCCATGAGATGAACGTGTGTGGCTTTGTGTGAGCTACTTCTCTGAGCCTCAGTAGGTGCCTTCTTTGTAAGGCCAGAGGGTCCTGAGGTGAACCCACCACACAGTTAGCTGCTATTGGGTGCTCAGCGCACCGAGGGTGGTGTGCTGAGCTGCAGGTTCACCTGGGATCTCCAGGTTCTGTTTGGATGTAGCTAGACCACGTGTCCCCTCCTCCTGTGGTTGCATCTTGAGTCACCACCCAAGGAGTGGGAAAGAGGGGGAGGTCCAGCCTGGGTCCAGCTCTCTTGGGAGCATTGAAAGGTGCTGACCACAAGTCCAGGGCCTGAACGAGTGCTACGAGCAGGGCGTTTCTTTCCCCATTGGCACTGCATCCAGATTCTCGACAGTCAGACACAAACAAGTTGTTCTGGGAGCCGTTTCTCTTT
>NW_006204627.1:13156-14441 GCF_000334495.1 Tupaia belangeri chinensis | reverse complement strand
CTTTCCCTTTACCTCCTGCTTGCTGCCTGCCACCTTGCTGGTCACCAAGGCTGACGCGTGGGGAGGAGCGGAAAGTGACCTCGCTGACAGTGTTCATCATTGTTTGCTCCCTGTGGAGGGAGGGTGTCTGGCAGAGACCAGAGACCATGCTGACTTTTGAGGGCAGAACTGGGGCTGTAGCAAGGCCCAGGTGTCCAGGGAGTACATCTGAGCTCCTGTCTTCAGCCAAAGGTGGCTTGTACCACTGGGGCTCTGTGTGAGTGCTGGTTCTGCTCTGGCTTGTGAAGACACAGTTGGTTCCCTTTGAAACCGATGTGTATGTTGGTTGGACATGTAGCCTAAGGTTACAGTAAGGGAGCTGGATCAGGGCAGGCTCATGGCCCAGTGGTTAAGGGAAGTGGGTCTCACATGGCCAGCCTTGGTTCGAATACTGGCCTGGAAGCTCGGAAACACCCTGGGCGTGTGCGTGTGCATGCTCCAAATCCTGACAGGAGGGAGAAATGGAGAAGAGATTGTGGCATGACCGTGCCCCATCGGAGTGCTTTTTCCCTGTCCCTCTCCCTATTTGGTGAGTGCCCATGCTCTCTGGCAATTAAAGGAAAAGCAAAGAAACATGTTCATTGCCAAGGGGTGCCATGGGAGGTGGTAAGAACCAGCGTTAAGAGTGCATGAGGGAGGCTCTGGCCAGCACCGAAGAGATGTGATTGAAATCTTTGCTCTCCGTCACCATCATCTTCCCTCCAACACACACACGCACACACGCACACACGCACACACACCCGCCTGTCCCTGTTGCTAGGCTGGAGAACTGTGAATATAGGGGAACGATGTGAATGGACCAGGGAGGATGGATACCTTTGGCATCAGCAAGCCTAAGAGGTTGTCATGGATGTCAGGACTCTCTGCCTCAGTGGCATGGTGTGGAAGACCAGATCAGAAGTGACTGATTGCAAAGTCAAATAATGAAGAACATGACAGCACTCGAGAATCCTGCACGTGGCATCTCGTTTAATCTAGTAACAGACAAGGTGGAGACGTTTAGACAGGGCACAGTAAGCGAGAGAGCCAGGAGTTCTGACCTCAGGTGTGGCCACCGTCCCACTGTCCCCAGCACTGTCTGTGTGTCGGCCTGCCCATCAGTGAACAGTACCTCCGCATGGGCAAGGCACACGCCGCTTTCTTTCGTTCCTCTCAGGACCAGGCACCCAGTGCAGAGATGGGCCCCATAATGGTTGCTGACTAAGTGCTTAATGGAGATGCTACTGCTGATAAACCACAGTTGGAA
>NW_006204627.1:11207-13125 GCF_000334495.1 Tupaia belangeri chinensis | reverse complement strand
AGGCAGGAGGCTGTCCAACATCAAAGCTGGGTTGTTTATAGATAAAGGGGAGGTTCCATTCTGTGTGCTCCAGAGCCCTTGGCCCCGCATCCCAGAAAGGGTGAGCTTAAAATGGAAGCTGTGTTTTCTCTTTTCAAGTGGACTGAAACACAGGCCACCTGGGGCTGGGAAGCCTCCTCCTTCCTCTCTTTTTCCTCCCTCTATCCCTTCCCCCCATAGAACCACAGCTCTCTTGTACAGTGGAGACCTTCAGGGAAGGGGGTAGGGACTCCCAGCTGTCTCCGGGACAGTGATTTCTATTTCCATTTCCAGACACAGTGTCTCAATGGTGTCCCCGCCCCAGGGATTTCCATTTGGTTTTTGTGGTTCTTTAGAATTTTTTCAATTTGTACTAAACTGTAAGACATTTTAAAAAATACATAAAGTATGGAAATTAAGTCGAGGACTCTGGACAGGAACACAGGTGCCACGTATGTAACGGACCCAAGCTGCAAAAATGTAAAATGCACTTCTGCGGCAATGTGTGTGTTGACCTTTCTTATCAACATGGTAAGAACCTGACTTCACATCCCAGGAACAAGTGTTCCAGTGAAAAACTCAGCTAAGCCTAGCCAAGTAATAAGTACTTGCAGTGATTGGGAGATAATTGGACTAAATATTAATTTAGGCAGAAATATTGGAGTTGTCAGTTATGGAGGGTGTTGGTGTGTGTGTGTGTGTGCATTTGTGAGCTTAGGTGTATGAGCATGTGTGTACACATGTGAGCATGTACATGTCTGCACGTGTCCCGTAGAACATAGATGAGCCAAAGGACTAAGTCCTTGTGAGTTCGTGATGTGTGTATGTGCATGTGCACACATGCACACATGTGAACGTAGTGGTTTTGGACAGGGTCTCGCTATGTCGCAGTCCTCTGCCTGAGCTTTCCAGGTGGCTGGGACCACAGGCTCGTGTCACCATGCCCAGCTTTTTAGGGTGGGCCGGGAATCAAGCTTAGGCCTCTCATGTGGCCTCAGCCGTGTCCTCCCTGTGCCGTGGCAGCTGAGATTGGAGCTCATAAGGCAGGTACTGGCCACAGCAGCGCATGTAAGCTTTAGAGATCAGTGAATTCCTTTTTGTTACTTCATGGGCTCTGAGGAAGGAAGGGCAGCAATTCAGATTAAAGTAATAAATATGGCATAAACCTAATCCTTTTGAAATACTTATTATACACTCCAGGTTTGGGTTTGCCCTTGCCTGATGTCCTAGTTTTTAGAAGATGGAATCTTTAGAAGATGAATCCCGGTGTGGGGTCTCTGGAGAGGCTGAGCAGTCTGTTGGACAGCCTCTGAGGCTAGTGTCTGGCTTCTCATGAACCCTTTGGACCAGGCCTGCACTCAGGTGGTTTCTTATCCACCTGATACCATTACACTCACGTCCACTGGGGCTAAGTGGAAACTGCACTGGTCGCCTCACCGTCACCCTCTTTCGTTCAGTTTCTGTGTGACTATTTCTGACAGCCCCAGTGGAAATCCCCTGTAGGAATGTGGGAAAGCATCCCCTTTTGTGAGTGTTTGTTTAATATTGCTGCAGGGCATATGTATTCACCAGAGAAGCTGGGAACAGATGAGCAAGCACCCCCTGTAGGGGGCGGTCATGCTGCAATCCCTTTTTCTCCATTCTCCTTGCTGGGTACTGGGCATGCACACACACACCCGGTGTGTTTCTTAAGCCACCATGTTTGTGACTCCAGCTGCCCAGTCGGCCATGTGGGATCCAGCCGTCCCAACCACCACACCACCGGCCGGGCCAGGAAAAGTGTTCCAAGAATGGTTCTCTTACACATAGTCCAGTGTTCAGGGCACTTGAGCCAGAATTGTCAGTCATTTGCCTGGAAGCCCCATCTGCATATTTATTTTCCAGAGAATTTCAGGGTTGG
>NW_006204627.1:0-10710 GCF_000334495.1 Tupaia belangeri chinensis | reverse complement strand
AGTTTTAACTCACCCTGCCACCTTATTTGGTATCCCTAGTGGCTTTCAAGCTCAAAGTAACTAGAAGCATTTGTCGGCTTATTAGGGGTATTTTCACTTAGGGCCCCTAATCCTGGAGATCAAGAAGATACCCTTTTGGGTGACCTTCTTTCCTCCTGGGATGCTGCTGGCCAGTGTAAGAAAGAGAAATGAGTTTAGTTCCTGCACACAAGCCAGGTGTGAGACTTCTGAGCAGGAAGGAGAAGCCATGCCCAGAGGATTCTCACTTTCTGCATTTTTTGTGCGTATCTCCAGTGTTACAGGGGACTGCAGGATGAGTGCAGCCTGGTTCCTGCTCTCAAGATGCTTCTAGTTCAGGGGAGGACGCAGACTTAGAGATCACTCCAGTATCATAATGGGAAAGCGGGGAACCTAAACTGCAGGCCACCCCCATTCTCCAGGTTGTCCTCTGACCGCCAGGGCGATGTGAGGAGCCTGCTGGCTGGAAATAGTGTTTGTTCCCATGTCCCCATGAAGGGTTTCTCTGAGGCCTCTGCGAGGTTTATGCACACCGCACAATTAAAGAGAATTATCTCTGGTGTCCACTAGCTGCAGGTCAGAGCCTCACAGCTGGCACTCCCGGGGCTCACACCAGCCAGAGACCCTCTTTCTTTCAAGCCTTGTCTAGTTGAAACTGAATTATACTCTCTGCCACGTAGATATTAGCTCACCCCATCAAAATCAGGATTTATAATAAACTGTTAATGTTCTCGAGGAAATTCACTTGTGAGCAGAGGTAGCTTGAAGCAGTCTTTCAGTCTTCTAGAAATGAGCAAATTTTACTTTGGTGGGAGGTAGAGATAGACATATAGCAGTTGGGAATAAATTGTCAGCATTTGGGATTTCCCCATGCTTTTTAAATGGGGAAAGACTGGGAAGGGCTTACTTCTTCTTCACTTGGTCTCTTGTGCGCTATTTTAACCGTTTTGCCCGATGTAAACATTTGCCCTCTTTAGCAAACGGCACATTTGCACCATCTACCACATTTAATGTATTCTCTGCCTGTGAGTGCCACCCGCTTCAAAAACTGTCGACTTCGCCGTCCATGCGCTGCCCAGAAATGAAATCCTGATGCTCCCCAAATGAATTATGAAAAGCTTTTCATAGTAATATAATTGATCCACTGTTGGCCACACTTATAAAAAAAAATCAATGTAACGTGTTAATATTTCATGAGTGCCCACGTTGCCAGCTCCTTGCAAGGGGACCAAGCGATGAAGAATGAGAATTGTTTCACAATAGCCCAGCACATGGTCACAGTGCCAGGAAAGAGAGTTTGGGGTTGACGTTAAAGTTTGAAGTGCAACAGGGCCATTGAAAAACAATCCTCTGACTCATGTCAGATTGTTATAATTATTTAATGCCCACAATGCAGCCTTGTCCCCATGGATTTACACTGGAGAGGTTTCTTACCCACACATTGTGGTTATTAGCTGCAGAGAAAGCGGCGTTTGTTTACGGTGACATGGCGTATATCTGTACGGCAAAGAAAACACTGCTGATTCTGTCTCCTTATGAAGGAGTCAGGAATTTGGCAGGCAACCTATAGGAAATTGGGAGACATGCTCTCATTACTTTTCATGTGTGTGGGCGGTTGCATCCAGTAACCATCAGACACCTTTTATTTTTAACCTTTGTCACAAACTCTTGGGGGAATAAAATTGCACGCTTGCTTTTGATCTGTGTGGTATTGTACAACTGGGGGTGTTCCAAAGTGTGTTTTAACTTGCACTCTTTCTAACATGTGCCCTAAAACTCCATTCTCTAGGCTTTACACTTCCTTAAATCTGAGGTTGCAAACATCATCTGTGAAATCACTTTTAACGTTTTTATAAAGAGTGGATGTTTTCTAAACAGATCTCACATGGCCAAATCTCATTAAGCCCTTTCAAAGGACCCTGAATTTTTTTTTAGGGACAAATAAATGAAGCTGAGGAAATAAGGGTAGGGGGTCCCTCTGGGGACAAGTCTTGGTGCTAATGACCCAGTGTCAGCATGGCCAGCTCTTTGGGAGATGAAAGCTTTTCTAGTCAGAGAGGGTCAGTCAAGTCCAGCTTCTTAGAACTGGTCCTCTTTCTGTGTCTTTCTTGGGTGCCCTCCCCTCTTCCCTCACATGGAACTCTCATAATTGCCTTTGCTGTCAAAGGAGGTTCAATATCAATGGGTTTCTCAAGCTTAGAGGGCAACAGGGAGACATTGAACCAGAGTAGTGTGAAATTGTCCAGAGGCGCTCACAAGCTGGGGTGTGCAGATGAAATTTGTAATTGTACCGGAAATACTTGTAACCTTTATCATGCTTCGTGGTGGAAATGAGAAAATCTATACGAGTCAACTTAGGACTGACTTGGGACCAATATGAAGCAGATGAATCCACGTAGGTTTTGCAAGAGAACTACACATAGAAAGCAGACACAGGGCATAGGCTAGAGTAGCAGTGAATACATTTTGAACTTCAAATTAGGACCCATGCCATATTTAGAGTTTTTGTGGTGGTTTTCTGATTCAACAGGAAGTCTGGGAGACCTGTAGGATTTGGGGGTTCCTTTAATGGTTTATGGATGTCAGGGAACCCATACTTTGGAATTGGGACCGTCCTGGAAAACCTGGAAAGTATGTGACTGAAATACGAACACAGGGATTTTGATAGTAATACAGATAATAAGCCAGATAAGAGAAAGGTTTACCTTTGAGCATCTTCCTCTTGTTTTGGGACTGGGTAGCTTCATGGAGGCATTATTATTATCAGTGCTTATGCAGAAATGAGATTTTTAATTAAAAATTAATTATATGAGTATTCATTTTATAATCTTTCATTTTGATGGTGCGTTTGTGTCTTATGCACATTTCTGTATGTATAACGGTCTTTTAAAAGTTCATGAGAAACATATATTATGGAATAGATTTTAACTTTTTGGTGCCAAAATAAACTGATACTTTAATTCAATTTTTCCATACACTTTTTGAAGTCTCCTCCTATGGCATATGTCACAGTAAAAAATAAAAAAAGTTTAAAAAGCAATCTGATTTTATAATGTGTTGGCCCAGATTTAAACTATTACAAGTGTTCAAACCATGTTGTGCTAAAGACAGTGAAATGGCATACTGATGTTCATAGGGTAAAGATGCACTCTAAGCCTTTGTTTTCTTATCTTGATGGTGAGCGTCTCGAGGACAGGGACAGTTTCTCATATGCAGAGTCTTTGAAAAATCATGTAAAATGCACATTATGAAGAGACTATGCATGGATTAAAAATTTTTTTTGCATGGCTAGCAGGTGGTTTGACTATGAGTCCCAGACCTAGTGGCTTGTTTTCTCACTTTCCCTTTCTCTCTCTCTTTCTCTTTCTTTCTGTCTGTCTCCCACTGGTCAAATTAAAAAATAAATAATAATAGCAAATAAAATATATATTTTAAAAAACTTACACCAAGATAAACTCATACTTTTATTCTGTTTTATTTTTTTTAATAAACTTTTTAAAGTCCCTTGTACTTCCCAGGATTAGTGGTAGAGGAGCTGAGTAGGAGGCTCAGTGGGCAGGGACTTGGTGGCTGGCACCCAGGGCCTGTGTGGGGCCGGGAAGAGGGTAGAAGTGCAGGGTGGCTGGGTGGCAGGTTGTTTTTTTGCTGTGTCCCTGCCACAGAGTATAGACTTCTCCATCAGCGCAGAGCACGTGGCAGAGGGTTTAGTGAGGAAGTATGGGTTAAGGGTGTGACACCATCCAGTCTGAATGACAGATGCTCAGGGCTCTTGCCCTACTGCCCTATGGTACTTTTCTTCAGGCCACAGGACTCGTTCCAGGGAGTGGAGAGTGGTCTCTTCCTTAGAGCAACACTATGGCCATGTAGTCTAAAAGCCATGGGCGCCCCCACCCCCACCCCCACCCCCTCACGGGGGCACCCATGGCTTGTCTCTAGTAGCACTTTGTCTCCTGAGAAGAAAGGCACAGTTGTTTCTTTCTTCTTCTTCTCCCACCCCAAAGCATTCTCCTTCTCACCCAAACATGATCTCAGACTTTAGTAGTTACAAGTCAGGCATGTCACGGAGCCTGTTTGAGATCAGTTGTCTGCTTTCGTGATGAAATCAAAACATCCTAAAAGAAGTCTTTGGAGTAGGAACTTGCCAGGGTCATTAGACATGCTTGGGTTGAGAGAGGAAATGAGATTATATGAAAAAAGTAGAATACAAAGTAGTGCCTATTCTCCAATCGTGACCACTGTTTCAGGGGACAAGGGCTAGACAGGAGTCCAGAGGAATGAAAACCCTGGGTTTCTTAGGCCTGTGGGATTGTGAATGCTGTTTTCCTAAATTAAAATATTTGCTATCATCATTTTGTTGTGTCATTGATATACATTAACTTGAAGCAAGTGTGAACAGCTATAAGATGACTAGAGTAGACCAGAAGATCAAACTGGGACCCCAGGAAGGTATTGTGAACACTCATCTGTGTTAATTTCAAAGAGCTGTTGGCTCAAAGCAGAGAAGTGGCTTTGAGGCCAAGTGAGTGCTTGCAGCCCTGGGGTGGGGTGTGGGTGGGTGGGGAATCTGTACCTCTCTGCATGCTTTGTTTAGTCTTTGCCTTGGCCTGCCTACTAACCTGTCTGCCTGTGGGCTGGGAAGGTAGACCCAGGAAGCAGAACCCAGTCTGGCAGTTCGTCCACTTCTCCACTGCTGTCCAAAGTCAGTCTTTGTGACACACCTTCCTCTAAGGCATCACGAGCGGCTGAGCACAGATGTCTGAGAGGGTACTTCAGGAGGCCTTTACTCCTTCTCATCAGTGATTTGCAATTCCTTATATGTAAACAAGGAGTGGAATTCTGGCCCCTGTTCTATCCATTTTTTTTGCCCTGTGACCTTCATCAGTCCTAAAATCCTTCTGAGCCTTAATGTTAAAAAAAAAAGCTTAATTGGATCACATAAAATAATCCACATGAACACATTTAGAAATTGTTAAATCTCTATCCCCCTGTGAGAGAATATTTTTTGTTCAGAGTTGTGTCATAAGATGGATATAGAGGAGGGACCAGCAGTTAGTGTAATGGCTATGTCGCTGGACTCCCACGTAGTCGACCACGGTTCACATCCCCGACCCGGTGGCTTAAAACTCACGCAGGGCGCGTGTGCGTGCATGCCCAAGATCCCGAGAGGAGAATGGAGGAGAAGGGATTGTGGCATGGCCATCCCCCCTGGGGGGTGATTTCTCGCTTTCTATCTCGCTGTCTCTCTCTGTAGCAAAAACCTCTCCAAAAAAAAAAAAAAAGATGGATATAGAGGAGAATTAACCTCAGACAGTAGTCAGTTTTCCCAGTCTCTTCATCTGTAAAATGGGAATGCAGCCGAGATCTTCATTGGGAATTCCTTCAGCATGCCGGTGGAAATTTAGAATCTGACCTACATGGCTCTGGGCAGTTAGAATATCTTTGGGGTAGATGTAGGTCACCACTTGTCTTCTTAGGAAGAATTTAAGTCGTACAGGTAGTGCTGGGTTTACTGTAATCTTTGGGTTCTGTGATGGATGGTCCTTGAGTGGACTTGCAGACCACATCTCAGTTCATTATGGCTGAGCTCTTGGGATTCCATTTGGTCGTTTGGGCTGGGGTCATAGTTAAGTGTAAGTAATAACTTGAAGATCTGGTTGTTTTCCTGTGGTGTGTCAACTGTGGCAGTAAAGACCCGAGGCTAGTGCACAACGTGAGAGTCCTGGTCGACGAGCTGGGGAACACTGATACTGTAGATCTCTCAAGGCCAAGTTAGACTCTCCTAACAGCAAGTCCCTGTTTCACGTGGGAGCAGAGCTTACACAGTGCCAGGGAGCCGCGAGGATGGAGAGCCCTGGCTTCAGATCTGCCCCTCACTGGTTGTGTGATGTCAGCCAAGTCGGTTCACTTCTTTCTAGCTAGATTTTGTTTTTATTCTTTATGTTTAGTTATAAGATAGGAGGACGTAAAGAGAGAAAGTAAAATGTTAGGGGAAATACTTTTGAGCTTAAGAATCTTATTTTTTAGAGAGAGATTTTTGCTATAAGGCATGCGTGCTTGCCAGAGAGACACAAAGTGAGAAATCACACCCCAGGGGTGACGGCCGCACCACAGTACCTCTCCCCCATTCTCCTCTTGGGATTTTGGACATGCACACACATGTGCCCTGTGTAAGTTTTAAGGCAGCCAGAATTCGAACCGTGGTTGACTACGTGGGAGTCCAGTGATGTAACCATTACATCATCTATTGGACCCTGAGCTTAAGAATTTTAATGTTTTCATATGAGTGCATTAGGAAACAAGATCCAAATGTTCCATTCTTAGAATAACAACACTCTTAGAAGACCTCCTTTATAAAGATGAACTAGTTTTAATTCTCACCGTCACTAGTAAGGTGAGTGCTCAAATAATTTATTCTACTTTCCCCCTCCCCTCCTGCACAAGCATCCAGTGGACAGTGTAGGATGCAGCCTTCCCTGTGGAGACTTAACTGGGAGATGGACAGAGAAGGCAGGCAGCTGGAGAGTGCCGGTGCTTTTTCCAGGACCCGGGGCTCATGTCCATCCCCTCAGCTCCTCCAAGCTGTGCAGAAGCCCGCAGCTTTCTCACCATGCCGCCTTGCAGAATGGTGTGCAGCAGAGCTCTGCCAAAGGAACCATGGCTTCAGGAGCGCCCTCCTTCTGATACCAGCGTGGTTGCACAGACAAAATTAGCAGCCATATTAGTAACTTCCAACCCAGAGAACCATGCAATTATCTCATGATTTTATTTAATGACTGTGCTCTTTTCAAAGCTTATTGGGGTAATCTTCAGAGCATGCCCTGATTACATGTTGTACAGACTACATAACAAGTGAACTAAAAAAGCTATTCAGAACCTAGCTCCATTTTAATTTGTAGCTTTTACAGTTCAGGACAACATTCTTGGTACATAATTGTCCAGCTTTTTAGTTTTCTTTAAACGTATGTCAATTCTACAGTTTCCATTCCAAGCACATCTCTTTGATAGTACTAGTGAAGAAGAGAGAGGAGCTGGCTAGGTTCTTACTTATCTTACTGGTCAGGCCATCTCTAAGTTCTTTAGGAAATGCTTCATGAGGGACCTAAGTTTGGAGCCTTGGCGTTTTCTAAATGGCAAGCCAAAGTAGTGAGCACTTGCTAGTTCTGTCATCGTAGGCAAGTTACTTGACTTCTGACCTCTGATTTGCTTGCCTATAAATTGTTTCCACTTTACGGGTGGGGCCAGCTCCACCAGGTTGTCCCGAGATAATTTTGTGAAAAGTACTTGGTCCCTAGAAGTCATCTGAGAGTCATTTTCCAGAGCAAGTCAGATGCTGAGGCTTCCTAGGCTCCACACAGGCTAGCGGTGCTGGGGACCTTCTAGGTGACCTGGCCTTCTACTCATCCCATCCAGAGATGTTTTCTGTACTTGTGACATGCAGCAAGAAAGGCAGAACAGATACATCCTTACAGAGATGACTTTTTTTTTCCTTCCTCCAGTTCATTCTGATAGTGAACCAAGCTGTGGTCGAGAAAGGTAGGACATTGGGGCGTGTACTGGTGCTGCATGACAGAGCTCCAGATGTGAGGGGTATATCCAGTGTCAAGTTTTCTTTGTCCAGACCACCATTAGCAGAAGAAAGGAAGAGGATACATTTTCTTGGCTCCTGTTATGTCCCAGGCACCGGGCCTACAGAGGCAATAGTGACAGTGGTTCATAGGTGCACAGAGCTGTGGATGGGAGCTAGAGTTATTGTCCGTAAAACACAATAAATGTGAGGAGACCTCAAGAAGTTCATGGGAAAAAAATGGAGTTAATACAAGTTTATTGACTGACCCTGTCGCCCAGTGGTTAAAGCACATAGCTGACTATGCTTCAACTTCTGGCCCTGGCAGCCTGAAAAACATGCCAGGCATTGTGTATGGGTGCTCAAGATCCTGACAGGATGGAGAAATGGAGGAGGAGGGATTGTGGCATGACCATGCCTTACTAGGGGATGCTTGCCCCCCACCCATCTCTCACTGGTCAGCACACAGCCTCTCTGGCAATTAAAATGAAAAAAGTATGAGTTTATTTTGGTGCAGGAATTTTGAAATCATGCATAGTTTTTAAAAAATCGCACTCCTTTTCCATGAAGCTTTTGAACACACCTAAGGCATTAACAGGAAAGCGAAGGACTCGCAAGGCGTACCTTTAGCACGTGGCGGTCTGCCCATCTCACGCTAGACAGAGTTTTATTCTACTTTTTGAGGAAACTAAGCGTTTGGGGCTATTCACTTCTTGGAGACACCAGAAATGAGAACTCCTGTAAAATTAGGGACATGAGCTCTGGTTCTGCGCACATTTCCCATGTCTTCATTTTCTCCCTTTCTCTGTCTAAATTTAAAATCTCTCAAAGGAATCCATTTAAAAAAATTACTTGTTTTCTATGAAATTCCAACCTGTAATATGTAGTTGGTTTATTTATTCATCTTCTTGAAATCAAATGTAACTGCACTGTACAATACAGTATATAAAATTAAAAATAAACACGCCCTATGGGCACTAGGCTTTCTACACACAGTAGCTATTCCGCCATTGTCTATGGTCTGGTCCGATTGTGTGAACAATGGTCAGTCTAGGCAGGTGCTGTGCTCTAGGCTGGGAATTGTGCACAGGATAAAGTCTGAGGGTATGTCAGAGTCAGCAATTTCATCCAGAATTCAGATCCTGAACATTCAGCTGTGCCTCTTTTTCTTTCCTCTTTATTTAAAAAAACAAACAAAGAAACAAAACATTTATTTATCTATTTGTTTGTTGTGATTTTTCAAGCCACTTGGTCTGATACTGGAACCATGGTTGGTTGTGTGGAAATCCAGCACCTTAGCCACCACACCACCTGCTGGTCTCCAGCTGTGCATCTTATTAGAGCATCTGGTTCTGAATCTTAGTTCCGAAACTAAGACTTTTCACCTTTCAGAAGACACAAGGCCTTTGGAACCAGTGTGTTCTTTCAAGTAGTGCTGGACGCTGTCTTGATTATCCCCTGGAACCAGGTTTTTTAAGAAAAAGTCTGGGGCTGAGAGGTGGCGTGGTGGTTAAGGTGCTGGACTCCCACATGGCTGACTGTGGTTCGAGTACCAGACCTGGTGACTTGCTTTCTCTCTCTCTCTCTCATCAAATTAAAAATAATAATAAAATTAATAAATAAATAAATCCCTGGGGGCGGTAAATAAGTCTGACTGCTTTGTTAAGAGACTATTGTGTGAAGGTTGCTGAGTGGAGTTATTACTGAAGGCTGCTTGTCTTTTAAGACGCCTGCTAATTCACTTTCAGCTGACTCAGAGACTGGTAGGGGGAGAGGGTTTGGGCCAGATTCTAGAGCCCTCCTCCCCCAACCAGCCCCTCCCAGTTCTGGATACTGGGGTGAGTGGACGTTGAGAGAGATGGTGGAGCAGGGCTCCTGATCTTGCAGAGCCTCTTTGACGTGGAGCCTGCTCAGAAACTGCCAGTGAGGGCAGCTTCTCTAGGCCAGCAGCTGCCTTCCTTTGGTCACCTTCTCTTTATTTCAAGCAGTTGTTAACTGAGATGTTGCTACTTCTTCATATATTTAGTTATTAGTAATTATATGTTTTATCTATTAGCTGATATTTTTGGTCATCTCTTCTTAATTTAAAACACACCTTGTTTTTCATTTTTAAGTTTGTTGGTATGTTTTTAATTTGTGTGTGATTATGGGTCATCAGTATAAAAAAAATTTATCCAGCTCTGTTTTGTAAAGTCTTCAGTAAAAATACTAGCTTGGGAAGATTGCTGCTTCATGTAGATTATGAGTAAAACTTCCTCCTAAGATCTGGATCCAGGCAAGGATACCCACTTATGTCACTTCTCTTCAAAATAATACTGTAGATAAAGAAGCTAAAGGTATTCATAGTGTAAGAGAAGTAAAACAGTGACTTTGCAGATGAATTGAGCCTGGTTAGAAAATCTTGAGGAGCACACACACATGCACACACACAAACACACTCATACACATAAGCCACAAACACAAACCTGCTAATAGGATACAAAGACAATAGAAATCAGTTGTATTTTTATATACTACTAATTATCTGGAAATAACATCAAGAGAACAATTCTATTCATAATAGCATCAAAGAATAAAATTCTTAGGAATAATTTTAATAAAATACATATAAGGCTTGCACATTGAAAACTATAAAGCATTGCTAAGAAAAATTGAAAAT
Source organism: Tupaia belangeri chinensis (assembly GCF_000334495.1). Taxonomy (NCBI): domain Eukaryota; kingdom Metazoa; phylum Chordata; class Mammalia; order Scandentia; family Tupaiidae; genus Tupaia; species Tupaia belangeri. Next base: position 469 of record NW_006204627.1, on the reverse strand, counting down.
CTTAAGGAAGTGGAGAGATATCCCATGTTCATGGATAGGAAGTCTCAGTATTGTTAATTCTCCCCAAATTGATTGATAAATTCAGAACAATCCTAACAAAACTCCCAACATGCTCTTTTTTTTTTTTTTTTGAAGAGATTGACAGGCTGTTTCTCACATTTATACAGAAATGCAGAGAATCTAGAATAAACAAAATAAGTTTACAAAAGAACTATTACTTACACTTCTTAGTTTCAGAACTTACCAAGAAGCCACATTAATCTAGGCAATGTGTTTTTTTCTGGTAGTATAAGCACAGGTCAGTGCTATAAAATAGTCTAGAAACAAAAGAACTATTACTTACACTTCTTAGTTTCAGAACTTACCAAGAAGCCACATTAATCTAGGCAATGTGTTTTTTCTGGTAGTATAAGCACAGGTCAGTGGTATAAAATAGGGAGTCTAGAAATAAACCATTATATTATTGTCA
>NW_006204626.1:11980-12778 GCF_000334495.1 Tupaia belangeri chinensis | reverse complement strand
TGCTGTATATTCACTGGTAACATATGATGGCTCTCTTTAATGATCTGGTTTGCTTTAATTAGCACTAAACCTTCCATATTCATCCACTTTCTGTCAAATACTAGGATATTATTGTATTTTTTATGGCTGAATTTTATTCCATAGTGTATATGTGTCACACCTTTTCAAGCTGTTCTTTTGTTTGTAGACATTTGGGTAATGACACAATAAACATAGATGTGCAAATGTTTTTTGCAGCTGAGTGAATTCCTGTCCTTTGGGTAGATATCCAGGAGTGGAGTTGCTGGACCATATGGCAGTTCTATTTGTAGGTCTTTGAGGAATCTCCGTATTGATCTTTATATTTATTGTACTAATTTACATTCTTACCAGCAGCAAAGGAGAGTTTCCTTTTCTCCACAGCCTTGCCAGCACTTATTATTTTTCTTAACATTTGCCATTCTGGGTGGTATCTCATTTTAGTTTTTATTTGCATCTTCATTAAGTAATGCTGAGCATTTTTTTTCCATATACTTGGTATGTCTAATTTAGCTGTCTGTTCAGCTCATTTGACAACTTTTTTTAAATGGTTGATCATTTTTTGGGGGGGAGGATAAGTTACGTGAGTTCCTTGTATATTATTGTTGTCAGTCCTTTATCTGAGGCATAGTTTGCAAATATAGTCTCCTATTTCAAGGGATGTTGATTCACTCTTATTGTTACTATTGCTATGCAGAAACTACAAAACCTAGTGTAAATTTCACTTGTCTATTTCTGAGTTTATTGTCTATGTTTTGGGGATCTTATTCAAGCATTATT
>NW_006204626.1:11473-11770 GCF_000334495.1 Tupaia belangeri chinensis | reverse complement strand
ATTCTGAGCCTCTAAAAAGCCCTCCCCTTCCACTGAACCACCAATGAAGAGGGAGAAATTCCTCTCCATAAATTCAAAATCAATGCACCTCTCATGGATACTACATTGAAAATCACAATACAAAAGAGAAATTGGCACTGAAGTAATTCACATCAATAGAAAGCACACAAGCTTACAATTGCAGAAACCTTTTTCAAAGAATTAGTCAAAAGTGAAAACATTGCCAAATTACTAAATACCTGAGAAGAAAACCAAAAGTTATATTTCCAGAAAGGGCAATCCATACCTCATCTCCAA
>NW_006204626.1:6601-9393 GCF_000334495.1 Tupaia belangeri chinensis | reverse complement strand
GGTAGCTCTGTCACTGTGTCTCACTGAGGCTGGCTCGGCACTGTCACTGGAACCTGGAGAATCCAATGGCATTGAGGATGTGGAAGATTGGGACCCTTGAGACCACAACTCACACACCTGGGAGTTCAAAGACCAATGGAGGGAGGTAAGTGACACTTTCCCTGTAGCTCCATCACTCCATCCCATTGAGGCTGGCTCAACTGTAGCTAGAAACTGGAGAATCCAATGGTGTGGAAAATGGGGAAGAATGGTAAAACAACTATTATTAAGTATAAGATTTATCAAAGACAACTGAAGATGAAAAAACTACCATTTTCACATATAACTAATTTGTGCTGTGCACCAAGAACCTGTATAATTTAAAAACAAATCTTACATGGCCTTAAATTTCAATTTTGTTCTTTAGAAGGAATGAGTTGTGTACAGGGGGTTACAGACAAGGGAAAAAAGCATCTGGAATCAACTTACTCATCATCTTCATCCTCTACATCTTTGTCCTCTTCCTCATTTTCATCTTCTTCCTCTTTCTCCTCCTTTCTCTTGCTGTTCTCAACCTTGACAACTCCCTCTTTTGCTGAATCAGACTTTCCATTAGCTCAGTATGCAGTAACATTCTTTTCATAGTTTTCCTTCAGCATAGCATATGGCTAAGCCTTCTCATAAGGCTGTTTATCATTCATAGCAGTGTTATCCTGCATCTCTCCCAGTCTTTTTGCAACATCACCAATGGATAGGACAGAATGTTCTTAGACTTTGCAGCAATATTCAGAATAGAACCGGAAAAAGGTCAAAGGAGACTTCTTAGGTGCTTTGGGATCTTGAACTTCTTTTATTCCCCCTTTTAGGAGGGATATAGATTTTCATTTCTCTTTCATAATGGGTCTTGTATGCCTTTGCCATATGTTCAAACTTTTCTTTCTGTTTAGCAGACATGGTCTTCCACCTCTCTGGGCACTTCTATTTTATTAATTTTTAAATTACACTAATTACTTTTTTATACATTCAATTGCTAGACATCATTTAGCTTGTATAGATAATTTACTCAACATGAAATATACCTCAAACTGGTCCAGTTGAAAATACTAAACACGTCATCATCAACAAGTGATAAAACATTTCTGTGTCCCACAAATATCTTACCTCTCTTCTTTTTATCCCTAATTACCTTCCCTGCAATCCTCCCTCAAAAACTCTAGAAAAGTTGACTGAAGAGTCTGGGTGCTTCTTGTGCTCCTCCCAGCAAGGGCACAAAGAATGTAAATGATGACATTCTGCTTCTCAGCTTCTTAGGATCTCTTTTGCCTTTGTTTATTTTTCTTCCATGAGGCACAGTGCCCATCTGGCTCTCACTTGCCCCGGCTCTCTCTACGGAGTTCAATGTACTGCAATGGTTGTGAGAGTGGCACTGGGTTGAATGTACTTTTACCCTCATCTGTAGGTTGTCTCTTAACCTTTTTGATTCTATGCTGTACAGAATAATTTTAGTTTGGTACAATCCAAGTTTTTTTTTTTGCTTTTTTTCCCCTTTAATTTTCAGGTCATTTTTTGACAGATCTATGCTCAGACCAATACCTGAGGCATTCTCCCTATTTTCTTCTGGTAGTTTAGTTTTATGTATTTTTTTCCCTTTAAATTTGTTTAATTTCAATTTATTTATTTACATTCATACACTATACATCATTACAGCATACAAAATGAGATTTCCTATCTAGAATACACTGTATATTGGCTCAATCAAGCACATCAACATATGTGTTATCATCAACAAGTAATTTTCCATTTCTTGTTTTCTGTATATTTTGCCTTTTTTTCCCATCCTTGATTCCCTCTCACCCTCTGCCATGTCCCGCCCTCCTCCCATGCTGTCTCTTGTATCCATGGTTGCTTTCTATGCCTTTCCCCCCAATTTTATTGATTTGCTAAAGAACTTAATTAACCTAAATATTTTCAATAGCAAGCACAGCTGATATATACATATCCATGAACACAAGTCTGACTTTAGGCATAAATCTCAGTGAGTAGAATGAACATACTATAAACTAGCACCTAGCTGGGGCTACATATCTTACTGCAGTCATCAAATAGGTACTTCTAATGCAATTTTTTAAATTTCAAGATAAACAGTTTTTGTGGTATTTTTTCCCTCCTGAAATGTTTTTTTTTAAATAATTAATTTACATTCATCCCCTAAGCATCATCACAGCATACGAAATGTGATTTCCCTCCAGAATATACTGCATAGTGGCTTAATAATATATGTTATCGTCAATAATTTTCCATTTCTAGTTTCATATGTATACCTCTATTTCTGACCTTCTATCCTTCCCACCCTCTTCTCATACTATCTCTGGTGTCTACAGTTGTCTTTCATTCCTTTTCCCCCCACATTTTATTGATCACACAATTTCTTAAATAATTAAAGTACTTTCAGTAGCAAGTTCAGCTGCTAATTCTAAGAAAAGCAGTTTTGAAATGGTAAGGAATTTTGTTTAAAACTTAAAAGCAGGAAATAGGTTAGTATTCTGTTAAAACAGTAGGTACATGAACTTATCAACAGCTCAAGACAGGCCAAACACTCTTAAAATCAGCAACAAAGCCTAGAAGAAAAGTAGCAATATTTTAGTCAAAAGTCACAGAATGCTATTTCACCAGTTCAGTCTCATGTACTTAATTTATCTTCTGTTGTGGTTTGATCTTTCCGATTGAATTCTGGGATATAATATTCAACTCCAGACTTGTCCCTACAATTAAATTAGCCATTTTCTTAGTTTTTGAACTCTTATTTCTGTGTG
>NW_006204626.1:884-6318 GCF_000334495.1 Tupaia belangeri chinensis | reverse complement strand
ACTTTCCCTAGAGCATATTCTTGGCACCATTTTTGAAAATCAGTTGAGTGTAAAAAGTTTATATATTTATATATTTTTCTCTTCTTCAAATTGTGCTATGTGTCTGTTTTGTTGCTTGTTTTTGCTGTCTCCATTATATTTTTGTTAATACAGCTTCGTAGTGTACTAAATAGCTGATAGCGTAATTCTTCCAGTTTTCCTTTGTTTCTTGTGTTTCTTTGTTTAGTATTGCTTTGGCTTTTGTGACTTTACTCAAATTTTACAATTATTTTCCATACAACTGCAAAGTAAGCATATAAATATTACAGATGTTACCTATATGTAGAAGATAGAACATATCTAGTAGAAATAGTGGGTCACAGGGTCAGAAGCTGGAGTAGTAGTTAAGGCCCTGGATTCCCACGTGGTCAAACACAGTTCAAGTCACAAACCTAGCAGCTTGAATATTACACCAGACTCATGTGTGTGGATACTCAAAATCCCAAGAGCAGAATGGAGAAGAAGGGATTGCAATATGGCAATCCCCCTGGAGGGGTTGATTTTTCACTTTCCCTCTCTCTGTCTCTCTCCAAAGAGTACACATGTCCACAAAAACCTAAATGGCAAATAAAGACATAGTGGGTCAGCTAATAGCTAGTTGGAGATGGGAATAATAAGGGAACAGGGAATCTAGGACAAGGTTGGATGAAGTTATAAAATTACAGCTTAATAGGAGGAATGTGTTCTAGTATTTCATAGCATACTAGAGTGAATGTAGTTAACAATAATTTACTGCATATCTCAAAATGTAAACAAAATTTTTAATGTTTCTAACACAAGTCATGAATATTTGAGGTTGTGTATCAGCCAATTAAGCTAATTTGATCATGACACATTATATTTATATATTGAACTATCAAACTGGACACCATAAATATGTATAATACATGTGTATCAATAATTAAAAAAGAATATCTCCTGAGAAGATTCTAGAAATATGTTGCCTGAAGGATGATGCTCATAAAACAAAGTAGAGTTGTAGGCCACATAATATGAACTTGTGATTTTAACACAAATAAATAGATCCCCCCAGTAGTAATGAGGGTACAAAAATTATCACAACAGGGACCAGCAGTTAGTATAATCGCTATGTCATTGGACTCCAATGTAATTGACCATGGTTTGAGTCCCAGATCTGGTGGCTTAAACTCATGCCGGGCACATGTGCTTGTGTGCCCAAGATCCTGAGATGAGAATGGAGGAGGAAGAGATTGCAGTGTGGCATCCCCTCTGGGGGGTGATTTCTTGCTTTCTGTCTCTCTGTCTCTCTCTTTCAGGCAAGTGCACGTGTCCTATAGTGAAAATCTTGCCAAAAACATAAATAAATAATTATCACAACTCTGTACCTGTTTGGTGTCAATTATTTTTTTTAAATTGTATTTATTTTTTAATAAGAAAGAGAGGCACCCTCCTCCCCAAAGAGTTATCTTAACTCAATCATCTTTCAGCCCTGTAGCCAGTCAGGATCATGCAAGCACCCAGCATGTTCAGGTAGACCCTGGAGGCAGACCTAGAGCCTTCCCATATGGCTTCCAGAATTGTGAACCAGCATCCACAGTACCTGTAACACTGAGGCTGGGTCAGGTGTCAATTGCTAATCTTACAAATTTAAATAATCTTATCTTTTCTGATCTGTAGTTAGAAAATTCTAGCACCTTTAATATTGAATATTCCAAAGTTTTTAATGAAGGCAACTTATATCTTAAGCAAAACAGTTTTATGCATACTGTATGTATTTACTTAAATAATAATTCCTCATATTATAAAAAAATAGTAAATTTACTCAAATGAAGGAAGTTTAAACTGTACAAAAATAAAAATATTGGGAAAAAAGTGAATATAAATTAGTCAACTTTTTCTGTTAAACATTCATACAAATACATACTTTCCTTTTCCTTATACACAGATAACACATACATATATGACATCATTAGTCTGACAAAATAAATAAAATTTAAAAATCAGAGACTAAAAATATTCTCAAGTTTAAAAAATGGTGTGCAATATATTTCAACAAGATTCTACATGGATATAAACACCTGATTTAATTTCATGATTTTATTATACCAGAAGGTTGATTGATTTTAACATTTTTAATAGAATTATTTTATTTAACTTTATTTATTTTTTCATTTATTTTATTTTAATTTGACCAGAGACTAACAGAGTAAGAGAGAGAGAGGCAGAGGGAAGTGAGAATGGAAGCCACCAGGTCTGGGATTCAAATCATGGCCAGCCATGTGGGAGTCCAGTACTCTTAATTACCGTGTCAACTGCCAGTCCCAGTTTTAACCTTTTTAAACAGATATTGGTGCCAAGAAAAATTGGCTTATTATTAATTAAGGCATTTGTATACACATATCTCAGTAAGGACAAAAATATTTTTCCTTTTTTTTTTTTTTGAGAGGTTTTTGGTATAAGACATGTGCGTGCACCATAAAGAGAAAGAGACAGAGAAACAGAAAGTGAGAAATCACCCCCCAGGGGGGGATGGCCACACTGCAATCCCTTCTCCTCCATTCTTCTCTGGGAATCTTGGGCATGCATGCACACGTGCCCGGCATGAATTTAAGTCACCAAGTCCAAGACTCAAACCATGGTGGACTACATAGGAGTCCAGCAACATAGCCATGACGCCAATTGCTGGTCCCAGATAAAAATAATTTAATATTGATTATTTGCTATGATATCTTAAACATTCAAAATCTTTTTCAGCTTAAGAAAATACCTGCACGGGACCAGCAGTTGGCATCATGGCTATGTTGCTAGACTCACATGTAGTTGATGGTTCAAGCCCCAGAACTGGTGGCTTAATCTCACACTGGGTGTGTGTGCATGTGTGCCCAAGATCCTGAGAGAAGAATGGAGGAGAAAGGTTTGCAGCATGTTTTGCAGCATGGCCCCCCCCCCACCCCCGCCGGGGGATGATTTCTTGCTTTCTCTCTCTCTGCCTCTCTCTATCTTTCTGGGAAGAGCACATGCCCTATAGCAAAAACCTCTAAAAAAAAAAAAAGAAAGAAAGAAAGAAAGAAAAATAAAGAAAGAAAATAGTTGCACACATTTAACTTTTTCTTTTTTTTTATAAAACACAATTTTTACAATTTTTTATTTCAAAAATTTTATCAAGGGAGTAATTTGAGTTTTTGAAGATGTGACCATTAAAACACTTTAAAATTTTTAACCTACCCAGTGGGACCTAAATTAAATAAATCCTCTATTACCTTAGATGAGAGATTGCTTTCTTTAGTCAGAAAAATGTATCTTAAGCTCCACTTTTATGTCTCTTGGCTTGTAAGTCTACTTACCACTGGTGAGGTGACACATGGTGGCTCCTCTGGAAGCCAAGCAGAGCTTCCCAACTGCTCTTAATGGCTGCACCCAAAAACTAAGTTCAACTCTACCTTCCAGGAGCTTTCAGGAGAGTCAAAAGGGCTAAGGGGACCATGAGTTGTTGGGGAGATTTCTGGCTCAGCCACTCAGTGCCCACCAGCCCAGCACCTGGGGGCAGCATTGCACTGCAGCTCCCTGATTGGGGTAGTACCCCTCTGCCTTCCTTCAGTATCCCCAACAACAGCACCCCTGGGTCAGGGGAGACCCTACGGGGCATGCCTGGTGATCAGCTCCTTACAAGCACACCTCTCTCTGCTGCTTGGAGAACTTAAGTGTTCTGTGTGCACAAAATTTGTACCCTCATGTGACATGGATGTGTGAGTAGAGTCTGAGGAAAAACATTAAGGAGAAAAAGAGAGAAGCAAGGCATTTATGGGACAAAGAAATGGGTTATTATCTGTTGAAGATAATGTGTACAGTATTCTCAACTAGATTGATGAGAAATATATACATGTTGGAATATTCACTTTGCAAACTAAGTTACATGTGCGATTGAATATATAAAAGAAATTGAAACTAAAAATTTTAAATTAAATAAAAGAAGCCAAGAATAATCCGTAATGTGATTCATTGAGTAAAGGTACTGGAGGTGTGGGACCAATAGATGGCATAATGGTTACCTCACTGGACTCCCATGTAGGCTACAGCTATTTGAGACCCAGACTGGGTGACTTGAAATTCAAGGCAGATGTACGTGTGTGCTTGTGTGCCCAGGCTCCCAAGAGGAGAATGGAGGAGACAGGAGTGCAATTATGCCATGTCCGCCTACCCCTCCCACCGCAGGAGAGGTGATTTCTCACTTTCTGTCTCTCTGGGTCTCAGGCAAGTGCACACACCCTACAGCAAAAATCTCTCTAAGAAAACAGAAAAAGAAAAAATATAGTGCTCAAGATGTAGTGTGTGTGTCTGAAGGACTGCATCAGGGAGATGCCATAGCATTACTGAATGACTGCATCTGTGCCTGTGCCTGCATCCTAAAGGCCACCTGGATAAGTGGTTTTAAGGAAGCAGATTTTTCCTAAGCACCCTTCACATTAATCATCAGATTCCTGTGTTATAGATTTGCTTGTCTTTTAAAAATGTCTGGAAAACCAAGAGGTTATGAGGATGTGTCTCTGGAAGAACAAAATCACAGACATACTCAGCCAGAAATCTGAGTAATGTGAGACTTGGTATGAGAAAATCAAGCAGGAAAAAATATAATCTGTCTGAAGAGAGGACATCGACTCTAGAATTCAATGCACTAAACATACATATATAGAAACACAGGAATTCTGAAATTGTTGCATCTCTCTCTCTCTGTTTTTCTGGAAAAGTTTTTTTTTCTATAGGGCACATACACTCTCCAGAAAGACAGAGACAGAGACACAGAAAGCGAGAAATCACCCCCCAGGGGGGATGGCCATGCTGCAATTCCTTCTCCATTTTCCCTTCAAAATCTTGGCCATGCAGGCACATGTGCCCAGTGTGACTTTAACCCACCAGGTCTGGAATTTGAACCACGGTCAACTACATGGGAGTTCAGCAACACAGCCATTAAGCCAACTGTTGGTCCCAGCTGCACATCTCTTAATCATCATCTACACAGGTAATATTGACTAACCATTTTATGTCATGACACCAAAGTTCACTGATTTAAATGTTGATTTATTTTTTAACTAAGTTCTCTCGAGCTACACAACTAGTTTTCTTTCTGTTTTTTTTTGTTTGTTTGTTTGTTTGTTTGTTTGTTTTAATTTTAGGTCTTTTTATTTTCCCCAACATAATATTCCTATATTGATGTAAATTGAAAAGTACATAATAACTTTTTAAAATTAAAATTTTAGAAGTGGGAACCAGCAGTTAGCGTAATGGCTATGTCACTGGACTCCCATGTAGTTGACCACAGTTCAAGTCCTGGACCTGTTGGCTTAAACTCATGCTGGGCACATATGTGTGCATGCCCAAGATCCTGAGAGGAGAATGGAGGAGAAGGGATTGCAGCATGGCCATCCCCCCTGGGGGG
>NW_006204626.1:0-306 GCF_000334495.1 Tupaia belangeri chinensis | reverse complement strand
TGGCCATGTGGGAGTCCAGTGACATAACAATTACACCATCTGCTGGCCCCATAAACATATCATTTCCTCTTAAAACTGCTCAACGGTTAATCAGTAGTGAATCATCTTGCAGTCGTATACCTCTTAAAAATACAAATGACAAGAACCAGCAGGTGTTGTAATGGTTATGTTGCTGTACTTCCATGTAGTCAATGGTAGTTTGAGTCCCAGACCAAGCAGCTCAAAACACACCAGGTGCGCATCTGTGTGTGTGCCCAAAATCCCAAGAAAAGGATAGAGGAAAAGGGATTGCTATGTGGCCATCAC
>NW_006204625.1:0-447 GCF_000334495.1 Tupaia belangeri chinensis | reverse complement strand
AAGAGAGACAAAGAGACAGAAATTACCCCCCCAATGGGATATGGCCATACCACAATGCCTTCTCCTCCATTATCTTCTCCTGACTGTAAACATGCACATACACACCTAGCATGAGTTTCAATCTACCAGGTACAGGACTCGAACTACAGTCAGCCATGTAGGAGCTCAGCAATGTAACCATTAGGCCATCTTCTGGTCCTAAAGATTCAAATATTAATTAATCCTGGGAAGTAACCCAAGTATAAACATGATTGATTCATATGATTTTTGTATACACAGTCTTAAAGTAATAATTTAATGAAGTTTTATTTATTTATTATTATTATTGTTTCTCAACCTGTGACAGAACATGTGTGCCCACTAGAGAGAGGCCATTTCGAAACTTTAATAGAAACACTTGAATTTATTTGCATTGACTTTCTTAGCCATAACATTTATGCCAATTTA
>NW_006204624.1:20644-23119 GCF_000334495.1 Tupaia belangeri chinensis | reverse complement strand
GTTATCTTTACAACATGCTCTTAAGGAAGAGAAAGATGTCAGGGGTATTTTCCTTGTATCCTGTCAGAGCAGAGAGATCAACAAGGAAATTTGGTGCGAGTTCATACACCCATTCCATTTAAGCAATTGAAAGAATTGAAAATGGCTTGCACTCAGTATGGTCCAACTGCTCCATTCACACATGCAATGTTGGAAGCCATGGCTACTGATGTTCTTCCTCCTGGGGACTGGAAAGGTATAGCTAAAGCCTGCCTCTCAGGTGGGAATTATTTGTTATGGAAAACTGAATTTACAGAACATTGCCAGGCTACAGCAGAGTTAAATTGTACTCAAAATATTCCCATTACTTTTGAAATGTTGGCTGGAGAGGGACAATATATGGATGTTAATCAACAGCTTAACTTTAACATAGCTGTGTATGCACAAGTAAGTGCCGTGACTAGGAGAGCACGGAATAAACTACCCTCTGCTGGGAAACAGACAGAGGACTTATCTAAGATCAGACAAGGACCAGATGAGCCTTTTCAGGATTTCGTAGCCCGTTTACTACAGACTGCAGGAAGACTGTTAGGAGAAAGTGAAGCAGGACTTTTGTTGGTAAAGCTACTTGCTTATGAAAATGCGAATTCAGCCTGCCAAACAGCTATCTGTCCTTTCAGAAAGAAAGGTGGCCTGTCTGATTATATTAGATTGTGTGCAGACATTGGCCCATCGTACACCCAAGAGCTAGCTATGGCTGCAACTTTGCAGGGTAAAGCAGTTAAGGAAGTACCAACAGGTTAAGGGACGTGGGAACAGAGTCAAGGGACCTCCTGGCAACTGTTATAATTGTGGTCAAATGGGTCACCAGGCAAAACAATGTCCAGTTACAAGACAGAGACCCCAGAGAGAGCCAGACTTATGCCCAAATTGTAAGAGGGGAAAACATTGGGCTTATCAATGTTGGTCAAAAAGGGACAATTTAGGAAATCCTATTGTACCCCAGTTGGGAAACGGGAAAAGGGGCCAGCCCCAGGCCCCTCAACAATGTTATGGGGCCATGCCGACCCAAACAAACAATCAAGTCATTCCACCACAGGTAAACAGTTCATACTAGACTCGTGCGGGCCACCCCAGGTAGCGTAGGAGTGGACCTCGGTTCCTCCACCTACACAGTACTGACACCAGAAATGGGAGTTCAGGCCTTACCTATGGGGGTCTATGGTCCTTTACCTCCTGGATCTGTTGGTCTGATCTTAGGAAGATCAGACCAACATGATCTTCCTAAGGGGACTTATTATTGCCCCAGGGGTTATAGATTCGGATTTCACAGGAGAAATAAAAATTATGACATCATCTTACCAAATTTCAGTCCTTCAACCTGGTCAATGTATTGCTCAGATTCTGTTAATTCCTGTAATGAACACAGCTAATAAATCAAAGAAATCTATTTGTGGTGCTGAGGGATTCGGCTCCTCAGATGCATACTGGATTCAGGAAATAAGTAAAGATAGACCTGAATTAAATTTATGGATTAATGGGTGACAATTCTGAGGCCTTTTAGACACTGGTGCTGATGTTTCTGTCATTACAGCTGTTCAATGGCTGCCTAGTGGGCCAAAAACATCTACTATGTCTCAGTTACAAGGCATCGGCCAGACACAAAATCCTGAACAAAGTTCAGATGAATTAACCTGGGTGGATAATGAAGGGCATCAAGGAACATTCTGCCCATATGTAGTCCCAGCGTTGCCTGTGAATTTGTGGGACAGAGATGTCATGGCTAATACGGGAGTGTACTTGTATAGTCCTAATTCGACTGTCACAAATCAATTGTTGTCACAAGGTTTACTCCCAAATCAAGGTTTAGGAATTCAAAATCAAGGTTCTTTACAACCTCTAAGTCCACAAAAACTGCCTCCATATGCTGGGTTAGGGTATTTTTGATGGAGACCACTGACCAACCTGTACCCCAAGTAGATCCCATAGTATGGAAATCTGACTGTCCTGTGTGAGTGGATCAGTGGCCTCTTAGTGCAGAAAAAAATGTGGCAACAGAGCAGTTAGTACAGGAACAGCTCGTTTTAGGACATATAACTGAATCTACTTCCCCGTGGAATTCACCCATCTTTGTAGTAAAAAGAAATCAGGAAAATGGAGGCTCTTACAAGACCTCTGAAAGGTCAATAAGACTGTGGAACTTGGGAACCAGCAGTTAGCATAATGGCTATGTCGCTGGATTCCCACGTAGTCGACCGTGGTTCACATCCCGGACCCAGTGGCTTAAAACTCACGCTGGGCGCGTGTGCGTGTGTGCCCAAGATCCCAAGAGTAGAATGGAGGAGAAGGGATTGCGGCATGACCATCCCCCCTGGGGGGGTGATTTTCTCGCTTTCTGTCTCTATGTCTCTCTCTGTCTGTCTGGCGAGCGCACGTGCCCTAGAGTGAAAACGTCTCAAAAAAAAAAAAAAAAAAAAAAAACCATGGAACTCAAGG
>NW_006204624.1:17924-19119 GCF_000334495.1 Tupaia belangeri chinensis | reverse complement strand
GGGATTTATTTTTGCTTCAGCTCATACTGGAGAAGCTACAAAACATGCCTGGACGCTTTCTCTGTTTTGGGATTGTCTCGTTGCAACAAAACTGACAATGGCAGTGGATATACTAGCAATGGCTTTGCTCGCTTCTGTGCACGATTTCGTATTTCCCATAAGATTGGCATTCCTTATAATCCCCAAGGTCAAGGTATTGTAGAAAAAGCTCATGGTACTTTAAAAGCTGCTGTACATAAAATCGGGGAGTTGTATCCCCTGACACCACATAATTATTTAAAACATGCCTTATTCGTACTTAATTTCTTAAATGTGGACAAACAAGGATCTAGTGCAGCTGAACGATTTTGGCATACCAAAACACAATCTCATTATACCACAGTTATTTGGAAAGATCCTTTAACGGGATCATGGAATGGGCCCACCCCTGTGTTGATATGGGGTTGAGGACATGTCTGTGTTTTATCGCAGGACAATGATGGAGCTTGCTGTCTTCCAGAACATTTGGTGTGGTTTATGGACACCCCAAAAGGCCAGGAGAATGCTGTGCTTATGGATCTGCCTGAAGATGGTGACATTTGTTGAGGCAGAAATCTACTGGGCATATGTACCTAATCCACCACTCCTGCACCCCATGGTATGGGAACGCCATCACATTCCCATATCAGTTAATCACACCCGTTTTCTGGGACATCTGTATGTGGGTCAGAGTGATATACAAAGTTGGCCGGGGTTTAATTATACTGCACAGCGTGAAGGAATGCAAATTTGTTTTTCCATAAGTAAATTACCGGGGTGTGTTCTTGTGGAACAGAGAACTATTTCCGGAGGCAATCAGACAGTCCGCATGATGGCTCCTCAATCAGAAAACAACTCTGTTAATGCAATAGAACCTCAGTATCTTCCCCCTTGTGCCAAAGAAGATCGCTTGAACAATCGGACTTTACTATGGAAAGAATGCTGTAATGAAACACCCTTAAAATATCCCATTCAAAACTGGTCGGACATGTTCATCTTAGACTGGGTGGGGCCTTCAAATCTGTACTCCCGCAATGGCTTAGTGGCGGGTGCGTGGGTCTCAAGCCTTGGAATACATCAAAGATATCTATGGAAAATTGCAGCGGCCATGGGAGATTTTGGGTCGTTACAAAGAATAGCAGCTGCTTGTGTCCATCCACCTTACCTTTTCCTCCAA
>NW_006204624.1:16181-17699 GCF_000334495.1 Tupaia belangeri chinensis | reverse complement strand
GGGGGGTAGGACTCATAATAACAGGAATTATTGCATTTATATCCATTTTGGTGACTGCAGTCACCTCTGCCATAGCTTTAACACAGACAGTACAAACAGCTGGTTTTGTAGATACTGTGTCCAAAAATATTTCCATAGCCTTACATACTCAAGAAACTATTGATGAAAAAAATCCAACAAAAATTGGATGCTCTTTATGATATTGTTGTACATCTGGGAAACCGGGTAGATGGGTTACATGTGAGTTCTTCTGTCTGATGTTATGCTTTATATCAATGGATTTGTGTCACCTCTAAAATTATAATGAAAGCCAACATGATTGGGAAAAGGTCAAAAAACATTTACAAGGTATCTGGTGTGGAACCAATGAAACTATGGACACTCTTACACTCCATCGAGAGATCTTAGAGATAGAGAAGGCACGTTCCTCTCCCTTTAATGCAGCACAAGAGGCACATAAATTGTTGCAACAACTGTATGGTCTCCTACCACACTGGACCTCTTGGCAACAATGGTTAATGCCTGCCATTATTAGGTCTGGGTCTTGTGCTGCTGTGTTGTGCCTCCTGCCTTGTGTGAATACTCGGGAGGTCCTTTCTTGGAATTTGCTCCAGAATCCATCAGTTAAAACTTGAAGCCAAGGCATTAGATGCAGAGGCTGGTAGTCAATGACGGGTAAGATCCTTGGGATGTTTCTCAACCTAAGACAGGGGGTGCATACAAATATGCATTACCCGATGACGGGTAAGAGAAAATGTTACCTGGGACAACCTAAGACAGGCACAGCCTACTGCCTGTCAGAAGTGGCAGATTTTTTTTTTTTTAATAAACTGAAAATGTTAGGATTTTTGTGGGGAGCCAAGGAGACGTGAGGAACGTGCAGGACGTGACCGCTAGATGGAGACCAAGGTTATTATCTGGACCTAACCTTGGGCATCTGAACTGTTATGTGCAGAATGTTCCGAGTATTGTTACAACAACCTGATAAACTCAGCAAGGACTTTTGAGTCCCACGTTAAGGGAGCCAAATGTTTCTGTATAAAACAGAGCAATACACTTAATTTGTGGCTGACCGGTATTGACTGGCAGTCCTCCTGTTTCTATCCTGTCTTCTTGTCTTTTCTTTAATCCTTGCCCCCCCAACTCAGGAATTGTTCGCCATCGGGGGGTCCAACAGATTTTCCCCCTTTAAAGGAAGGTTATCATTCTATTATATACATAAACATTTGGATTTATCTATTAAACTGTTTATACAGGCATAAATTATTTATATGATATATCTTGGCTATTGTAAATAATGCCTCAATAAGAATAGATGTACAGGGAATAGCAGTTGGCATAAGGGCTATGTGGCTGGACTCCCATGCAGTCAACTGTGCTTCGAGTCCTGGACCCGGTGGCTTAAACTCATGCTGGGCACATATGCATCTGTGCCCAAGATTATGAGAGGAGAATGGAGGAGAAGGGATTGGGGCATGGTGATCCCCCCCCCCGGGGGGGGTATTTCTTGCGTTCTTG
>NW_006204624.1:14764-16012 GCF_000334495.1 Tupaia belangeri chinensis | reverse complement strand
AAATATATGCACACACACAGGAGAAGGTAGATATCTCTTTGTCATATTATCTTCTTTTATTTTGTTATATACATAAATCAAAATATCACTTGAACACAAAGGTCTATACAAGTATGATTTATCAAAAAAAATTCAGATGTAATCTACTAATAATTTAAGTATCATATCTTTCTTGAGACAATTGTATGGGGGAGAATGTAACTACCAAACACTAAATCTTTCAGTTAGATGATTCCTGAAGGATTTATTAATGAAGTCACAATAACATGAAAAGATCTTCTTTTCCATTACATGAAACCAAATTTCTCAGCAAGAAACTACACTTTATGTATGTTTTTCCTTTGAAAGTATTTGTAAAAACTGATTTGGCCATAACAAATTATCAGAATAAGAACAATGATTGATTTCTTCTTAATTTTATAAGTCTTGTCTTTTGCCTTTTATGTTCTTAATTTTTTTTTTTACATTCAAACATTGTGTATCATTACAGCATACCAAATGAGTTTTCCCATTGTGAATATTAATTCATTCATAGAACTTACCATAACATGTCATCAATAGGTAATTTGCCATTTTTGTGTATTTTAAATGTTTTCTTCCTATTACAGGACTGATGTTTCTAAAAATCATAAAGTAAAACTCAGAAATTCTCATAGTGAATCACTTCCCAAGGCTTGTGTTTTTGACCTCTTCAGCAGTACCTTCAAATTGTATCTAATTTTCAGAATTTCTTTTCTGGTTTTTAACTCTACTTCAGCCTCCTTGGTGAGCCTGTCTTCATCCATAGCCTCAGCTAGATTACCTTGACTTTCTAAATATTAATAATATTGTTTCTATGAGGTAAGAGTTTGCTGAGTCCTGGCCATGAGCAGGAGCTGTGCTTAAGCTGAAAAACTAGAAAAGAGGTTGGGAGGATCTTCTCTTTCCTGCCCATAGCATGGACAAAGAAAATCAGTTCCTGTTCTGTGATGCAGAATTTGGTGGAGTGCTGTCATTAAAAGGCATTGACAAAATTAAATAGAAAGCATTGAAATTTTTCTTTAGAGGTTTTTGGTATAGCTTGCATGTGCTCGCCAGAAAGACAGAAACAGAGAGACAGGAAGCAAAAAATCACCACCCTGGGAGGGATGGCCATGATGCAATTCCTTCTTCTCCATTCTCCTCTCGAAAACTTGGGTACACAAGCACACATGCCCAACATGAGTTTAAGCCACAGGGTCCAGGACTAGAACCGTGGTTGCCTACATT
>NW_006204624.1:8211-11233 GCF_000334495.1 Tupaia belangeri chinensis | reverse complement strand
GAGCTGTGCTTAAACTGAAAAACTAGAAAAGAGGTTGGGAGGATCTTCTCTTTCCCGTCCATAGCATGGACAAAGAAAATCAGTTCCTATTCTGTGATGTGGAATTTGGTGGAGTGCTGTCATTAAAAGGCATTGACTAAATTAAATACAAAGCATTGAAATTTTTCTTTAGAGGTTTTTGGTATAGCTTGCATGTGCTCGCCAGAAAAACAGACAGAAACAGAGAGACAGGAAGCAAAAAATCACCACCCTGGGAGGGATGGCCATGATGCAATTCCTTCTTCATTCTCCTCTCAAAAACTTGGGTACACAAGCACACACGCCCAGCATGAGTTTAAGCCACAGGGTCCAGGACCAGAACCGTGGTCACCTACATGGGAGTCCAGTGACCCAGCCATTACACCAATTGCTGGTCCAAAGGGTTGAAATGTTAAAAGAATCTAAGTATATGTTTATGTCTTGCTTTCTACACTCCTGTTTCCAGGACAGGTTGAGGTCTCTAAAGACGATATCCATAAAACTATCCTGGGCCAAAGAAAAAAGGAGAGTTCTGGCAGGGCTTACCTAATAAAGCATTATGGTGAGGCAAGGTGATAGCTCTTTTTTCTTTTTCTTTTAAACATTCTAACTAGAGTTCCATCTGCAGGCACCCACCTAGACAGGAAAGCTGAGGCAGGGCCTTTCATTGGCCCGGTCCCCAGATCCAGCTCTAGCTCCAGTCCAGCTCTACCAACCTCAGAGCCCCTCCTACTCTCTGCCAGAAAGGGCAGCCCACAGCTCTCCAGCAGAGTACACTTCCATCTGCAGCCTCCTGCCCAGACACTGAAACTGAGTCAGGGCCTTTCACTGGTCCCAGACCCAGCTTGAACTCTAGCCACAACACAGCTCTCCTCACCTCAGAGTCCCCACTCCTCTCTGCAAGAAAGGGTATCCTCCAGCTGTCCAGCCAAGCCCAGCTCCATCTGCAACCCCCTGCCCAGAAAGGAAAACTTGTCAGTATCTGCCCCAGACTTATCTCTATCTGAGAGGAAGTAGAAAGAAAGAGACAAAGAAATAAAGTACTAATGGACACAGGTGGCCTGAAACTAAGCAACACAAGCAACTTGTACCACCCAGGCACACTGGGCTCCTTAAATTATAGGGGAAAGCAACACTACATGTGTGTATTTCATGACATTCCATGGATAAGATGACATGTTACAGACAGTAAGAAGAATGTAACAAATCTGTAAGAGCTTAGACATACTGAGCCAGGTGTATCTCTTGGCTACATCCATATGAAAAAGATATCTCAATGACCTTCTTATATAGAGGAGACACACCTAGCTGTATGTGTTGGGAGGATACTTTCTTGCAAACACCAAAAGGATGTTAATAAGGCTAAAGAATCTTACAGAGACAGAGCAGGGGTTGGACTTTGCTAATTGGGGTCAGGATGTTTCCTGAATTTCATCAGATGTATCTGTTGGGAGGCCGCTGGAAAATCCCATCCTTGGATTTGCCTGCAGTAAGGGTCAAGGAAAGGACAAGCTGCAAGGTTCTGCCATAGCCAAAAGTGACAGGCGATGTTTGCTCAAAGCATGTCCCCACATCCTCAGTGCCTGTCTTTGAACATGTTCCTACATTTCCCTCTTTTTTATTTTAAAGCTAACATGACCTGGGTTTGTTTGGAGGGAGGTTGGCACTTGGAGATACACACAGGCATCATTTGAATACCACAAGTAAGTAGGATAGAACAAAATATAATGATTCCTATTTTCATTGAGTTTGCAGTCAATTTGGCACACACAGCAATGATCAGGTTTTCAGGAATTGGTTCTTTATTTTGTTCTTTCAGCATTTCCTGAGCATCTTGGCTAATGCTTTGGTGTCATCCCAGGTGCTAAGACTTGCTATGCCTTGCCTTTTTTTTTCTTCTTCTTCTTCTTTTGGCCCTTCTATTTCTTGAATCTTAGCTGGAATCTTGGTATTGGGCTCTGCAGTGTATGATGCCAGCTCATGATGTGCAGGTCATAGGCACCGAGAGGGGACCTAACTGGACCTATAGGAGTAAGCACAGAGACAAACCCTCTTCCCCAGGTTCCTGGACCTTACTAGGTCATATCTGGAAGCAATTTATAGAAAACGTCACCCTGAGGGAGTTTTTGTAAGGCTGACATACACTGCCAGGCTGTGCTCCATTGGTGCCATTTTGAATCGAAAGTTAAATTTAGATGATTCAGTTTAAACACAAAGAAAGCCATCTGGCAGCATTGGCAGATGGGGGCCCTAGGTTCCCTCTTTTTTGTTTTAAAATTATGGAGAAGGTTTGTTTTATTCACAAACTCTAAACTAGTATATTAGGCCTCTTTGGATTGTGTTTCAACACAGAATAGTGTGGCCCATTGTTTTATGGCCACTTCATATAACATTTGTCATATGTACATCTTTTCATGACATCTTTCTAATTCTTTACAATTCACTTTCAGGCCTTCTTCAACATAACTTAAACCTTTTGCAACATGCTTTATTCCTTGATTATTTGTTCCCTTTTACTGTTTTGTTTTTCATTCTGAAATAATTCAGCCATCTTACTTTAGGACAAAAAATGTACCACACAAGGCTCTTTTTATATTGAAATGTTCTCTTTCTTCTTAATCTTTATTATTATTTTTTTTGGAGAGGTTTTTGCTATAGGGCTCATGCACTCGCCACACAGATTGAGAGAGATAGAGAGACAGGAAGCAGGAAATCACCCCCCAGGGAGGATGGCCACACTGTAATCCCTTCTCCTCCATTCTTCTCTCGGTATCTTGGGCATGCACGCACATGGCGCCCGGCGTGAGTTTAAGCCACCAGGTCCAGGACTCGAACTGCGATCAACTTTGTGGGAGTCCAGCGACATAGCCATTATGCTATTTGCTGGTCCCTCTTTTTAATCTTTTTAACCACAAATATATCTTTATAGGTATATATATATTTTTTTTTTCTCCTTACTGTTTTATTTTCTACCTTGTTTCTTTCTTTTTATTTCATTTTATTT
>NW_006204624.1:5179-5562 GCF_000334495.1 Tupaia belangeri chinensis | reverse complement strand
TTTATTATTATTTTTTTTGGAGAGGTTTTTGCTATAGGGCTCATGCACTCGCCACACAGATTGAGAGAGATAGAGAGACAGGAAGCAGGAAATCACCCCCCAGGGAGGATGGCCACACTGTAATCCCTTCTCCTCCATTCTTCTCTCGGTATCTTGGGCATGCACGCACATGGCGCCCGGCGTGAGTTTAAGCCACCAGGTCCAGGACTCGAACTGCGATCAACTTTGTGGGAGTCCAGCGACATAGCCATTATGCTATTTGCTGGTCCCTCTTTTTAATCTTTTTAACCACAAATATATCTTTATAGGTATATATATATTTTTTTTTTCTCCTTACTGTTTTATTTTCTACCTTGTTTCTTTCTTTTTATTTCATTTTATTT
>NW_006204624.1:2007-3410 GCF_000334495.1 Tupaia belangeri chinensis | reverse complement strand
TCAGAGCCCCATCACCTCCAGGGCAGAAACGACAGCCTTCAGCTCTCCAACAGAGCCCAGTTCCATCTGCACTCCCCTGCCCAGACAGAGAAAATGAGGCATGGCCTGTCAGTGGCTCCAGATCTAGCTCCAGCCTCATGCCAACTCTCCCAACTTCAGAGCCCCACCCTCCTCCCTGACAAAAAGGGCAGCACCTAGCTCTCCAGCAGTGTTCAGTTCCATCTGCATCTTACTGCCCAGATAGGTAAAATGAGGCAGGGCACCAATCCCAGCTCCTAGCTCTAGCTCAAGTCCTAGACAAACTCTGTAAACCTGAGAGTTTCCCAGTCCTCCATGCCAGAAAGATAGGTTGTTTCATTTTCTTCTTTCTTTTGCTATTTCCTTAATTTTCCTTACTCTAAAGGGCAGCCACCAGCTGTCCAGCAGAGCCAAGTTACATCTTCAGCTCCCTCTCTTTAATACTCATTTTTTCTTTCCTCTTATTTTTTTCATCTTCTCCTCATCCCTTACATACCCAGAAGAACTAGACAGGTATAGAATCATAGTTTACAAATACCATAGTATTGTGAGGCTCCCTGGGGTTATCACTTTTACTGAACCACCTGTGAAAAAGGAGAAATTGCTCTTCAAATACCTGAATGGATTACTTCTCCTTTTTGGACCACATTACTAAACACAGCAGAAGGGAGACTTCGGCAGACTTCAGTTCACACAAAAGGTACGTGAACTTGTTCCTAGGGGCAGAAACATTCTCTAAAAAGGTATCCAAAAGTGAATACATTACCCAATGACTAGAAGTAGAAGAAAAGCCTCAGGTTAGAAGAAACCAGGAACTATGACTCCATCAAAAGAACACAATAACTCCCCTCCATCTCTTGAAAACACAGAATAAGGTACAAAAATGTCCAAGAAAGAATTCAGAACATTCATACTGACAAAACTATATGAGTTGGAACAGAAAAGTGACAACAAACTCTAGGAGATGAGGAGATCCTTCCACAATCTGAAAGAAGAAATAAAGAGTGTAAGAAAGAATCAGATGGAATTATTAGAGATGAAGTCTGTAATGGAACAAATCAAAAACTCTCTCAAAAGTAATGAAAGCTGATTAGATCATGCAGAAGATCAAATCTTGGATATAGAAGATATAAACGCTGACCTAGATAAAAGACCAAAAAAGATTAAGAAAATAGCAAAAAACAATGAGGATAATAAATGAGAAATACTAGATTCCATTACACATCCAAACATCCGAATAATTGGTATCCTAAAAGGTGAAGAAGCTACTAAGGTCATGAAAAACTCTATTCCATGAAATCCTGGAAAAACTTTACAAGTCTTGAGAAATACTCCAACATCCAGACCCATGAAATACAAAGGACTCCAAATAGAATCAACCCAAG
>NW_006204624.1:0-1675 GCF_000334495.1 Tupaia belangeri chinensis | reverse complement strand
AAAAAAAAAAAAAAAAGACAGAAACAAGGGAATAAAAGACAACCAAGACAATGGCCAACTTAAAGGTAGGGAGAAGTCTGGAAATATCAATATCAATGATAACACTGAATGTTAATGGATTAAATTCTTCAATCAAGAGACACATATTGGATGAATGCATTAAAACAAACAGAAATCCTCTATCTTTTGCCTACAAGAAATGCATCTCATGGATAAAAACACATATAGACTAAAAGGGAAAGTCTGGGAAAAGGTCTCCATGCAAATGGGAACCAAAAGAGAGCTGCATTGTGATACTAATTTCTGACAAAATAGGCTTTAAAACGAAAAGTGTACAAAGAGACAAATAAGGGCATTACATAGTAGAAAAAAAAGGGCTAATCCATTTGGGTGCACCTAAGTCAGGAGCACCCAAATATGTGAAGGAAAGACTGTTAGATCTAAACAGAGATATAGACTGCAACACACTAATTATCAGAGACCTCAAAACCCCACTGAGCCTTCTGGATATTTCATGTAGACAAAAAATAAATAAACAAAGTGACAAAGGATCTAAATGATACCATAAATCAAATGGACATAAGAGTCATTCATAGAACCTTCTGACCAAAAATCATGAGATACAACTTTTTCTCACCCCCACATGGAACCTTTTCGAAGATTGACCACATGATAGGGCACAAAGCAAGTCTCTACAGATTCAAAGGCATAAAAACTATACACAGCATCTTCTCCAACCCTGCTAAAATTAAACTTGATTTAAATTTCAATAAATATCCTCAAAAATACACAAATACATGGAAACTAAATAACCTAATCCTGAATGACTTCTCAAAGACTGAAATGGAAGGATTCATGAAAGCCAATGACAATGATGACACGAGTTTCCCTAATCCTGGGACACTGCAAAAGCCATCATTAGAGGGAAGTTCGTAGCAATTAGTACACATAAGAAGAAGATGAAAAGAAGGCCAGTGGGCAGCCTACCATCATGCCTCAAAGAATTGGAAAAGCAACAGCAAAAAATAAATCCAAAAAAATCCAGAAGAAAAGAAATAATAAAGATTTGGGCAGAAATAAATGAAATAGAAAATAAACAAACAAAATAGAAAATAACTGAAGTAAAAGTTGGTTCTTTGAAAAGGGAACAAAATAGCTAGACTAATTAAAAATAAGAGAGAAAGAAACCAGATCAATCAAATCAGCAATGAAGCTGGCAATTTAACAACATACATAAAAGAAATACAAAACATCATTAGAGATACTATGAACAATAATCGCCAGCTAAGAAGAAAATCTGGATAAGATGGACAAATTCCAGGATACATATAATTTATCAAGATTAAATCAGGAGGATGTAGAAAATCTGAATAGGCCAATAACAAGTAAGGAGATTGAATCAGTAACAAATAACCTCCCAACAAAGAAAAGCCCTGGTCCTGATGGCTTCTCCTCTGAGTTCTACAAAACTTTTAAAGGAGAGTTAATCCCCATTCTACTCAAGATATTTTTAAAGAAATAAAAGTGTGTAACTCTCCCATATTCATTCTATGTACCCTCCATCACCTTTATTTATAAAACAGAATAAGACAGAACAAGGAAGAAATACCATAGCCCAATATTTCTGATGAATATAGATGTAAGCATTTTCATAATGATACTAGCAAATTGTATC
>NW_006204623.1:28219-34935 GCF_000334495.1 Tupaia belangeri chinensis | reverse complement strand
GAGCAAAGAAAAACAAAACAAAAAAAAGAAAATCAGGTGGCGTGCTATTCAAATCACCAAAATTCAAAGAGTCCAAAGGGTAGTGTAAAAGGATCAGAAGATGAGTGACAGGATCAGGTTGGTTGGGCCTGCAGCCTCAGTCCACCTGGTGTCCAGAACTGCTGGCTGGATCGATCCAGATTAATATTTAGAGTATATGAGAAACTCAATAAACCCAACAGTGATAAGAAAAAAAAAGCCCTGATTACAAAATTAAATCAAGACATAAATAAACATTTCTAAAGAAGCTATATAATAGTCAAGTGTGTAGAAAAAATGTTCAATATCACTAATTACCAACGAAATATAAATCAAAGCTAAAAAATAATAAATGTGGGTCTGGATGAAGATGACCTCATAAAACTGACACATTTTA
Organism: Tupaia belangeri chinensis; assembly: GCF_000334495.1. Taxonomy (NCBI): domain Eukaryota; kingdom Metazoa; phylum Chordata; class Mammalia; order Scandentia; family Tupaiidae; genus Tupaia; species Tupaia belangeri. The sequence goes on along the minus strand of NW_006204623.1, from coordinate 34,520 downwards.
AGTTTAAATCACAGGAGAAGGTTTAGAATTCACCTCAGGTGACCTCCCTGAGTGTGCTGTGCATACTTTTACCCATAAGCATAGACTGGCTGAGGCTGGGGTTAAATAAAGTGTTGAGACAGGGTTGGAAGTGCCTGTTTTTCTGTCTATAGATCTCTTTCTCTCACTTTTGTTTGTCTCTTTTACTCATGAAAAGAGTAAATGTTGAAACAGCCTTTTTTGAGGGAGGAGGTTGCCATATGCTAGCTGAAGAGACAGAAACAGAGAGAAGAAAACTGAGAAATCACTCTCAAAGGGGGGCTACACATGCCACAATCCTTTCTCTTCTATTTTCTTCTCAAGGATTTGGGCACACACACACACACACACACACACACACACGCTCGTGTGCCCATTGTGATTTTCAAGCTGCCAGTCCATGACTTGAACCATGGCCAGTCATGTGGGCAGCCAGCACCTTAACCACAATACTACTTGTTGATCTCTTTGAAACATTTCCAAAAAAAAAAAAAAAAAAAAAAAAAAAAACGCTGGACAAGAAAGTGGTGCTGAAAGTGCTGTTTCCAAGGCCAACTGTGTAGTTCAGCTTCATGACTTGAATGGTTAAAAGAACACACCAGGTATGTTTTCATATCTACCAAGTATCCTGAAGAAAATAGGGGAGAAAGAACTGGGCTTTCTATCTTTCTCTCTTTTCTCTCTCTATTTGTCTCTCTCCAGTGGCAAGTACATGTGCCCTATAGAAAAAAATCAAACTAAAATAAAACCTGACTAATTGCATTCTGAGTCAATAGTTTAGAGTAGCACCGATTATCAAAGACTGCCCGGGAAGTTCTCTTAGGGTCCCTTGAGCATGAAAGAATTCCTCCTCCTTCCCTGGCTGTGGAGGAGTGGGGTTGTGCTCCACCAGAAAATCAGCAAAGACCTGGGAGGCCAGGGGGGCTTGGGTAGAATGCCTGGGCTAGACATGATCCTGGAAGTGTTAACATCATTGAGTGAGGCTCAGAAGTCCCTAAGTCCTTCGGAGGCTGGAGCATCCTTTGGCAGAAAAAGAACACCTCTAAAGACATCTCTGGGCTGGCCTGGTCTCTTTGGTTTGGACATGGCTCCTGAGATATTCTTTAATTCTTTCTGTCTTTTACTTTTTATTTATCTTCTGTCTACCATTTGGTTATTAATTTTCTTAAGTCTTATGATAGCATAATTTACAAATCTGTTTAATGGTATATCTTCTCTATTTTAATTCTTCAAATAGGTTGGAAAAAGCACACTACCAATCACACAGATCCAGTAATTCTATAGTTTTCATGTGGCTTTAAACTGTTATCTAAAGATAATCATACAACAGAACTTATTATTACTTAGATAATAAAGAATTTGGGGACTGGCAGGTGGCATGGTAGTTAAGGTGTTGGACTCCCACCTGTCCATCTATGGTTCAAGTCAGAGACCTGGTGACTTGCTTTCTCACAATTCCTCTCTCTCTCGCTGTTCAAAGTAAAATAATAATAGTAATAAGAATTAATAATAATAATTAAAATTAAATAGATAATTCTTTAAACAAAGAATTTAAAGGTAAAATGTAACATACTAAACCTCATCGCACTGACTTTCAAAAGCATCTGATCTTACAAAGCATTTATAAAATATTCAAAATATTACATATTCTTTATTTGATAGTATAAACAAACCACACTAAAATGTCTTTCAATGAGTAAAAGGCAGTGTTTCAGATACAGGGAATTCTAATTACACTGACATAGCTAAGACCCAAATATAAAGTAGACATCACTACCTTATCTTCAGCTCTTGCCTTTAATGGGTTAATGAACACAAAATAAAATGCAGGTGAGTTTGCATGGTTTTGAGAAGTGAAGGGATTTCCAATACTTATATATTCATATAACCAGGTAAGTGTAAGCTTGAGTAAAAAATAAAACAATCTATTAATATGAGCTTGGGGAATATAACTCATAATTGAGTACTATTTATTCTAATAGTGCCAAGGGAATATAATACTTATGTTCTCATCACAGACAATGTGAAATATTTCATACATGTTAACTAACTTTGTCCAGTTGTTTTATGTTATACTTAAAAATCCAAAGACTACTTTGTATTCGATCATTTTTACACATATAATTTGTATGTACATATTTTATAGATATATACATTTCTGTAATTTTTCTATATTTAATTTTAAGATGTATAAAAATAGTGAATGTGTACACTCCTCATTCACATCATAAAGATATTTGTTGTCTTCTCAATACATTAATGATCCTCCTTTAAAATCATCTCTATTTAGGTAAACTATCGTCATCCAGCTAAATGATACCTATTATCAATCACAAGACCCTCTAAACCTCTCTTTATTGTTTGAACACACTATGCTTAAGTGGAGAGAAAAAACTTTTTGAGGTCTCCTAGAGCCATGAGAACATTATTCACAGCAGATACATGTACCAGGGCAGGAGAATCTCTGAATGGCAGTCTAGGCTTAGACGTTTATGTCTTGTGACTGGGCTGAATTGTTTGCCCTGAATCACATGACTTGATTGAATTTCCTAATGTTGTCCTCTCTGTTTAGATATCAATCAATCAATGAATGACATATATTGGCTATGTGTGTGCCCCATATCCTGAAAGAATGGAGAAGGGATTGTTGTGTAGCAATCTGCCCTGGGGAATGACTTCTCCTTTCCCTTTCTCTCTATATCTATATGCAGTGAATGCACACACTCTATAGCAAAAATCTATAAGTAGATAAATAAACAAATCGGGGCAGAAGATGGCCCAGTGGTTAAGGCACAGGATCACTTATGGCTGTATAGTTCAAGTCCTGTACCCAGCACCTTGAGAAATACTCTGCATACTTGTGTGTACAGGACCAAAATTTTGAGAGGAGAGTGGAGGAGAAGGAATTGCTGCATAGCCATCCCCCCAAGTAGTCATTTCTCACTTTATCTCTCTTCAGAGAGTACAGGTGGCCTTATAGAAAAACACTAAAATAAGTAAATAGATATGACAGCTACCTGCTATTTTGCTATTAATAAGTTATCATAGGAAGGCCAGCAGGTGGAATGGTGGTAAAGGTCCTGGATTCTCACATGGTCAACCACCATTCCAGTCCCAGACATGGAGGCTTGCTTTCTCATTTTTCTGTCTCTGGTCAAATTACAAACTAATAATAATGAATAGAATTAAATAAAGAAATAATTCTTTAAAACAAATAAGTAATTGAATTGTTATAGGAAGCAATGAATCAAGTGTTAATTTTTCCCTTTCTGCTCTGCTTTAGCTAACCCCTGACCTTGACAGTTTGTGACTGTCACTTTGTGCTCTGTGGCTGGGGATTTGAATGTTTAGTTTGGCATTTGAAATTCTCTCTCAAGTCCATCTTTTAAAAAAAAAAAAAAACAAATAGCTTAAGTATTTTATTTGTTTGCAACTAAGCTGGTTAACACTTTATAATAAAAATGTACAAAGAATAATGTTGCAATTTTTGGTTAGATTTAAGTCAAAGACATTCATTAATAAGGAATCTTCCCATGTGAATATTCCAAAAATTTCTCTAAGCCATCTGATCAAATGAACAACTGTCTCTGAATATTAACTTACTTAGAAAGGTAATATATTTTAATTAAACTCAGAATTTTTCAAAATAAGCCCTAATTTAAAAAAAAAAAAACTATTCTATCTTCAAACTAAAACAATTTTAATAAAACTTTCTTTTCCAGAAACAATAATAAAGGAAACAAGGCATTTTGTAAAATGTAGTCCTGAACAAGTCACAGTAAAAAATAAATATATACTTAACTTCCACCTCCTCAAAACAGAGTCTACTTTCTGTTCCTCAGCCTTGGAAACACGGTGAAAAACAGCTTCTAAACCACTTTGGGCAGAGGGTTGCCAAAACAAAAGCTCAAGCAGTTAACCATGGACATCACCAAAGAACTTGGGGGAACCTGATGAAAGGATTCAAATTCTATTTTTAGTAACTGATACAAAGGTGAGGTGGCTCCTTGTAAGCAGCAGTGCTGCTGGGGCCTGGCCCAGCCCATGCTCACCTATATTATGCTCCTGGGCAAGTTCTGATCCTTTTGCTCCAGTAGAGACCTTTCCCTTTGGCAGTTTGGTTTTCAGGGAGCACTTTGACTATGTGAATGAGGTGAGCACTGATTCCATGTGGGTATTTTAAGGCTTGGAGTCAAAATGTTTTTCTAACACAGCTAGGCAGAGTCCATGTGTCAATGGCCAATCTCCAGTTTATTCAATTCCTCTTCACAGACTTGTAGATCTAGGACCGTAGACCTTCACTATGTCATCACAATCACATCTAATGTCCCTCCTCACTTTTGATTCATATTTTGTGCCTGGAAACAGACCCTGTATTTAACAATAATCCCGACACATAAAACAATCCACTATTACAACTTATATGGTCACAAACATTAATGATCTTCCATAGACCTAGCAAATGTTTTAAGCCATAATTGTCATGCATCAAATTCAGTCAGAATCTCCAAGATCAAAATTTGCACAATGCAAATGATAACTAAATACACATACACACATATACACACATTCTCACACACATATTTTTTACAGAACTGTGCTTGGGAAACTTCATTTGCTAGGTGCCACTGAAGGTATATTTTGCTAACTGCTGCTCCAGGTCATTGGATTTGTTTGGAAAATCTAGCACAGTTAGGGCACAGCTGTGCAAGGGATGAGCAGAAAAGAAAGATATACTTGTGGCAACCAGAAAGTTTTAAGGTCTTTCAAGTTGTATAAAATAGACCTGCAGAAACACTTACGTGTTCTCAGGATGCAAAATTGGAGCTGAAATGTGATATCAAACCAGTTGCAAAAAGGGTACAGCAGCCATTTCTTTTTTTTATTTGGAAAGGTTTTTTCTGTAGGGCATGTGTGCTTGCCAGAAAGACAGAGAGAGACAGAGAGATAGAAAGTGAGAAATCACCCCCCGGGGGGATGACCACGCCACAATCCCTTCTCCTCCATTCTCCTCTTGGGGTCTTAGGCATGCACGCACATGTGCCTGGCGTGAATTTAAGCCACTGGGTCTGGGACTTGAACCACGGTCGAGTACATGGGAGTTTAGCAACATAGCCATTATTCTAACTGCTGGTTCCAGCAGCCATTTCTTGAGGTCAGACCTGGTACCCAGATATGCATGAAAACTTCAGGACACATAGCTTGTTGGCCTTGTCCCATATCATCACATTATCTGATCATGTGTGAATTTCACAAAAAATTCATATTGTTCTGCTAGTTTGGTATTGGGGATTTGCTCATACTGCTCCCGAATTTTATCTTCATAGTCTTTTAAGGGATGCTCTTGGGGCCTGCAGGTGGCATGGTGGTTAAAGACGCTGGATTTCCACGTAGCTGACTGTGGTTTGAGTCCCGGCTCTCGTGTGGTTTGAGTCCTGGATCTGGTGGCTTGCTTACTCTCTCTCTCTCTCTCTGTTCCTCTCTGGTCAAGTTAAAATAGACAAATGAGTAAATAAGTAAATAAAGTTAAATAAAATATTTTTTTTTTTAAAAAGAGATGCTCGCATATTATTCCAACTTGGTGGAGAGTAAAGGTGGGCTGGTCCTTCTTCATCCAGGAGGAGCCTGGAGGACTAGGTGCTGTGAGTGCTGAGGAGTGAGGCTGATTTTCCGAAGGACAAACTTCACTCTGATGAATAACTTCTAAATGTCTCCACCTCTGATAACGACTATATTCTTATTTTATGTTCTGAAAAATTAGCTCCGGAGTTGGAAGGCTCCGCTGGCTGCTGGGCAGGTGGGCAGCTGCAGTTGGCGGTGGGGTCTGGTCTACAGCGGCAGTGGAGACTCAGCATCAGGGGGTCTGAGGCCCAGAGTGGGGCTGGCAGAGGGGCCCAGCGCCTGCTTCAGGGACCCAGGACTCAGCAGCGCCACCTCGAAGTCACTTCAGCATGGCACCACAGCCCTGCCACTGAGGGGCCAGGGATCAATAGCAGATTTGGTGGTAACTGCGGCCCAACCTCCGGCTCCTCACTTGCTAAGAATCCTACAAATCCTCTGAACCATCTTTTTGGGAACTAGGTTTTTTCGGGTGTGATTTTTGTTCAAGAGTGACTGTGTTTTTCTTTTCTTTTCTTTCTTTTTTTTTTTGGAGAGGTTTTTGCTATAGGGCACATGCACTCACCAGACAGAGAGAGACAGAGACAGAAAGTGAGAAATGACCCCCCAGGGGGGATGGCCACGCCACAATCCCTTCTCCTCCATTCTCCTCTCGGTATCTTGG
>NW_006204623.1:22914-28174 GCF_000334495.1 Tupaia belangeri chinensis | reverse complement strand
TACCGGCGTTTGACATGGTGGGGGCCCGGCGTTGTAGCCATTATGCTAACTGCTGGCCCCAGTGACTGTGTTTTTAAAGAGAAGAGTTTAAAACCACCTGAGTCTGTGTTTTCTCAGTGCTGATAGGTGAAGTCCAATCCTGGCCCTTTATTCCTGAAAAGAGAAGATGTGCTTAAACACCAGTGACATCTTCATTCAACACTAAAAAGTCAGACTCTGATGTGAACAAAATGCTCCAGGAGCTAGTTTGGGATCCCTTTCCCTCCTAGAGCCTGGCAGTGGGTCCATGTTCAGTGAAAGAATGACACTCTTCTAGTCATTCATCTTGATCTGCTTAGGCTCCAGAGGCTTTGACCAGTTGGGGTACTGGTGCTTTGTGGGCAAGGACACCAGCCCTGACACCCGAGGTATTCAAGTATAAAAAAGACCCACTGCTACATTGTTCACCTGGCTGTGGGTCACAATGGGGATGGCGTCACAATGGGGATGAGGCTACAGTACTGTTCTGTGGTATAGTTCTTATCAGTAGCTAGCATTCACCTGTTGTACTGTGGTTACTATGTGCACAAGGTGGGAGGAAGTCCCAGAGACCTGGCTAGTTGCACAACAGTGCAGGTCACAGGCTTAATCCCCATGGTAGCTCTTGTGGGTGGTGATTAAGATGGGATGTGTATGAGTCAGCAGGTGGTGTGGTGGTTGAGGTGTGGGACTCCCATATGGCTGACCATAGTTTGAGTCATAAACCTAGAGGTATGCTTTCTCACTTTCCTGTCCTTTCTCTCTGTTGCCTCCTGGTGAATCAAAATCATAATAATGATGATGACAAATAAAATTAAATAATTCTTTTTTTTTTTTTTAAAGGTGGAATGTGTAGACAAGGAGACCATGATTGCTCTGGGCAACCTGTCTTCCTGGGTGAAGGCATGTCTGGGCTGTGACATGCCAGGCTCAGGCTCAGATGGTAGTGGCCTTCCCTGAACAGGCTCTGTGAACTCCAGGCTCCACTAGAGTGAGCAGTCAGCACTCCACATGGTTGGGAGAGGCCTGGCACTCCCAGAAGAGAACAGTCCTAGACTGTCATTAATACAAGGCAGTCCAAGCCTATCTTTTCCTAAAATCCTAATCTGTTAATTTGCTTCTACACATAGAATCAATCCTCCTGATAAGTCTTTGTCTAGTTCTCCCTGGGAACATGGTGGTGCGATGAAATGATGATTCACAGAGACAGTGGCAGACTAATTTCAGCCAGGCTTGTCTACTCTCCTGTAGTATAATTGTTTTTAGGAACCAATATGACTGTGCCTACAATTCTGCACAAAAACAGGGTGCTTTTCATTTTCCTTTGGGCTATCACCACCTGAAGTTTCATTTTCATTTACTGACTAAAAATTGTGACATTAGATTGAAGTCAGGTGATATCACAACCCATTTTTGCACCATGAAGGCCTTGTTCCTGGGAGATGGATGGATAGAAGTTTCCAGAACTGATGGCTCCTGTCAGGGAGGGTTGTGGTGGCACGGGTTGTGGGGTGGGCTGTGGTGTCTGATGTGTCTGTGGTGGCTGTGGTGTCTGGAATATTCATGGTCAGAAAGGAGATGTGCAGTTGCATTAACTTCTCAGGGGCTCTGGCACCTCATGCTTCTCCCTCTTCTGGCTGCATAGGGAGGGAATGTGACCTTCATGTTTCCTGAGAGATCTGAATGTGAGCATGCAGGTAATCTGTAGCAGTGGTGCCTTAACCTCAAAAATGCTGGCCATAGTGCAAGTAGAAGTCATTGTTGCATCATCTAGTGGGGTGGCATGAGTGGCGGTGGAAATAGAGTGTCATGGCCACTGCCTGGGGTGCAAATATTTCTAGGTGGGACTGAAGATGAAGTGCAAGTGGCCCATGCCCACTTCCAGAGCCATGCAAGCAGCAATGGTCACTGACCATCCCTTCATCAGGTACTCAACTCTTGGCCCTCTAGAAGTGCCATGGCCAAGCTTCCCTTGCCACATCACCCACTGATGGTGTGTTCCTTCCTACAGAGAACTGTCACTGGCACTGCACTGGGCTGTGAGTGTGTGCCAAGGGAGGGCAAAGGTCTGTGGAGTAGGGCTGAGGAATGAACCATTGCTAATTTTTTTGTTAAATAAAAATTGCTCTAAAATATATCCCATTATTTTTTCTCCAACGTTTTGTCATAGGGCACATGCACTCACTGGAGAGAGATAGAGACAATGAAAAGGAAAATGATAAATCACCCCACAGTGAAGATAGCTATACTGCAATACCTTCTCCATTCTCCTTCTGGGATCTTGGGCACCCACCACATGTGTTGGTATGATTCTCAAGCCACCAGATCTGAGACATGTATCAGGATCAATTATGTGGGAGTCCAGCACCTTTACCACTAGGCCATCAGCTGGCCCCTAGCCAATCAATTTTAAGAAAAACATTTTCCTAACTTGATCATCTAAAACATGTCTAATCTCAATAGAGATGTACATTAAGTATAAAATATACAATGGGTTTAAAAGAGTTTGCATAAAAATGAGTGTATAGCACTTCTATAATCATTATACTGAATATGTGCTGTGATGGAAGTACTTAGTTTGAAGAAAACAATTAAATTTTTCCAAACTTCAGGGCTCTTATGGTGTCAGACTTGGTAATTACAAGGTGTACCCACCACATGCACAAATGTTAGTATGACCAAGGCAGGAGTTCTGTCTTGTGACTTTTACATATCCTTATGGCCTCCCTCACTCCTTTACTGCTTCTGACGTAGTGAGGATGCAGTCATGTGCCTCCCTGTCCCCTGAAAATATGTTAAAGACCTACTACTGGTAACTGGGACTGTGGAAATACAGTCATTCCAGATCTAATTAGCATGAGGTCACTGAGGTGGTATGGGACCCAATATGATAAGTGTCTTTATAAAAGTGGAAAAATGCTTTGTGACCAACCAGAAATTGGAGTGAGATAACTGCAACCCAAAACCTGCAAAAGATTCAATACCAAAACCAGAAGTTGACAAGAGACAAGGACAGAGTCTATGCAGTCACAGAGGATCCCTGGCCTTGCTGAAGCCTTGAGTTCACACTTGTACCCTCCAGATCTGTGGAATAAAAGGTTTCTGTTTTTAAAGCCATGTAATCAGTGGTACTTCCTTACGGTGACCCTAGGAAAAGCTACAGGTGATAGATCCCTTCCAATTAGGAGTGGCTTTCAGAAGAAAATGCTTGCTATGGGCAGATGACCCTTGCTGAATATAGCTGATGAAGACATTGTGATATTTGAGAGATCAGAAATATTGTTATGAGGAATTGACAATTTTGTTGGAGATTATGGGGATTAAAAGACCTAATGTGGGAGAATGGGCTTTCAAAAGATGTTGGAGTCAGGTATATCTGGTACTTTTCTACTAATCTCTTAAGAAAAATAGATCCAGGGACTAGCAAATGGTGTAATGGTTACATTACTAGACTCCCATGTAGTCAACCATGGTTCAAGTCCCAGACTTGGTGGCTTAAAACACACAGCAGTCACATGTACATGTGTGCTCATGATCTCAAGAGGAGAATGGAAGAGAAAGGACTGCAGCATGGTTATTCACAGTAGGGGGATTTCTTGCTTCCTGTCTCTCTGTCTCTTTCTGTCTCTCTGGCAAGTGCACATGCCCGATAGCAAAAAATCTCTCTAAACCAAAAGAAAAATAGGTTCTCGTACAGTTCAAGATAAACCCATGAAAACTCTGTAAGTATTGAATTTTTCTCTTCTCATTTCCTTATTTGGTATTGGAAACTCTTGTTGTCTCATTTTCCAACAATTAGGAAATCTAATTGTTGGCTTTGAGATTATATAGACTAATTTACAAGGATATAGATAAGTGTAGAAGAGGAGTCAGGATTCTTGACATCAATATGGGGCTGGAGAAAAATGCAGAGCAATGCAACTGATTTGAAAAGTAACACCTTGAACCTTGAAATGAGGAATCCAGGTCTCGAGTAACTCCGGAGATGATTTACAGTTTTAAATACGATACCAAGTCTTGGGGTAAAATTTCCGAGGCTGCTAGAAGAAGATAAAAAAACTAAAGAGGGAGAAAAATCCTTAAATTTAATTTGGTAAATTAAAATTTCATGAAGAAAATGAAAAGTACAAAGGAAAGCCCAATAATCACCATAGGTAAAAGGAAAGCCCAATAATCACCACTTGGTAGATAAGTTTACTTAGAAAAAAATAGCACTAGCAGGGCAATCTCAATATGAACTTATGCCAAGTATCTTTAAATTCCTTAAAGAAATAAAGGGCCTTTTTTTATTCAGAGTGTTTCTTGGCAAATGTTACCTAGAGTCTCAGCATTCCTACCTCTTTGCCGGCTTTCCCACCTCCCTTTGTCTTCTGGAAGCCTGGAGGCAATGGTGGCTACCATCGTGCTACTGGCTCCTCGGCAAAGATTAGTAAGGACAAAAAATAATTTCCAAAGGTATTTTGGTACCAACAGTGTTATCTATAGCAAGAAAGATGAGCAGTCTGTTCTAACTGACGAGATTCCAAAAAGACTTCAGAGAGCCAAGACGATGTCAAAGAAAATACAAAAAAAAAAAAAAAAGACTTGTTAGATATTATTAAGAGCATGAAATTTGAATTAAGTACTGTAAATGTACAAACAACAAAGCCATCTAACAGAAGACCATTTGCAAATTTGGAGATTACAATTGGCAGGCTTAAGAAAACTACAGAAGATACAACAAAGAAGAGAAAGAAGCGGCTCAGTCCTGAGTTGGTGGCAGCTCCATCTGCTGTTGCAGAATCCCTCCCTTTCAACAAGCAGAGGACCAAATCAGAACTGCTCAGGCAACTCCGGCAGCATGAGAAAGACATGAGGGGATAGGTAGATGGAAAGAGATCTAAAATTAGTGTCAGAAACATAATGTCAGATATGAAAGTTGCCAGATCTGTTACAGCTAGAGTTAGTACAAGACCAGAGCATCAGATTCAGTTTGATGAAGGGTTGGACAGTGACCTTGGCCAGGAGAGGACGTCTGATCTTAGAAAACATCTTAGGAGAAATATATTCAATGGGAAGAGACTTAATATTTTTGACATTAAGGCAGTTACTGAAGAAGCACCTGAACCAGAGACATCGCCTTCACTTTGGGATGTGGAATTTGCTAAGCAGGTTGCCAGAGTCAAAGACCAGTTTATTCCAAATGGGTTTGAAGAGATGATCCAGTGGACAAAAGAAGGGAAGCTGTGGGAGTTCCCAATTA
>NW_006204623.1:17571-22871 GCF_000334495.1 Tupaia belangeri chinensis | reverse complement strand
TGTATTTCTTTATAAATACCTAGAGGATTTTCCAAAACAAGGACCAATTTGTCACTTCATGGAGCTGGTGGTTTGTGGCCTTTCCAAAAAGCCATATCTAAGTATTAAACAGAAGGTCGAGCACATAGAGTGGTTAGGAATTATTTTAATGAAAAAAAGGACATTCTAAAGAAAAGAGACATACAGTTCAATTGAAGACCATGGAAATTTTTATATCAAATTGCTGGCAATGAAAATAAAATAATTTTGCTAGTTTTTCTATAAATAAAAAAGAAATAAAGAAAATAATATTGTATAAAGAGAATGAAATACGGTGAAATAAACAAAATAAAACAAGGCAGGCAGGCAGGTGCCTTAAAATGAAAGCACTGGAACCTACATAGCCAACTCGGGTTGGAGTCCCAGACCCAGTGGCTTGAAAATCATTCTGGGTGCATGTGTGTAGATGCCCAAAATCTCAAGAGGAGAATGGCAGAGGAAAGACTGCAGTGTAGCCGTCACCCCCAAGGGTTGATTTCTCATTTTCCCTCTATTTCTCTGTCTTGGTCTCTCTATACTGAGCACATGAAAAATAACAATGTAAATTAAGAAGAAATAAATCTGATACATAAAAATAAAAATTCATGAAAATAAGACATACTAACTGAAATAAAATTTTTACATTATATGCAGAGGAAAAAATACCAGGAGCAGGGATGAACAAAGTAATCAGAGAATAGGCTAATTGGAAAGTAGTACTAAGAAAATTGCCAACGAAACAGAAGAGGGTGAGAAAGGAAAAGCACAAAAATAACTTTAAAAATGGATGTTATTTGGGCTAGCAGGAGGTATGGTGGTTAAGGTGCTGGGCTCCCGCATGGTTGACTGTGGTTCAAGTCCTGGACAGGGTAGCTTAAAAATCATGCTGGGCACATGTGTGTGTGTGCATGTATAAAGTCCCATGAGGAGAATAAAGGAGAAGAGATTGTGACATAGTATTATCCCCTGGAAGGTGATTTCTCACTTTCCCTCTCACTATCTTGCTCTCTTTGGTGAGTGCATGTGCCCTACATCATAAATCGGGAAAAAAAAAAATGTTATTTTGAGTAGTCACAACCACTAAACATTCCAAAAGGAAAACACAGTAAATGAAAGAAACTATAAATGTGGAAAAGTAGTGAGGGATAAATTTCCAAACTAGAGTTAGGTGTTTGCTTTCTTCTCACTTTTAAAATCCAGTGAGTCCTAAGTAAATAATAATAATAAAATAATCTGTTGTTAAGTGTTCTGTGGCCAGTATGCAGACTAAAGGGGATTTTATTTTCTCACAGTAGCCACAGAAATTAAACAGATTACCTACCAAATGCCAAAGAGTAATAAATAAAAACAAAGTTGGCATTGGATTTAGTTTGGGAAGTTTCCAGAAGCATTTGATAACCAATGTACTGTAGTAGAAGACAGGCATATGAATATCTTGTTTGAAAGGGCTGTTGTAATCTGTCTTGCATTCTTTCTGTCTTCTTCCCTTAACCTTCCTGAAGAGAAGCAAGGGGAGATCAGACTTAACATTTTTTATGCTATTTAAATCTACTAACCTCTTCTCCCCTGCTGTCCTTGCCAGTATACTGCCCTCAACTGCCACCGACTTAATGACACTGATCCTGTCACATAAATTTTGACTTTATAGACCTAGGATTCTGAAATAGGTGCTCTAATACAGACAAACTTTTTCCCCCTGGATCCACTCATCTATTTTCCTGGTCATCATTTCTTCTCTTCTGCCTTGTCCCTCATCTGAATGCACTTACCTCTACTCTAAACCAGCTATGGGGTCTCTGAAGAATTTCAGAGGACATTTATGCCTCCCCTTAAAGACCTGACCCAAAGTTATGATTTCTTTGTCTGTGTGTATCCCATGTTGTAACCAAAATGACATCACCACATCCAGCTACTCAATCCAGAAGCTGTTGAATTATACTTGAGTCATCTTTGAATGTCAGAGTCTCATTCCCACATCCAACCCCACATCCAATTTATGATGAATTCTTGTAGGAAGCCACATGCACCAAAATGGCTGACATGACCTTCATACAAGGACCTTCAAGTATCCTTCTTCTGGGAGTAGACAATTCACGCTGAGACTTCCTCATTCAGGCAGGTCCTCAGCCAGGTCTGTGACAATTCCCACCCCCTCTTCCTATCCTGTGTATATAAGAATGTTCTCTGGCCCTCAATAAATGAGCGACTGCATACCATCTTGAGCTGTGACACTGTGTCGCTCCCGTGTTGTGACGCTGCACCGGTTCCAGACCTCCGCTCTCTCACTCAGGCACCCTGCTCGATTGTCCCACGGGCCAGGACATTCTGGCACCTGGACAGGGGACTGAGTTAGAGAAGCAGCGACAGGTTCCTGAAGATTCCAGAGAGGAATGAGGAGCTCCAAAGAGGAGCAGGTTGGAAGTCCTCAGCATAACTTCAGGGGATGCAGAAGAGGATGTCCCGGTGAGTACTTACTCACGATATCCGGGTTATAGCATAGACTATAATGGGGCAAGAGCTCAGCCAGCACGAATTGTTTGTTCAGGGGTTAAAGGAAGCCCTTAAGACTAGAGGAGTGAAAGTGAAAGTTAAACAACTGCTCACCTTTTTTGATTTCCTGAAGAAGGCTTGTCCATGGTTTCCTCAAGAAGGAACCATTGACGAAAAAAGGTGGAAAAGGATAGGTGACGCTCTTAAAGATTACTACTCCACCTTTGGCCCAGAAAAGTTTCCTGTAACTGCATTTTCCTATTGGAATCTAGTAAATGAAATCCTTAGTACCCACCCTAAGGACCCCAAAATTTCTGCCATTGTTACCAAAGGGGAACAGATTATGCAGAACAAGCTACCTAAAGAAGAGTGTCGTTCCCTCAGATATCCTGGAGTCTAAAAATGTCCAAAATATATCCTTAGATAGTGACGAGGATATTACACAGAAAAGTGAGAAGCTTAAGAGTCCAAAGAACCAAAAAGAAAATAATAATGCCTTAAAAATTTCACATGAACCAAAGAAAAAATTATACCCCTCCCTTTCCAAATTCAAAAATTATTCTGATGAGGAACAAACTAGCTCCGAGGAAGAAGTTCTAGAGGCAGAAGCAACAAAAAGTAACAATCTTAGCCACCCTTTAAAAAGCGGCTGCTGCTTTATAATGTTTCAGCACCGCCCCTCAATAATTCAAAACAAGAACTTATTTAAAAAATTGAACAGTTAAAAAAACAAGTCCAATTAGAAAAGGAACATTGCCAACTGATTTTGCAATTAGAACAACTAAGAACTCCCATAAATGCAGGCCCAAAGACAGCCCAAGTTACACCAAAAGTAACTTATGAGACCTTTCCAGCCACAGAAATTACTGACCAACAAGGCAATGTTTAGAGGAGACATAGTACTTTCGATTTTAAGTTAATTAAAGAACTCAAAACAGCTATTACCCAATATGGTGCATTAGCCCCTTATACACTCACCTTATTGGAGACCATTACTGAAGGATGGCTTACGCCATCAGATTGGAAAACCTTGACAAGAGCTGTGCTCTCTGGAGGGGATTAGGAGGAAGGCCAGAACTAGAGATGCTTTATTGCCTAGGTACGAGCAGCCAGGGGGTATTGCTGTACCTAAGAATTAAAACCATAAAATAATTCAAGTAGCTAGGTGCAGGCAGTCAGGGTATTGCTACACCTAAGAATAGGATTTTGTATATAGACATCCTAAAACGTACTTTAAAACAAAAAGGTATTCAGGTCAGTAAAAGTCAGCTCACATCATTTTGAACACTGAAGTCCTTCTGACCGAGAGAAATTAAAAGAGGCTGCTGCTGATTATCACAACAATTGACTGCCACAAGAGCTTCCTATCGTTTTCTACCATCCTTAAGTATATAATTAAAAATTTCAAAATAAAAGAGATTACTCAAAAGATATCAATGTCAAAATAACCTCCAAAAAATTGTCTCTTGTAATTCGTGTGTGTGTGTGTGTGTGTGTGTATGCATGTACTATGTCATTTTACATACTATATGTTGTATGTCTGTGTAAAAACAGGCTTTAAAGTATTCTATTCAATTTAGTTTATAAAAAGAGCGCTCATAAAAATTTGTCTAAATGTTTCTCAAGTTCAAATAACTTTAGAAAATAAGCTGGCTTTAAAAGAAAAACAACAACCCAAAGCTTGCTAAACTGGTTAAGAAAAAAAATGCTTTGTGCCTAGTCTAGATAGCCTTATCAATGGTGTTGTCTCAAAAAATGTTGCTTGTACTCAGGTAAATCCTAAAACCCTCAGGCAAGGCTCCCTTGAAAATCGAATAAAAAAAAGGTTAAACTTAGGGAACATTAGAAAAATCTATAACGTCTAATAGTTCAGTCTCTAAAATAAAGCTAGCTAATGTAAGACTAGCCTAGTTTTACTTTTCTTTAAAAAAATCTTAAATAAATAGCTTTGTTTCTATTAATAACTTAAAACAATAAACTTGTCTACTAAATTAAGACAATTTTTAATGTTAAACTTGTAAAAGATTAAAAAAATAAGATAAAAACTAAAAGAAGGTTTATGGCAGTAAAAAGTGTATTTCTAGTGGAAAAAGTTGAAAGAAAGGTTTTTATAAAGAAGGAATTTTGTGTAGTGAGTTTTTGTCTGAAAATAAAATGGCTATATCAGAACAGGAGAGGAAGAGGACAAAAACTAGAGGATGTAAAGCATGTTGTTGAATGTTTGAGTTATATTGCAAAAGTCTAAGAAAGAAATACAGACGTTGATCAAGTTACTATTCTGGAGCTAGTTTTGCTATCTTTAAATATTATATACAGTAAAGCAACTAAAAGAAAAAAGCCCCTCCAACTAGTCCAGATGGGGCCTCACATAGTTGTAAAGTTAGCCTGCGAGTCTGTCACACCAAAGCCAAGTAAACTGTTCTCACAGGGGCCTTGATCTGTAAGAATGGGCCAGGACAGTCCTTTCTAAGAGTACTTCAAAAAACAAAAAGCGACAGCCCTGCTCTAGTCACTCCAGAGGCTGACTACAAGTCAGACATTATCAAGAGTATGGCTCAGCGGCTCCATGACCAGATGGTCGGAGAAAGGACAGGCTGCTGCTGAGTCATGAGATGCTTAGAGTGGCCTCTGGTACCAGTAGGCTCCTTGGTCCTTGCTCCCGTTTTATGTTCTCTATTCACCGTGCTTCTAATTTTGTTTTTTGCTCTAATTTACTCAGTTTTCTTACCCAATATGTCTCCCACAGAATAAAGGCCTTTAAATATTACATGTTAATTGCCTCTAGACCTAAA
>NW_006204623.1:11630-15814 GCF_000334495.1 Tupaia belangeri chinensis | reverse complement strand
CCACAGGCCTGGGTTATTTCCTTCAACTTAAACAGGTCACAGAAGGATTGATCTCTGATGTCTAGCAGCTTGCATTCACTATCTCCCTCATCCAGGATCAACTAGATTCCCTCACAGAAGTGGTTCTACAAAATCGCAGGGGTTTGGACCTCTTACTTGCAGAGCAGGGAGGTCTTTGTCTTGCCCTGCAGGAACGGTGCTGCTTTTATGCCAACAAGTCTGGCATTGTCTGTGATAAGATCCATGACCTCCAAGAAGCCCTAAGGAACTGCAGATGACAACTGGCTGACAATCCCCTTCTAACTGTCTGGAACGGACTCTTGCCCTTTTTGCTCCCTATAATTAGACCAATTCTCTTGCTACTAATTGTCCGTTCCCTGGGACCGGTCATTTTCCAAAGACTGAAAACATTTATCAGCCAACAAATTACCTCCCTCCTTTCTTGGCCTATTCAGGTCCATTACGCTAGACTGGAGGTGCACGATATCGATCAACATCTAACCTGAGGCACTGAGCTGGTTAGCCAATGATGGGTAAGAGAGTCTAGCCGACCTTTTGTCACTTCCTCCACCTAAGATAGGACACCCATCTTGCTGTGGGTGGTTCCCAAGATGGCTAACCGAGGACATTCGGCTAATAAGACTCCAACCCAAGACAGGCACAGCTCCCCCTGGTTCCCAGCCTATAAAACTGAGAAGGGGGAACTTCTACCAAGTTTTACATTGTGGGGACATAAGGTGGAGCTGTGCAGTGTGGGGTGAGGGTCCAAAGCACACCTGTGCAGGAAAAAGGCAGCAATAGGGAGTCTGAGATGCATGATTTCTTTCTGCTCTTTCTCACTGCATCTTTCTCCTGCACAAAGGGAACTTAAACTGGAGGGTCTTGGGAGTTGGGGAGGGTCAAAGCACATGTGCAAGCACAAAGGGCAACACAAGAACTCTGAGACACATGGTCCTTACACATTAACTCTCTCTGTTTCTCTTTCTCACTGCCACTGCTCCAGCATCATGGGGGCTCATGGCGGAGATGTGCTGAGGGGAAGGGTGCAAAGTACACCTGCACAGCAAAAAGGAGTATCAAGAAATCTGAGATAGGTGGTCCTTCTGCACACACCCTCCGTCTCTTGCTGCCATAGGTTTCTGCATCCTAGGGGCTTATGGCAGAGACACAAGTGGTTGGGAGGGCCCAAAGCCCATCTCTGCAGGTTATTGGCAGCAAGAAATCTGAGATAAGAGGTCTTTTGCATTTATTCTGTCTCCCTCTGTCTCTGTCTCTTTCTCATTACCACTGGCTCCAGCAACTTGGAGGCTTAAGGCTGAGTGATGTGGGAAAAGTGGAGGATTCAGAGCACACCAGTACAGGTAATCAGCAGCAAGAAGTTTGAGATACTCACTTTTGCACTCACTCTCACCTTGTCACTGGCTCCTGCAAGGGGGAGTGGTGGGTTATGGTGGAGGGACTGGGGGTGGTGGTGAGGGAGGTTCCAAAGCACTCCTGCAGGGAGACAGAAGGCAGCAGCAAGAAGTCTGAGATGCAAGGTCCTTATGTTGCCCCTATCTCTCACTGCCTTTGACTCCTTCACCTTGCAGGCTTATGGCAGGGTGCTGCCAGGGAGAGTAGGGAGAGGAGGATCCAAAGTGCAACTTCACAGGCAAATGCAGCAGCAAGATTTCTGAGTCCTGTGTGTGTGCTCACGCTCTCTCTCAATGCAGCTGGTTCCTGCACTGGGAGCTGGGGAGGTTAAAGCAGAGGGACTCAGCCTGGAAAGAGTTTAGAGAACACTTGGGTGGGCAAAAGACAGCAGCAAGAAATCAGAGATAGGAATATATGGGGGGAGGGAATCCAAAGCTCACCTGCACAGGGAAGAGGCAGCAGCTACAAGTTGGAGATGTGCAGTCCTTTGGCACTCACTCTGTCTCCCTTCCACTGACTCTTGCATCATAGAGGCTAATAGTAGAGAGCCTGGGTGGTGGGGAGGTTCCAAAACACATCTGGGCTTTCAAAAGGCAGAGAAAAGAAGTCTGAGACAAATTCTGTTCTTTCTGCTTCTCTCATAGCCCCTGGCTTCTGCACCTTGGAGATTTTTGGCAGAGGAGTCAGGCTGTGGAGAGTCCCAAGTACATCTGCATGGGCATAAGGCAGCATCAAGAAGTCTGAGACATGCGGTCCTGCTGCGATTACTCTTACCTCTGTTTTGCTGCTGGCTCCTCAATGTAAAGATTTATGGCAGAGGGGTGAAGTGAAGGGCAAAGGTCCAAAGCATACCTGCACAGGCAAAATGCAGCAGCAAGAAGTCTGAGACATGCTGTTCCTATCTCTCTCTTTAATTGCCCCTGGCTCCTACACCTTGGAGGCTTAAAACAGAGTGGCAGAGAAGGGAAGGTCCCAGTACAAATCTGTGTGAACAAAAGGCAACAGGAAGAAGTCAGACATGTGGTCCTTCTGAGCTCATTCATTCTTACTATCTCTGGCTTCTGCACAGTAAGTGTTTAAGGTGGAGGAGCATGGGGGAGGGGTGCAGATCCAAAGCACACCAGTGTAACAGGCAGCAGCAAGAAGTCTGAGATGAACTGCCCTTCTGTTCTCACTCTCTCTGTCTCTTGCTGCCATTGGTTTCTGGACTATGAGAATTTAAGGCAAACAGGTTGAAGGGTCCGAAGGGTCTAAAGCACACCAGTGCAAAAGACAGCAGCTGAAAGTCTGGGAAGTGTGGTCTTTGTGTTCTCTTCCCCCCCCGCCGCGCGCCTGCTACACCCGGAAACCCAGATCAGACTCTTCTGCAAAGTTGACCTGACCTAGATGCAACCTCTGCAAAAACATTTTTTTAACCTACTTGAGCAAGCAACAACTCTTGCTTAAACTAGCAAAAACAGGGTCACCGCAAACATACCCTAAAGGTCCCTTATCTTACTTCCTCATTCTTTCCTCCCCTCACCCCCCTGACTTTTGTCTATATAACCTGTACGCCCCTATCATGGGGGCTTCACTCACTATCGCGTCTTGCATGACCGAGAATGGAGTCCTAGCGCACTAGAAATAAAACCTCTTGTACTTTACATCAAGATCTGACTTTTGTGGTTGATTGGGGTCGCCGTTGTAGTCCCTGGACAGGAACCTTACATTTGGGGACTCGTCTGGGATCTCATGGCCACCCCACTCCTACAGCGTCGGCCTTGGAGGTAAGCCCTTATCTGTTTACTGTTCTCTTGTCTGTCTTCATGTAAAAGTCTGTATCAGGTCTGGCAGCTGTTCGAACTATTGTGAAATAGCCAAACTGTGGTCGGTAGACATGCCTGGAGGACCACAGGCTGCAGCCCCGGGGGACGCCCCAGGGACAGAGGAGGATCAGGGAAGCCTGATTATCTCCTACAGTAAGGGCGCAAATAGAGTATATATATATATACCCAAGGCACCCGTGACCTGCGCCCATCTGACTCTGTCCTAAGGTTGTGGAAGACCAAGGTTGGTAAGTTGCTTTTTGTTTCTCTTGCCCTGTTTCTCGTTCTTTTGTCTGTTCTTTTATCCTATCCACTGACGATGGGACAGACTGTAGTGACTCCTCTAAATCTGACTCTTGAACATTGGACTGAAGTAAAGGGAAGAGGTCGCGACCTGTCTATAGAAATTAGGAAAGGTCTCTGGCGGATGTTCTGTGCATCCGAGTGGCCCACTTTCGGTGCCAGATGGCCACCTGAGGGCACATTCGATCTCAAAACTGTTCTTGCTGTTTTTCAGAAGGGACCAGGAAGTCATCCAGATCAACAGCTGTACATCATCGTCTGGCAAGATCTGTTACAAAATCCTCCCACTTGGGTCTGGTCCTGGATCCCCAGATATCAACCTGACTACCCACCTTCCCCTCAGGTTTTGGTAGCCCAGTCCCCCGACTCTGATCCTCCTGGAGGGGCAAACCAATCAGGCCATTCCAAGCGAATCTACCCAGAGACCCAAGATCTCCTCCTCCTAGACCTAGCCCCCCATGCCCTCCTTACTCCCACACCCTCCCTCAAACACCTGAACAAGCACCCGCTCCTTCTGCTCCCTCTGAAGGCATTCTCCCAGGGCTGACCCAAGGCACCAGGAGCCATCCACGACATGCTCTCCCGTCCCCCGACACCACAGTTGCTTTGCCCCTATGGGCATATGGGCCCCCACAGCCAGACACCGAGGAAGGGCGCCCGCCC
>NW_006204623.1:2516-11313 GCF_000334495.1 Tupaia belangeri chinensis | reverse complement strand
CTATCACAAGGCTCTAGTGGCTGGCCTCCGTGGGGCTGGAAGGCAACCCAGCAATTTGGCAAAGGTAAGGGAAATTATGCAGCGAGCCACTGAGCCCCTTTCAATGTTCCTTGAGTGTCTCATGGAGGCATTCAGGTGGTTCACCCCGTTTGACCCTGCCTCTGAGGGACAAAGAGCCTCCGTGGCTATGGCCTTTATAGGATAGTTGGCATCCGATATTAAAAGAAAACTTCAGAGACTTGAGAGATTACAAGATCTCTCTTTACAAGACTTAGTTAAAGAGGCAGAAAAGGTATATCATAAGAGGGAGACAGAAGAAGAAAAAGAACAAAGAAAGGAAAAAGAAAGGGAAGAAAGGGAAAATAAAAGAGAAAAGAGACAAGAAAAATATCTAGCTTGGATCCTGGCCACTGTAGTAAGAAAAGGGAGCCAAGGCACAACCGAAAGGGAGCCAAGGCACAACCCCACCAAAGGACAAAAGCCTGGTCATATTCCACTAGAAAAAGACCAATGTGCCTATTGTAAAGAAAAAGGACACTGGGCAAAAGACTGCCCTAAAAGGGCAAGAAAACAAAAAGCCCAACCGAGCCTATCAGCTGAGGTGCTTGCCCTACAAGAAGACTCAGACTGGGGGGATGGGGCTCGGAGCCCCTCCCTGAGCCTAGGGTAACTCTAAAAGTGGAGGGGAAGCCAATTAACTTTCTAGTCAACACGGGAGCCCAGCACTCAGTATTACTTGTGCCATCAGGGCCACTTTCCAAAAAGAAATCCTGGGTCATAGGGGCCACAGGACATCAGCAATACTCATGGACCACTGATAGGACAGTAGATCTAGGAAGGGGACCTCTTTCCTGGTAATTCCTGAGTGCCCAGCTCCCCTACTTGGAAGAGACTTACCAAAATGGGGACCCAAATCAGTTTCACCCCAGGGGACCCAAAGATTACTCAAGATGCGCAGACCCTAATCTTAACCATGCGCCTAAAAGGTGAACATTGGCTTTATAGAGACCTTCATGAGGGTGCCACCCCCCTCCAAACTTGGCTACAAAAATACCCTGGCACATGGGCCAAAACAGCTGGGATAGGACTGGCCGCTAATAGGCCCCCAATAGTAATAGAACTGAAAGCCACTTTGACTCCTGTGGCAGTACGCCAATATCCCATGACTAAAGAAGCCCGAGAGGGTATCCGGCCCCACATCCAGTGCCTCTTACACCTGGGCATTCTAATAAAGTGTCAGTTGCCTTGGAATATGCCCTTATTGCCTGTTAAAAAACCTGGCACAAATGACTATCATCCTGTACAAGACTTATGAGAAGTCAACAGGCAGGTACAAGATATCCATCCCACTGTGCCCAATCCATATAACCTGTTAGCTCTCTTCCCCCAGAACAAGACTGGTATACCGTCTTAGACATAAAAGATGCTTTCTTTTGCCTGTGACTGCACCCTTCCAGCCAGAACCTTTTTGCCTTCAAATGGAGTGATCCCGATACAGGGATCACAGGGCAGCTAACCTGGACTCAGCTCTCTCAGGTATTTCAACACTCACCAAACATTTTCAATGAGGCCCTCTATCAAGACCTTGCCCACTTTCAAGCCAGCCACCTCGAAATAACTCTCCTCCAATATGTGGATGACCTGTTGCTCATGGGGACAACTGAAAAAGCCTGTCAACGAGGTACAGGACTCCTGCTAGAGGAACTAACACATCTGGGATATCGAGCCTCTGCCAAGAAGGCCCAAATCTGCAAGTAAGAGATAATGTACCTGGGCTATATCTTAAAGGATGGGAAAAGATGGCTGACAGATGCTAGGGAACAGACTGTAACCCAGATTCCCGTTCCTCGCACGTCCCGTCAAGTGCGAGAATTTCTGGGAACAGCAGGGTTCTGTCGCCTATGGATCCCAGGGTTCACCACCATGGCTGCTCCTCTCTACCCATTGTCAAAAGAGAGGGTCCCCTTTGAATGGGGCACTGACCAACAGCAGGCTTTTGACGATATTAAAAAGGCCTTACTATCAGCCGCGGCCCTAGCACTGCCTGATGTGACAAAGCCCTTCACTCTATATGTTGATGAACGGAAGGGAATAGCCCGAGGAGTGCTAACACAACCCTTGGGGCCCTGGAAAAGACCGGTAGCTTATCTCTCAAAAAAATTGGACCCAGTGACTGGAGGATGGCCAATGTGCCTGAGGTCTATAGCAGCTGTGGCAACCTTGGTAAAGGACTCTGATAAGTTGACTATGGGACAAAGGTTACTGGTTGTTGCCCCATGCTTTAGAAAGCATAATCCGGCAACCCCCTGACCATTGGTTGTCTAATGCTCGCATGACCCATTACCAAAGCTGTCTATTAGACAAAGACAGAGTCCAGTTTGGACCACCGGTCACTGTCAATCCTGCCATGCTGCTGCCTGACACCTCGGCTCAAGGGACTGTCATCCGTACCTGCCAAGAGATCCTAGCAGAAGAAACTGGAATCCAGCAGGATCTCCAAGACCAACCTTTACCAAATGCTCAGCTAACCTGGTTCACTGACGAGAGCAGCTACATTATAGAAGGTAAAAGGGTGGCAGGAACAGCAGTGGTAGATGACGAACGAATTGTCTGGGTGAGTAGCTTGCCCAAGGGTACCTCAGCCCAAAAAGCCGAACTTATAGCCCTAACCCAAGCCTTACATCTGGCTGAAAACAGAAGTATAAATATCTATACAGATAGCCAGTACACCTTTGCTACGGCCCACGTCCGTGGGGCTATCTATAGGCAATAGGGCTTGCTAACCTCGGTGGGTAAGGACATTAAACATAAGGAACAAATCCTGAGCCTGTTAGAGGCTATACAACTCCCCAAACAAGTGGCTATTATCCACTGCCCAGGATATCAAAAGGAAAAAAAATGGGTGGCAGAAGGATACCGGCGAGCTGATCAAGTGGCTAAGCAGGCAGCCCAGTGACTTAACATGTTGCTGGTCCAACAATTGTTGGTTCCGGAGGATCCAGCTAGAGTTCTTGTCTATACAGAACAAGACCTACTGGCATAAAATGGAATGGACTCTCACACTGTGACCCCGGAGGGGACATGAGAAACCCCAGAAGGAAAAACTATCCTTCCCCAAAAACAGGCAACAGCTTTTCTCAGGCAACTTCATAAATTAACCCACCTAGGTGCAAAACATTTGATAACCTCCGCCCAGTGGTCCTCGTTCCACATCATGGACTTACATAAACTTGCCAGACTAACAGAGGAAAAATGTAAACCTTGTCAACTAGTTAATGCCTGTCCAAACAAAGTGTCACAAGGAAAACAGCTCCGGGGAAATCACCCAGGAAGTTACTGGGAAATAGACTTTACTGAAATAAAACCAGGCAAATACAGTCTCAAGTATCTGTTAGTACTAGGTGACATCTTTTCAGGATGGGTTGAAGCCTTCCCTATGAAAAAAGAAACCGTTCAGGTCGTTGCCAAAATAATTCTAGAAGAAATCTTCCCCAGGTTCGGGGTACCCCTCATTATTGGGTCTGACAATGGCCCCACTTTTGTCGCTCAGATTAATCAGGGACTGGCCAGGGTCTTGGGGTCCAATTGGAAAGTACATTGTGCATATAGACCTCAAAGTTCAGGACAGGTAGAACGTATGAATAGAACTTTGAAAGAGGCCATGATAAAACTGACCTTAGAGACTGGCATAAAAGACTAGACAGTCCTCCTTCCCTTCACCCTGTTCTGTGTGCAGAACACACCCGGACCTTTTAACCTGACTCCTTTCAAAATTCTGTATGGGGCCCCACCTCCACTTACTGCTATGCATTTCCCTTTCTCCAATTCTCACTCTTCTCAATCTCTCTATGCCAGGCTAAAAGCCCTCAAAGCGATACAAAAAGAGGTATAGGACCAACTCGCCAAGGCCTATAAGCCAGGAGACACACAAGTGCCTCACCAGTTCCAGGTCGGAGACTCAGTTTACATCAGATGACATCAAGTGGCCAATTTAGAGCTTCGGTGGAAAGGACCCTACCTGGTGCTGCTCACCACTCTAACAGCAGTAAAAGTCAATGGTATTGCAGTCTGGATCCATGCCTCTCATGTCAAACCAACACCTCTGCCGGACCCAATTTGGATTGTTCAGAAACTGGACCATCTGCTCAAGTTTCACATCCGCCGCGACAACCCTACTCCTGCTAACAACCCTACCAATGATAAGTAGTGCCAAACCCCATGTCCCCCAGCTATTAACCTGGCAGGTCCTCTCACAAACTGGACAACTAGTCTGGGATACTTCTGCCATCAAGCCACCCTGGTCATGGTGGCCCACCCTACACCCGATTTTTGCCTGCTTACTGTTGGTGTAAACACCGTAGATATGAGATCCTGGGGAACGGGCCTACCCCATTTAACAGGTCCTCCCAAAGCCCAGAGTCCCCCCACTGGTGATAGCCCAAACAGTCGCCAGCTGGCCGGATGTAAATGCGCTTCCCAGCGAAAAGTTCTCTAGGCAACCGAATTCTATGTATGCCCTAAAGACGGGTGATCCCCGGCTCTGGTGCGAAGATGTGGGGGGCTATACCATTTCTTCTGTCAGGAATGGGGCTGCGAAACCACAGGACATGCCAGATGGAAACCCTCCTCCTCCTGGGATTCAATTATTGTAACATTTAATCGGTCTTCCGGAGACCTCTGCAAATCTCAGTTCTGTAATCCATTAAATATTTCCTTCACTTCAAAAGGAAAAGCCCTCTGGCACTGGGAACAGGGTCACACCTGGGGGCTTAGACTTTATCTGACAACAATAGATTATGGGTATATGTTTACTATTAAGTTACAGACCGAGGCCCAACCCGCCATGCCAATAGGTTCCAATGCTGTCCTCTCTGAACAAGAAACATTGAGTAAAAAGCCTGCTGCTCCACCAGGACCACTAAGGCCTACACAAAACTTTTCTACCGCCAGGCCACTGACTACAGAGCAGAGACTTCTCAATTTAATTCAGGGAGCCTTTTATGCCCTTAACTCGTCCAATCCTGATGCTACAAAATCTTGCTGGTTATGCCTATCCGCTCAACCCCCCTTCTATGAGGGAATCGCATCCCTGCAAGATTTTAACACCACTCCTACCCCACTAACCTGTACTTGGAACTCCACACTCACTCTTACTATGGTTTCTGGACAGGGCACCTGTCTAGGTGCAGTGCCTCTCGGTCTTCAGCATCTCTGTAATAAGACTATTCCCACCATCAATTCCACTGACACCTATTTAGTTGTCCCCCCACCTTGGATACTGGTGGGTTTGCAATACAGGATTGACCCCCTGCATCTCCTCCTTGGTATTCAAACCTGCTTCTGACTATTGTGTACTCATTCAAATACTTCCTAGGGTTATCTATTATGACTCCAACATTTTTGAAACATATTTTGATCATGAGCACCTTCAACAAAAGAGAGATCCAATCTCTCTAACCACTCTGGCTGTGTTACTAGGCCTTGGAGTCTCTGCAGGCATTGGAACTGGAACAGCAGCACTCATACAGGCCCCCCAATATCTACAGGGCCTTCGGGTAGCTATAGACAAAGACTTATGAGACATAGAAAGTTCTATAACCAAACTCCAAGAGTCCCTAACTTCCCTATCCAAGGTAGTTTTACAAAATAGGTGGGGGCTCGCTCTTCTGTTCCTAAAAGAGGGAGGGCTATGTGCTTCCCTAAATGAACAATGTTGCTTTTATGTAGACCATTCAGGGGTCATAAAAGACTCAATGACCAAACTCCGAGAGCAACTAGACAAAAGACGTCGGGACCCTGAGGCCCAGCAGGATTGGTTTAAAAGCTAGTATAGTCGGTCCCCCTGGTTTACCACTCTTGTCTCCAGTTTGTTCGGTCCTTTACTCATACTCCTCCTCATTTTAACTTTTGGCCCCTGCATCCTAAACCGATTGGAAACCTTCATCTGTGAGCGAATAAGTTCTGTCCAAATCCTCATGCTCAGACAGCAGTACCAAAACCTTCCACAGTCAGAACATACTAGTTTTTAAGATTAAAATTCCTTCCAAAAACCTGAAATGGGGGAATGAAAAGGAAAAATCTTCCAGGGCTGGCTCAGACACTTGTAAAAAGCTCACCTCCTTCCAAAAAGCTCAGCCACCTGCAAAAAGCTCAGCCCCCTTGCAAACACCACCACCACCTGCTACACCTGGAAACCCAGATCAGACTCTTGTGCAAACTTGACCTGATCTAGTTGCAACCTCTGCAAAAACATTTTTTTAACCTACTTGAGCAAGCAACAACTCTGCTTAAACTAGCAAAAACAGAGTCGCCGCAAACATACCCTAAGGTCCCTTATCTTACCTCTGCATTCTTTCTTCCCCTCACCCCACTGACTTTTGTCTATATAACCTGTACGCCCCTATGATTGGGGCTTCACTCACTATCGTGTCTTGCATGACCGGGAGTGGAGTCCTAGCATGCTAGAAATAAAACCTCTTGTACTTTACATCAAGATCCAACTTTTGTGGTTGATTGGGGTCGCCGTTGTACTCCCTGGACAGGAACCTTACACTCTCTCTCTTTCTCTCTCTCTCTGTCTGTGCCATGGGCTTCTATGAAATGGGTGGCTTATGGGGGAAGGGGACCCAAAGCACACCTGTGCAGGCAAAAAGGCAGCAGCAGAAAATCTGAGATGTGTGAATTTGTGCATTCTTTCTGTTTCTCTCTCTCTCTTGCTGCTGACTCCTGTGCTTGTGGCAAAAGGGTGCATGTGAGAGTCGGGAAAAAGGTCTGAGCAAGACATCTTAGTGGTGTGTTTGTTTTATGCTCTCTCTCTGACTGCTGAGGCACATGCACCATGTGGCCTATGGCTGAGTGGTGCATAGGGGAGGTTCCAATGCACACCTGGGTAGTGGGTGGGAGCTGGGGGAGGGAATGCAGTGGCAACACCTCTCAGCATTCCCTCTCTCACTGCCACCAGCTTCAGCACTGTGGGGGCTTATGGTGAAGGGGATGAGGAAAGTAAGGCAAGGGAGGTATAAAGTACACCTCAGTGGACAAAAGGCAGCAGCAAGATGTCTGAGACATGTGGTCCTTCTACGCTCACTCTTTCTCATTGCCACTGGTTTTGTTTGTTTGTTTGTTTGGGTTTTTTGGGAGAGGTTTTTGCTATAGGGCGCATGGGCCAGCCAGAAAGACAGAGAGAGACAGAGACAGAAAGCAAGAAATCACCCCCTGGGAGGATGACCATGCCACAGTCCCTTCTTCATTCTTCTCCCGGGATCTTGGGCACGCACGCACATGCACCTGGTGTGAATGTCAAGCCACCGGGTCCAGGACTTGAAATGTGGTCAACCACATGGGAGTCCAGCAACATGGCCATTAGGGTAACTGCTCGTCCCTGCCACTGGATTTTTCACCTTTGGGGTTTCTGGTGAGGGGTGTGGTGGGGAAAGGGTCCAAAGCACATCTGTACAGGCAAAAGTCATGTTGAAATCTTGTTGTTGCCTGTTTTTCTATTATATTCCTACTAATACATATTATTTGACCTTATGGCATTGATTCAAAAATAGCTGTGAAAGGCAAGCTTTGTCATTCTTCAGCCATGCAACATTCATCAGCCTTTTTCTACCTACTACTTCTGTGCTACTTGCCTCTTTTGATATCATGAGGTCTGTTCAATATACTCTCATCAAATGCTCTGATATCCTGTAGAGATATCACGTCTTGATCATTTTCTGTAAGGAGTGTTTGGAGAGAGGCCCTAAGGGTGTGAGGACATGCTCTGAGCAAACACCTCCTGTCCCTTTTGGCTATGGCAGAACCTCGCAGCTTGTCCTTTTCTTGACCCTGCTGCAGGCAGAACAAAGGGTGAAATTTGCTAGGGGCTTTCCAATAGACACATCTGATGGAATTTAGGGAACATCTTGACCCCAATTAGCAAAGTTCATTTCCTGCTTTGTAAGATTCTTTAGCCTTCTCTGATCCTGGGGGCGCCTGCCCTATGGTAAGATTCTTTAGCCTTAGCAACATCTCTTTTATGTTTTAAAGATGTATCTTCCCCACACCTGCAGCTAGGCTTCTCTCCACTAGATAAGAAGTTTAAGGGACCAGCAGTTAGCATAATGGCTATGTCACTGAACTCTCGTGGTCAACTGCAGTTCAAGTCCTGGACCTGGTGGCTTAAACTCACACTGGGCATGTGTGTGTGTGCCCAAGATCCCAAGGAAGAGAAGGGATTTCAGTGTGGTCATACCCTCTGGGTGGTGATTTCTCGCTTTCTCTCTATCTCTATGGGGAGCACATGGGCCCTGTAATAAAAACCCTCCCCCTCAAAAAAAAGAACTTTAATGGGATTTCTCTTTGATATGATTATCACCAAGGGATACACCCAGCCCAGTGTATCTAAGCCCTTATAGATTTGTTACCTGCTTCTTATTGTCTGTAACATAACAATTTATCTATGGAATGTCATGAAATACATGTATGTAGTGTTGCTTTGCCCTATAAATAAAGTTGCCCAGTGTGTCTGGGCAGCACAATTTGCTTGTGGTGCCTAGGCTCAGGCCACCTGTGTCCACTGATACTCTGTTTGTCTCTTTCTGTTTCCTCTTAGACTGAGCCAAGCCCAGGGCATATGCCAACAATTTTCTTTCCTTTTCTCTGTCTCTCTTTTTTTCTCTCTCTGTCTTTGGCTATATGACATTTATGTTGTCAAGACAACATACATGCTAAACCACCATGCCTTCTACCAGCCCCAGTCTAGCATGATTTTTAGCCCACCAGGTCTGGGACTTGAACCATGGTTGGCCATGTG
>NW_006204623.1:0-2473 GCF_000334495.1 Tupaia belangeri chinensis | reverse complement strand
AAAAAAAAAAAAAAAAAAAAGAAAGAAAAACATGTACCTGTAACCTGCTTGGATACAGAGAGATTTGTTACTGGAAAACCTTACTGGAAAATTGTACTGCCATCAATATTCATGATGTACATGTTTTCCTTTATGGTCATCCAAAAATACTAGGTTGCAGGATGTATAATTACTCTGAGACTTCGTCATATAGATGCAAAAACTGTTCTAGAGGAAACACTAATATGGAATGTCTGTATTAATAAGAATATAGTTAATACTGACCAAGAGTTTTTCTATAATGTAAATTTTAGTAAAAGATAGTTTCTTTCTTTGGGATACTGTAATCAGCCATTCTTAAACTCTTACATTATTTTTCACAGTAACTTTTTTTGAAAAATATATTTTTGCAATAGGGCATGCACACTTGCTGGGGAGACAGAGAGAAACAAAAAGACAGAAAGTGAAAAACAGCCCCCAGTGGGGATGGCCATGTGCAATTCCATCTTCTTCATTCTTCTCTTGGTGTTTTGGTCATATGCACACATGCTCTGAGTGTGTTTGTGTGTTTTTGAGAGATTTTTGCTATAGGGCATGCGTGTACACCAGAAAAATAGAAAGACAGAAAGTGAGAATTCACCATCTGAGGGAAATGGCCACACCGAAATCCCTTCTCCATTTTCCTCTTGGGATTTTGGGCACACATACACATATGTGCTTGGCATAAGTTTTAAGTCATTTAATCTGGAACTTGAACCATGGTTGACTGCATGGGAATCCAGTAATGTAACCATAATGTCATCTGCTGGTCCCCAGAGTGAGTTTTTTTTTTTGGTTTATTTTTTATTTTTTATTTCTTTTAGAAAATTTTGCTGTAAAGTACATGTGCTCACCAGAGAGCCAGAGACAGAGAGCCAGAAAGTGTGAAGTCACCCCACCCCCCCAGGGGTGAATTGCCATGTCGCAATTTCTTCTCCATTCTCCTCTTTGGATTTTTGGTATGCATAAACAGGTTCCCAATCGTGAGTTTAAGTCACTGGGTTTGTGACTCAAACCTTGGTCGACAACGTGAGAGTTCAGCAAACTAACCATTACATCATCTGCTGGTCCCCACAGAAACATTTTTACTAAGTCAATAGTTAATGCATATTTTTATTAACCTAAGCTTAATATATGTCGTTCATTTCTATCAGTGAATAAATTTGTGATTGCTGATTCAATAAGGTCTTTTTAGCCCATTCTCATGTTTAAGTGACCGTTCTCCCACAGGGGATTCTTGGAATAAGCAACATCATTTCTCTGACCTACTTCCTTCACCTTCTCTTCCAGCTATAATTTTAGAAACTGCTGTATTTTTCCAGGCTTAAAGAAATGAATCCATTTTCGGTAAGTTGTTTACTGATCTCCCCACTTGTCTTACATTGTATTTAGGAATTTTATTAGGGTTCATAAATTAAAATAGAAGAATAAAAATAATAAAATTCAGCATGAGAAATGCATAAAAAAAAAACAAGATAAAATTGACATGGTGCAATAGGCAGGTTATAAGACCTTAGAGCCCTGTGAGATGAGTACAAATTGGTCTCTATTTTTCTGATACCATGGGAAAAACACATTTATTACATGATTTGAATTGACTCTAAGGGGGAGAGCATGCTAAATTCTCAAGAGATATGAATCATCAGATAGTCTTTATTGGTCAATGGATAACAGGTTTCACATAGAGCATAGTGTTTCAAAACTAACCTGAAAATGACCAGCAGTTAGTGTAATGGCTATGTCGCTGGACCAGAAGTTAGTGTAATGGCTCTGTCACTGGACTCCTACATAGTCAACCGCAGTTTGAGTCCTGGACCTGGTGGCTTAAACTCATACCGGGCGCGTGTTCATGCGTGCCCAAGATCCCAAGAGGAGAGTGGAGGAGAGGGGATTGCAGCATGGCCATCCCCCCTGGGGGGTGATTTCTTGCTTTCTGTCTCTCTGTCTCTCTCTGTCTGTCTGGTGAGTGCACGTGCCCTATAGCAAAAACCTCTCCAAAAAAAGAAAAAAAAATGAACACTCAGTGTTCTACAGTTGTAACTTTTACTAATTGCTAAAACACAAACCAGTCAGTAACTTTTTCTAGAGTTGCTAATATAGCATGGTCCCAGACAGCTCTTACAAGTACTCACTTGATGCCTAGTTTAAACCTGGAATGTGTGGCAGGAATCTACTACAGGTTCCTTAAGAACTCTCCATAAATTTCTCTCAGCTAGTATGTATGCACTGATTATGCCACAGACTGTTCAAAGTTATATTTCTTGACCAATATAGTAATGCACTGCATAGCAGCATTTCAGTGATGGGCTGTATGTAGTAACATGGTCCAAGAAGATTATAATGAGGCCCCAAAATTTCTGTAACCTAGCATGGTTTTAGCTGTCATAACCTTGTAGAGTAACCCATTACCCAAGTGTTTGTGGTAATACTGATGTAAATAAACCCACTGTGCTGC
>NW_006204622.1:0-811 GCF_000334495.1 Tupaia belangeri chinensis | reverse complement strand
GGTCTGAGAGCCAAAAAAATACTTTATCTTAAAAAAAATTAAGAGAGAGAGAGAGAAGGTTACAGAGAGTGCCCTACCACTGTAGAATGGGGTCTGGAGGGTGAAGTGTCAGCAGAAAATCTTCAGTCTTAGTCCCTGAAAGAAAT
Source organism: Tupaia belangeri chinensis (assembly GCF_000334495.1). Lineage (NCBI taxonomy): Eukaryota > Metazoa > Chordata > Mammalia > Scandentia > Tupaiidae > Tupaia > Tupaia belangeri. Next base: position 665 of record NW_006204622.1, on the reverse strand, counting down.
TGCTCACAACTCAAATGCAGTAGGCATCTCCTCACTTTTCTATTTCTTCACTTTCATTCTTTACCTAAGTAAGTCTCTTGTATGCAACATATAGTTTGGTCTTATTATTTTTATCCATTCAAACAGTGTGTCTATGATGAATTTAAACTATTTACATTAAAGGTAATTATTGATAAGTAGGACTTAGCCATTTGTTAATTGTTTTCTGTCAATCATTGTTCCTTTCTTCCTCTCTGATGGTCTGCCTTTGTGGTTTGATGATTTTCTATAATGACCTCTTTTGATTTCTTCTCTTTCTGCTTTGTGTATCTACTAAAGGTTTTTGCTTTTTAGTTACTATAAGACTTATATAAAACATCTTACAATTTCAGCCATCAAATTTTTTTTGAGATTTTTGCTGAAGGGCACATTAGCTCACTGGAGAGACAGAGAGAGACACAAAGTGAGAAATCACCTTCTAGGGAGAATGGTCATGCTGCAATCCCTCCCCACATACATACATACATACACACACACACACAGACACACGCACACAACCAGCATGAGTTGCAAGCCGCTAGACCCTGGACTTGAACCATAGTTGGCTACATGGTATTCCAACAAGGTAACCAATATGCCATCTGCTGGCCCCTCTACTGTCAGTTTTAATTTAGTAGTAACTTAAC
>NW_006204621.1:0-596 GCF_000334495.1 Tupaia belangeri chinensis | reverse complement strand
AAATAGAGACATTGTATTTCTCCACTTAACAACTATCTACACTCTACGGTAGAGACTGAAAGACTGGAGGATATAAAAGCATTAAAATTGTTATGGACACTGGGGACCAAGTGGAAGGAGAGTGGGAGAGGAGAAGAGTGCAGGAAGGAAAATTTGGGAAAATATGGAGAAGTAAGACATTTGTGTTACACAGATATGGTTTGTTGTCTGTTGGCGATGTCATATATAGTAGTCTCGATTTGTCTGCTGTGTGGCGTATATCATGTTAAGCAAAATGTCTTTATGAATTAAATAATGTATAATGACTGAATGTATAAATAATAAATAATACTAATAAAAAGTATTAAAATACCTATTTAATGACTGTAGTAAGCTATATAGCATCAGCTAGGTGCTACCTTATAATATATCCATTTTACTCAGTTTCACACCTAAAGTCAGACATGTATTCACAGATATGTATATACTAGCTGAAATTGCTATTGAAAGTAGTGAGATTATTTAAACAATTTCGTGAATCAATAAAATGTCAGGAAAAAAGGAATGGAAAAGAACTGTAGACATGTGAGATAGTGTGGGAAGAGGGTGGGAAATGG
>NW_006204620.1:8219-13489 GCF_000334495.1 Tupaia belangeri chinensis | reverse complement strand
AGTATTTCTCCTATGTTATCCTCATTTTTTTTTCTGTTTTCTCTATCTTTTTGGTGGTTTTCTCTAGATCAGACGTTTTATCTTCTACATCAGAGATTTGACCTTCAGCATGGTCTAATCGACTTTTAATACTTTTGAGAGAGATTTTGATTTCCAGTATTACAGATTTCACCTCTAATAGTTCCATCTTATTCTTTCTTAGTGTGTCCATTTCTTCCTTCCTATCATGGAAGGACTTTCTCATCTTCTGTAGTTCATTGTCTCTTTTCTGTTCCCGCTCATAGTATTTGTTCAAGATGAATGTTCTAAACTCTATCTTGTACATTTAGGAAACGTCTTCTAATTTTTCAAGAAAAGGAAGGGAGTTGCTGTGTTCTTTTGATGGAGACATTTTACCTGCTTTATTCAGGCCTGAGGTTCTTCTTCTACTTGTAACCATTGGGAGATGTGTCCCCTTTGAAAAACCTTTTAAGAGAACGTTTCCTCGAATAGGAGCAAGTGTGTTTCCTTTTTGCTGTTAAATGAAGACAGTCAAAGTCTCTCTTCTATTGTGTTTAGCAATGCTATCCAAGGAAAAGTATTCTCTTCAGGTGTACAAAGGTAAGCATCTCCTTCTTCACAGGGGGTTCAGTAAAAGGGAGGATCCCAGAGAGTCTTAAAATACTAGAATATTTCATAACTGTAATTCTAGACCTATCTAAACCACCAGGGATGGTGTAGATAAAGGAAGTGAGGAAACAATAAGTGGGAAGAAAATAATAAGTAGAATAAAAAAAGATAAAGTTGCGCGCCGAGCATCTAGCACGGAGTGCAATTTCGCCAGGGGTTGAAATATGGGAGTGGGGTGTCTGTAGGACTGAGGGCGTTCATATGTGGTAGTGAGAAAAGAGAAATTTACAAATGAAAGAAGAAGAGAAGGAGAGAAAAAGAAAGGGAAAAACTGTACCTGGCTGACAGAGGGATCTCTGGCTTGGGGATTCCGGAGCTGAAGATATGGGGAGCAGTCCTCCCTCAGAGTTCCTGGGCCAGGGGTCAAAAGATGGGAGTGGTGTGTCTGTAGGACTGAAGAAATACCTATGTGGTAATGAGAAGAGAGAAATTAACAAATGAAAGAAGAGAAGTGCAGGTGTCCAGCCTTGGAGGGGGTGGGTTATCTCATCGGAGGTGGTGCAGGAAGGAAAGACTGAGGCCTCAGTGCTTTTTTCATGCATGTCCTCAGTCAGACACTCCCAGAGATCACTCTCTGTGGAGTGACAACTGTTAGAAATTATCATGCCTTTTTATTGAATATGTGATGCATTCAAGTAAACAGGTCAGGGGCTATGTGTTCTAATTATCAGTTCATAAAGTTTTAACAATAGGGAACATAGATTCCATTCAGGGTTGGATTAAGGGTGGGTCTATTACAGTTCAGCAATTGTTTGTTTGATGTAGGAAGGCCTTCAGGAACTTCATGGAATGCCAATTCAGGAAATAGCCTCCAGCAAGCAGAGTTAATTAATAGCCGATGCTCAGCAGCAGCCATCTTGTGATTACTAAGTACGGTGCTAAGAAAAGAAAATCTCAAGTATAGGTATCAGCTCTTAATAGATCTCAATAAAGAATGATACTTATATAGTTATAAAACTTATATAGATGATACTTATATAGATCTAAAACTTAATTTAAGGAATCATAATATATTTATCTACTTCACTTGGTGATGGCGGGGGTGTCCTGGGCCAGTTTTGGGCTAATCCTATTTTAAGTAAAGAAAAGATTATTTTTAAGCTTACGTTAAATGTATCTTGAAGGGCCTTCCAAAGGTCAAGAAGATTATTTCTGCCTAGAGAGAATTTCAGCACACACTCTATTGTGACCACAGGGATGAAGCATTGTAATTAACAGTAGGTGGTCAGGGGAAAAGGGAGTGCTTGGGGGACTTTCGGGAAATCTTATCACATACTCAAGATGTATGAAAGAGCTATGTAATTCTTTTATAGTAGTATATCAGGGAGTCAGAGGAGGGTTGCTTCCCAGCAAGGCTACCACAGTCTCCAGAGCATACAGCAAGTGGCCTTGCCAACATGCTGAGTTGACCCAAGCTTTGCTCATAGGTCGGGAAGTGTACAGCAGCGGCCTTGCCAATGTGGTGAGATGACCAAAGCTGTACTCAAAGGTCGAAGGCTCAAACAGATCCTGGAGCCCCACTGGGTCGGACTCCTCCAGAGAAAGAGAAAAAGAAAGGAAAAAAAAGTGTACCTAGCTGACAGAGGGGTCTCTGGCTTGGGAGTCTGGGGGCTGAAGCTACGGGGGGGGCAGTCCTTCCTCGGAGTTCCTGGTCCAGGGGTTGAAAGATGGGAGTGGGGTGTCTGTAGGATTGAGGGCGTTCCTATTTGGTAATGAGAAGAGAGAAATTTACAAATGAAACAAGAGGAGAAGGAGAGAAAAAAGGAAAAAAAAAGTATATCTACCTGACAGAGGTGTCTCTGGCTTGGAGGTCCTGGATGACAGAGGGGTCTCTGGCTTGGGGGTCATGGGGCTAAAACTACGAGGGGCAGTCCTCCCTCAGAGTTCCTGGCCCAGGGGTCAAAAGATGGGAGTGTTGTGTCTGTAGGACTGAAGGTCTTCCTATGTGGTAAAGAGAAGAGAAAAATTTTAAAATGAAAGAAGAAGAGAAGGAGAGAAAAAGAAAGGAAAAAAGTGTACCAGGGGTACAGAGGAGTCTCTGGCTTGGGGGGTCCCAGGGCTGAAGCTACAAGGGGCAGTCTTCCCTCGAAGTTCCTGGCCCAGGGGTCAAAATAAGGGAGTGAGTTGTCTATAGGACTGTGGGAGTTCCTATGTGGTAATGACAACAGAGAAATTTACAAATGAAATAAGAGGAGAAGGAGAGAAAAAGAAAAAATTAAGAAAGTGTACCTGGGTGACACAGAGGTCTCTGGCTTGGGGGTCCCAGGGCTGAATCTGTGGGGGGGTCAGTCCTCCCTCAGAATTCCTGGAACAGAGATCAAAAGATGGGAGTGGGGTTCTGAAGGTCTGAGGGTATTCCTGGCTGACAGAGGGGTCTATGGCTTGGGGGTCCTGGGGCTGAAACTATGGGGGGAAGTCCTCCCTCGGAGTTCCTGGCCCAGTGTTCAAAATATGGGAGTGGAGTGTCTGTAGGACTGAGGGTGATCCTGTCTGACAGAGGGGTCTCTGGCTTGGGAGTCCTGGGACTGAAGGTAAAGGGGACAGTCTACCCTCAGAGTTCCTGGCACAGGGTTCAAAAGATGGGAGTGGGGTGTCTGTAGGATTGAGGGCGTTCCTATTTGGTAATGAGAAGAGAGAAATTTACAAATGAAACAAGAGGAGAAGGAGAGAAAAAAGGAAAAAAAAAGTATATCTACCTGACAGAGGTGTCTCTGGCTTGGAGGTCCTGGGGCTGAAGCTACGGTGGAAAGTCCTCCCTCGCAGTTCCTGGCCCAGGGGTTGAAAGATGAGAGTGGGGTGTCTGTAGGACTGAGGGCATTCTGGACTGACAGAGGGGTCTCTGACTTGGAGATCCCAGTGCTTAAGCTACTGGGGGTATTCCTCCCTTGGAGTTCCTGGCCCAGGAGATGAAAGATGGGAGTGGGGTGTCTGTAGGACTGAGGGCACTCTTATGTGATAATAAGAAGAGAGAAATTTACAAATGAAAGAAGAAGAGAAGGAGGGAAAAAGAAAAAATAGTGTACCTGGCTGACAGAGGGATCTCTGGCTTGGGGATTCCAGGGCTGAAGCTACAGTGGACAGTCCTCCCTCACAGTTCCTGGCCCAGGGGTTGAAAGATGGGAGTGGGGTGTCTGTAGGACTGAAGGAGTTCCTATGTGGTAATGAGAAGAGAGAAATTTACAAATGAAAGAAAAATAGGAGAGAAAAAGAAACAAAAAAAAAGTGCACCTGGCTGACAGAGGGTTCTCTGGCTTGGGGGTCCTGGGGCTGAAGCTACGGGGTCAGTCCTCCCTCAGAGTTCCTGGACCAGGGGTCGAAAAATGTGAGTGAGGTATCTGTAGGACTGAGGGTGTTCCTATGTGGTAATGAGAAGAGAGAAATTTACAAATCAAAGAAGAGGAGAAGGAGAGATAAAGAAAGAAGAAAAATGAACATGGCTGACAGAGGGTCCTCTGGATTCGGGTTCCCGGGGCTGAAGCTACGGGGGGCAGTCCTTCCTCGGAGTTCCTGGGCCAGTGTTCGAAAGTTGGGAGTAGGGTGTCTGTAGGACTGAGGGTGTTCCTGGCTGACAGAGGAGTCTCTGGCTTGGGGGTCCCCAGGCTGAAGCTACAGGGAGCAGTACTCTCTGGGAGTTCCTCGCCTAGTGGTCAAAAGATGGGAGTGGGGTGTCTGTAGGACTAAGGGCGTTCCTATGTGATAATGACAATAGAGAAATTTACAAATGAAAGAAGAGGAGAAGGAGAGAAAAAGAAAAAAAGTTTACTTGGCTGACTCAGAGCTCTCTGGCTTGGAGTCCCAGGGCTGAAGCTATAGGTTACAGTCCTCCCTCGGAGTTCCTGGCCCAGGGGTTGAAAGATGGTAGTGGGATGTCTGTAGGACTGAGGGCGTTCCTATGTGGTAATGACAATAGAGAAATTTACAAAGGAAAGAAGAGAAAAAGAGAAAAAGAAAAAAATAAGAAAGTGTACCTGGCTGACAGAGGGGTCTCTGACTTGGGGGTCATGGGGCTGAATCTTCAGGGGCAGTCCTCCCTCGGAATTCGTGGCCTAGGTGTCAAAAGATGGGAATGGGGTGTCTGTAGGACTAAGGATGTTCCTGGCTGACAGAGGGGTCTCTGGCCTGGGGGTCCCGGGACTGAAGGTATGGGGAGCAGTCATCCATCAGAATTCCTGACCCAGGGCTCGAAAGATGGGAGTGTGGTGTCTGTAGGACTGAGGGCACTCTTATGTGGTAGTGAGAAGAGAGAAATTTACAAATGAAAGAAGAGAAGGAGAGAAAAAGAAATAAAAAGTGTACCTGGCTGACAGAGGGTTCTCTGGCTTGGGGGTCCTGGGGCTGAAGCTACAGGAGGCAGTCCTCCCTAGGAGTTCCTGGCCTAGGGGTCAAAAAATAGAAGTGGGGTGTGTGTAGGACTAAGAACGTTCCTATGTGGTAACGAGAAGAGAGAAATCCACAAATAAAAGTAGAAGAGAAGGAGAGAAAAAGAAAGGAAAAAAAAAGTGTACCCGGCTGACAGAGCGTTCTCTGGCTTGGGATTCCCAGGGCTAAAGCTACGGTGGGCAGTCCTCCCTTGGAGTTCCTGGCCCAGGGGTCGTAAGATG
>NW_006204620.1:3334-6665 GCF_000334495.1 Tupaia belangeri chinensis | reverse complement strand
CATTCCTGGCTGATAGAGGGGTCTCTGGCTTGGGGGTCCCGGGGTTGAATCTATGGGGGACAATCCTCCCTTGAAGTTCTTTGCCCAGGGTTGAAAGATGGGAGTGGGGTGTCTGTAGGACTGAGGGTGTTCCTGGCTGACAGAGGGGTCTCTGGGTTGGGGTTCCCGGGGCTGAAGCTTCGGGGGACAGTCCTCCCTCGGAGTTCCTGACTCAGTGGTCGAAAGATGGGAATGGGGTCTCTAGTACCAGTTTTTAGTAGAAAAGCTTTCAATTTTCCCCTGTTTAGTATGATGTTAGCTGTGAGTTCATCATATATTGTTTTTACTTGGCTTAAAAATTATCCTTCTATGCTGATTGAATTTTCTTTAAGAATTATTTTATTTAACTTTATTTATTTATTTATTTTAGTTTGACCATAGATGGACAGAATGAGAGTGAGAAAGAGAGGGAAAGTGAGAAAGTAAGCTGCCAGGTCCGTGATTCAAAGCACGATTGGCCATGTGGAAGTTCAGCACCTTTAACCACCACTCAACCTGCTGGTCCCAATCCTGATTGGATGTTGTATTTTATTAAATGCTTTTTCTGTGTTGACTGATATTATCATATGGTTTTTAATCATTTCTTCTGTTAATATAGTGTATTAGGTTAGTGGTTTTGCATATGTTGAACCAACCTTGCATTCTTAGAATAAAGCCGACCTGGTTGTGATACTTAGTATTTTTATATGTTTTTAGATATGATTTGCTAGTATATTATTGAGAATTTTTGCATCCATGTTCATCAGAGATATTGGTCTGTAGTTTCCCCTTTTTTGTCACGTCCTTATCTGTTTTGGGAATGATAGTCATGAAGACGTCATAAAATGAATTTGGGAGGGTTCCTTCCTTTTGGGTATTTAGAAATAGTTTGAGGAGAATGGTGATCAACTCTTCTTTTTGTTGTTGCCTTTATTTAAATTTATTTCATGCATTCAATCATTGCACATTACTACATCTTATAAAATAAATTTATCCAACACATAAATACACTTCCCAGCAGTCCAATAGAAGGCATCATTCATGTTATCATCAACAGACAGTCCTCCATTTCTGTCTTCCTCAAATATCTTGCCTTTATTTTTCTCTTTGATTCCTTTTCTGTCACTCTCCTCCATCTCCCACCCTTTTCAAACATTGTCTCCAGTGTCCATAACCATTTTTCATGCTTCTGCATCCTCTAAAATTTCAGTTTCTGCCATAGAATGTGAACACTTAGTATTTATTAAGTGGAGAAATATAATGTCTCTCTTTAATAACCTAGCTTGCTTCACTCGGTAGTAAATCTTCCATATTCATCCAGTTTTTAATCAAATGCCACAATCCTGTTATTGTTTTTAGTGCTGATTAGTGTTCCATAGTATATATGTGCCGCATTTTTTAAATCCATTAATCTGTTTGTGGACATTTGGGTTGGTCCCATGTATTAGTAATTGTGATTATGCTGCAATAGAAATAGATGTTCAAGGACTTTTCTGACTGAGCGTTTTCATATCCTTTGGATGGATACTCAGGAGTGGAACTGCTGGATCATATGGTGGTTCTATTTGTAGGTCTTTGAGAAACTTCCATATTGTTCTCCACAGTGGCTGTAATACTTTACATAACCACCAATAGTGTAGGAGAGTTTCATTTTCACCGCAGCCTTGCCAGCTGTATCATTTGTTGTTTTTTTAATCTTTACCATTCTGACTGGGTTTAGGTGGTCTCATTTTGGTATTGATTTGCATCTTACTTATGATAAAGGATGCTGAACATTTTTTCATCTGTTTTTTGGCAGTTCCTGTCTTCCTTAGAAAGTTGCATGTTCAGCTCATTTTCCCATATTTTATTTGGGTTAATCTTTTTTTTTCCAGGTTAGCCACTTGAGTTTCCTGTGTATTCTGTTTATCAGTCCCTTATCTGAGGCATAATTTACAAAAATATCCTACCATTCCAAGAGTTAACAATTAACAAATTACTGTGTCTTTTACTGTGTAGAAACTTCTTAATGTAATGTAATCTCACACATCTAATTTTGGGATTATTGCCCGTGCTTTGGGGGTCTTATTTAAGAAATCTTTGCCTCCTCAATGTCTCCCAGAGGTTCTTTAGTGTTTTCAACCATAGTTTTTTAGTTTGAAGTCTTAGGTTTAGATTTTTGATCTACTTTGAGTTTATTTTTATTCATGGTGAGAAATAGGGGTTTAGATTCACCTTTCTGCAGGTGGATACTCAGTTTTTCAATACTATTTGCTAAAGAGTATTTCTTTTTCTCACTGAATTGACTGGTACCCTTTGGCAAAAATTGGTTGATTGAATGTTTTAAGGTTTATTTCTGGAGTCTCTATTCTGTTCCATTGGTCCACATGTCTGTTTGGGGCCCAATACCATGTTTTTTTGATTATTGGAGATTTGCAGTATATTTTGGGGCCATGGAGTGAGATGCTGCTTACTCCACTCTACTTGTGCAGGATTGCTTTGGCAATGTAGGGTCTTTTATGATTCCAGAAAAATTCTATGATTATCTTTTCTAGATCTGTGAAGAATTACTCTTGTAATTTGATAGGGGTTGCATTATATATGTAGGTTAATTTGGGTAGAATTGCCATTTTGATTATGTTAATTCTCCCAATCCAGGAACATTGGATGTCCTTCCATTTTTGTGTGAAAATTTCAATTTCTTTTTAAAGATTTTCATAGCTTTCCTTCTAAAGGTCTTTGACTTCCTTGGTTAGATTTATTCTTAGGTATCTTATACTTTTTGTGGCTGTAATAAGTGGATTACTTCCTTCAGTTCTACTTTTGTCTGCTTGTTGTTTGTATATTGAAAGTCTTTAGACTTTCGTAAGTTGATTTTGTATCCTGCCACTTTATTGTATTCATTTATTACTTTGTGAAGTTTTTTTCATGGATATCTTTGGATCTTCTACATACACAATCAAGTAATCTGCAAATAGAGATCATTTTATCTCTTCATTTCCTATCCAAATGCCTTTTGTTCTATTCTCTTGTCTGATTGCATTGTCTATGACTCACAGCACTATACTGAAAAGGAGTGGAGAGTGTGGGCATCCTTGTTTTGTACCTATTTTTAGTGAAAAAGCTTTCAGCTTTTCCCCTGTCAGTGGAAGGTTAGCAAAAAGTTTTTCATAGATGTCTATTATGCTGAGAAACGATCTATCTATGCCAATTTTATTGAAAGTCTTAATCATAAAGAGATGTTGTATTTTGTCAAATGCTTTTTCTGCATCAATTGAAATAATCATGTTTTTTAAATCTTCCTTTCTGTTAATATGGTGTATTCCCTTTATGG
>NW_006204620.1:2656-3284 GCF_000334495.1 Tupaia belangeri chinensis | reverse complement strand
CTACTTGGTCGTAGTGAATAAACTTTTCATAAAGGTATTTTTAAATTTCAAGAAAAATAGTTTTAGTTTTAATAAATCAAAATCAAAAAATGCTAAAAGAAATTTGCTTAAGACTTAAAGCCAGGAAAAAAGGTAGAATTAAGTTCAAACAGTAGGTAGATGAAGCATAGAAAAACAATCAGTAATTTTTTAAAACTAATTAATTTTTAAAACTTTTTTTTGAGAGTTTTTGCTATAGGGCACATGTGCTCACCAGAAAGACAGAGAGAGACAGAGAGACAGAAAGCAAGAAATCATCCTCCAGGGGGGGATGGTCACATGAAAATCTCTTCTCCATTCTCCTCTCGGGATCTTGGGCACACATGCACACATGCCAGGCATGAGTTTAAACCACCAGGTCCAGAATTCAAACCATGGTCAACTACATGGGAGTCCAGCGACATAACCGTTACACAAACTGCTGGTCCCTATATTTGAAACATTTTAAAATTAATTTATATATTCCCTAAGCATCGTCACAGCATACAAAATGTGATTTCCCATGCAAACCATACTGTGTAGTGACTTAACCATGCATGCTATCATCAGTAATTTTCCATTTCTAGTCACGTGTGTGTGTGTGTATATA
>NW_006204620.1:0-2183 GCF_000334495.1 Tupaia belangeri chinensis | reverse complement strand
GTATAGTGGCTTAATCATACATGTTATCATCAACAAATAATTTTCCTTTTCTTGTATATACATATATATGAGTGTGTGTGTGGTTTTATATGCTTATATATGTGTATAAATGTATTTTCCCCCTCTTTCACCCTCTGCCATTTCCCACCCTCCTCCTACACTGTCTCTGGTATCTTCAGTTGCTTTCCATTCCTTTTTTATTCCCCACATTTTAATGATTCACAAAAATCTTGATTTATATAACTACTTTCAATAGCAAGTTCTGCTGATATATACACATCTGTGAACACACATTTGACTTTAGGCATGAAACTCTGTGAGTAGAATGAATGTACTATTAAGTAGCACATAGCTGAGGCTATATAGCTTACTGTGGTCATTAAATAGGTATTTCTTAATATATTTTTTTATTTTCAAAAAAGGCAGTTTCAGCTTCAATAAATCAAAATTGAAAAATCTTAAGAGAATTTTGCTTAAGACTTAGAGCCAGGAAACAGGTTAGGATTCTGTTCAAACAGTTAGGTACATAGACCTATCAACAATTCAAGAGAAGACTAAAATCCTTAATTCTAGAAAACAAAGCATAGAAGAAAATCAGCAATGTTTTAGTCAAAACTCATAAAATTCTGTTTAACCACTTCAGACTCATGTACTTTATCTTCTATTGTGGTTTGATATTTCCGTTTAAATTCTGGAAGATAAGTTTTTTCCCCAGACTTGTCCCTACCATTAGGCTGGCAAATTTTGGTTGTTTTTGTACTCTTACTTCTGTGTGTCTGACTTTACTTTTCCTGATATAGCACTTGCTTCAGCATTTCTTGGAGACGTATGGTTTGAGGAATGGAGTAGACTAGGTTTCCCAACAGAGGTCAGTGAGGCCTCAGAATTTCTTTCTCTTTTTCCTCATTTAATTTTATTATTATTATAATTATTTACATTTTTCCCACATTTTATTGATTCACAAAGTACCTTAACCTAAAACTATAGACAAAGCTAGAATCTAGTTACAAATGCACTGTAATTTTCTTCTCAGACATTTTAAGTTAATTAATTAATTTACATTCATTCCCTGAGCATTGTCACAGCACACAAAATGTGACTTCCCTTCCAAAATATACTGCATAGTGGCTTAATCATACATGTTATTGTCATTAATTTTTCATTTCTAGTTTCATATATATATACATGCATATACAGTTTTTATTCCTGCTTCTCACCTTCTGCCACTTCCTACTCTCCTCCCACACTATCTTAGGTGTCTACAGTTGTTTTCCATTCCTTTTTTTCGCCTACATTTTATTGATTAACAAAATTTCTTAAGTAATATAACTACGTTCAATAGCAAGTTTAGCTTATATGTGCATATCAGTGAATACATGTCTGGCTTTAGGCGTGAAACGCTGAGTAGAACGAATACACTATAAGGTAGCACCTAGCTGATGCTATAAAGCTTACTATGGTCATTAAATAGGTATTTTTGATTTTTTTTTTAATTTCAAGAAAAGCAGTTTTAGCTTTAATAAATCAAAGAAATGCTAAGGAACTTTACATAAAACTTAAAGCCAGGAAACAGGTTAGGATTCTGTTCAAATGGTAAGTACATGAACCTACCAGCAGCTCAACACAGGACAAAAATCCTTAAAACCGGAAAACAAAGCCTAGAAGAAAATCAGCCATGTTTTAGTCAAAAGTCATAAAATGCTATTTCACCAATTCATTCTCATGTACTTAATCTATCTTCTGTTGTGGTTCGATCTTCCCGATTAAATTCTGGGATATAATATTCAACTCCAGACATGTCTCTATGATTAAGTTGGCCACGTTTTTAGTTTTTGAACTCTTCTTTCCGTGTGTCTGTATTTAATTTTCCTGATATATCACACCCTTGAGAACTTCTTGGAGATCTGGTCTGGTGCTGGTAAATTCTTTCAGGTTTTGTTTATATGAGAATGTTCTTGTCTTTTCTTCCCACATGAAAAATAATCTTGCCGGGTACAATATTCTTCACTGAAATTGCTTCTTTCTTAACACTTTGAATATATTTTCCCATTCTTTCCTGGCTCACATTGTTTCTGATGAGAGATCGGCTGTTAGCTTGATGGGATGTCCTTTGTAGGTAACTTGATGTGTTTCTCTTGCCAATCTTAGTGTGTTGTCTTTGTCTGTGGTTTTGACCAACCTGG
>NW_006204619.1:1962-3126 GCF_000334495.1 Tupaia belangeri chinensis | reverse complement strand
GGCCTCCAGCATACAAAACTTGCATGGTAGGGAGACCCCTTTCAAGTGTCCTGTCTCTGTATCTGTCTTTGTCTCTACCTATCTCTGTCCTCTCTCTCACTCTCTCTCTTTTTAAAATTTTTGCTTTTTAGAAATTTTTAAGGTGAGGCATTTTACAGGGCCCTTCGAGCCCTCCTAGCCCTTTATCTTGTTAATCCCAGGAGAGGCAGGAGGGAACGGAAGAGCCATTCTTCAAGAGACAGACAGCTCCATGCCTCCTGCGATCTAGCCATTTTGGGAGAAAGACGATGTCCCACTGATAACTGGGCCTCTAGCATAAAAAATCTCGCACAGTTGGAAGACCCCTTTCAAGTCTGCTTTCTCTGTATCTGTCTTTGTCTCTCTCTAACACTGTCTCTGCCTCTCACTCTCTCTCTTTTTTTTTCGTTTTTGCTTTTTATAATTTTTTAAGGTGAGGCATTTTACAGGGCCCTTTGGCCCCTCCTAGCCCTTTATCTTGTTAAACGTCCCCTATCCACCTCCCAACCCAGGAGAGGCAGGAGTGAACAGAACAGCCCTTCTTCAAGAGACAGATAGCTCCATGGCTCCTGCCATCTAGCCATTTTGGGAGAAAGGAATTTGTCCCACTAATAATTGGGCCTCCAGCATACAAAACCCGCATGGTAGGAAGACGCCTTTTAAGTCTCCTGTCTGTGTATCAGTCTTTGGTGCTCTCTACCTGTCTCTGTCCTCTTTCACTCTTCCTCTCTCTCTCTCTCTCTCTCTCTCTTTTAATTTTTGCTTTTTAGAATTTTTTAAGGTGAGGCATTTTACAGGGTGCTTTCGCCCCTCCTAGGCCTTATCTTATTAATAATTCCCTCTCCTCCTCCCAATCCAGGAGAGGTAGGAGGGAACAAAAGAGCCCTTCTTCAAGAGACAGACAGCTCCATGCCTCCTGCGATCTAGCCATTTTGGGAGAAAGACGATGTCCCACTGATAACTGGGCCTCTAGCATAAAAAATCTCGCACAGTTGGAAGACCCCTTTCAAGTCTGCTTTCTCTGTATCTGTCTTTGTCTCTCTCTAACACTGTCTCTGCCTCTCACTCTCTCTCTTTTTTTTTCGTTTTTGCTTTTTATAATTTTTTAAGGTGAGGCATTTTACAGGGCTCTTTGGCCCCTTTTAG
>NW_006204619.1:1415-1801 GCF_000334495.1 Tupaia belangeri chinensis | reverse complement strand
AAAACTCGCATGGTAGGAAGACCCCTTTCAAGGCTCCTGTCTCTGTATCTGTCTTTGTCTCTCTCTACCAGTCTCTGTCCTCTCTCTCTCTCTCTCTCTCTTTCTTTTTAATTTCTGCTTTTTAGAATTTTGTAAGGTCAGGCATTTTATAGGGCCCTTTGGCCCATCCTAGCCCTTTATCTTGTTAATAATCTACTCTCCTCCTCCCAACCTAGGAGAGGAAGGATGGAACAGAACAGCCCTTCTGCAAGAGACAGACAGCACCATGGCTCCTGCGATCTAGCTTTTTTGGGAGAAAGGAAGATGTCCCACTGATAACTCGACCTCAAGCATACAAAACTCGCATGGTAGGAGGACCCCTTTCAAGTCTCCTATCTCTGTATCAA
>NW_006204619.1:0-457 GCF_000334495.1 Tupaia belangeri chinensis | reverse complement strand
CCCCTTTCAAGTCTCCTGTCTCTGTATCTGTCTTTGTCTCTCTCTACCTCTCTCTGTCCTCTCTCTCTCTCTTTTTAAATTTTGCTTTCTAGAATTTTTTAAGGTCAGGCATTTTACAGGGCCCTTTGGCCCCTCCTAGCCCTTTATCTTGTTAATAACCCCTCTCCTCCTCCCAACCCAGAAGAGGCAGGAGGGAACAGAACAGCCCTTCCTCAAGAGACAGACAGCTCCAAGGCTCCTGTGATTTAGCCATTTTGGGAGAAAGGAAGATGTCTCACTGATAACTTGACCTCCAGTATACAAAACTCGCATGGTAGGAAGACCCCTTTCAAGTCACCTGTCTCTGTATCTATCTTTGTCTCTCTCTACAAGTCTCTGTCCTCTCTCCATCTATGTTTAAATTTTTGCTTTTTAGAATATTTTAAAGAGAGGCATTTTACAGGGCCCTTTCGCCCCT
>NW_006204618.1:0-3547 GCF_000334495.1 Tupaia belangeri chinensis | reverse complement strand
ATGCGTGGAGTTGCGGTAGGGTCGTGCCTGCCTAGACACCATTTTTTTCTTACTTTATCTTATTAGCCTTTGATGAACCCCAGTGTTAGAATCAGTGCTTTGGGCCATGAATTAAAAAAAAAAAAAAGAAAGAAATGAAAAAAAAAGAAAGAAAAGAAAAATCTGAAGGAAGTGGTCAGTTACTGTCACAGTATCTTTGCCCAGCCATTTCCCTTGTTTATTCAACCTCTAAGATGGGTATTCTTTCAAACTGTTCTTTTTTCCAGGTCTTTATCATTTCACCCAAAGCAGAGTAGAAATTTGGAGAGAAGAGCTACCAAAACATTTCTAAGAAGTAACTATCATTGCACAAACTACAATATACACACCTGCTCTTTCCCACATCTTCAATGATCTTTGCCCTAATTTCCTACCGCCTCTGTTCATGGAGGAGAAAACAAAATATTTAAGGAATGGCACATTGTCATTCTTAGGATTGTCACAGGACTGTGTTAGATTTTTTGCTATAGGACATGTGTGCTCACCAGAGAGAGACTGAGGAACAGAGATGAGCAAAAGTAAGAATCCTGGGGTTGGGGGTGACCACACTACAGTCCCTTCTTCGTTCTGCCCTTGGGATTTTGGGCACATACACTCTGGAGTAGTTTTTCAAACCACTGGGTTAAGGACTTGAACTGTGCATTTACTCACATGGACTCCAACCATCTTAACCAACATTCCACCTGCTGGTCCATCCTTATTTATCTCTTAAGAGTATATTAAATAGTGCTTATATTTTAAATTATAAGAGCATAACAAGTAACATTTTCAAATAAAAGTTTACTTACAAAGTAAGCACATATTTTTCAAAGTGTGCCCTTGTTACGTACATAATACTTTAGTACTGTAATAGTTGTTCAGATATTTTTTGTTCAGTTTTTAGTCTTATTCAGTGTGATTTTCAGATTGAATCAACAGTGGTCAATGCACACCCAGCTAAGAAGGAAGGGGGTCTAGACCCTGTCTAGGCTGAGTATAATTTACCCAGAATGATGCCCAACACTTCATAGGAGAAATGAGAAAAACAGTCCTGGAGAGAGAGAGATTGTCTCAGCACATGAGGTGAGCAGAGTTCAAAGCAGGAGAGAAGTCTTCAGTCTTTTGAGCCCGGTCTCAACTGCTCCCATGTAATGTGTTTTAGGGATAAAAGACCCTATGATGCTAGGAGAACCCTGTCCATCTCACTCTAGAAGAGGCCATTGTCTTTTGGCATTGCCACTTGTGCACAGGTACATATGCTAAATTTACAGGTGGCTCCAGGATAAAAAATAATACTGGGAAGGAACAAGGGGGAAAGAATAGAGGTGGAGGCAG
Source organism: Tupaia belangeri chinensis (assembly GCF_000334495.1). Classification (NCBI taxonomy): domain Eukaryota; kingdom Metazoa; phylum Chordata; class Mammalia; order Scandentia; family Tupaiidae; genus Tupaia; species Tupaia belangeri. Next base: position 2,194 of record NW_006204618.1, on the reverse strand, counting down.
GATATCCAGTCCCTCAGCAACATGCCTGGCTCTCAGCATGGGGAAGTGTGAAAATCCTAAGCTGATGGTGATGGGTTCCCAAGGCCCTTAGGTCTTTTTGAGTCAGAATTCCCTAGAAAAACCTCAAAGCTTAGACATGCATCACCACTTTGGGCACTAGAAACTAGAATGAGCTCCCTTCCCCAGTGCAAATTCGTCACAGGAGAGGAGAACTCAGATGCCTCCTCCAAGGTAAGATTGCTGTAGATTAAATGTGTGTCCTGTGTTTTATGTATGGGAAATTTAACCACAAATTCAAATGTTTACAGTTTTGGGAGGTGGGCCTTTGGAACATATTAGGATTAGATGCAGTTATCTGGGTGAGGACCTCATTGTGGGACTCTTGGCTTTATAGAAAGGAGGGATTCCGAGCTGACACATGCTTACCCTCTTGCCATGAAATGCCTCCCTCCATGTCATGACAGCAGGAAGGCCCTCACCTGATGCTGACATGTTGGTGTTGGACTTCTCAACCTTCAGAAATAAACCCCTATTTTAAAGTAAATTTCCCAGTGAGAAACAGAAAATGGATCAAGACAGAAATGCACTGAATGAGTTACCTGAAGAACTGCACAGGCTGAGAGAAGTGACTGTTGGACTTGGTTATCTACTGATGACTCATTATGCGCTGAGATCCTTGGAAATACTTTCTACTTTCTGGGAGTTTCTCAGAGTGGAGAGCAGCTTTGGGGCTTGAGGTACTGAGTAGGGTAGTGCAAAATGTGGCTGAACATGGGATCATTCATCCAGGATCTGGCTGGAATGAGGCCTTGTGCGAACTGGTCTGTTCAAGACAGTAGTGTCAATGAGAAAGGCAGAGGATACTCTTGATTTCTAGGTTTCCCTGGGCCTTCTAATACTTCTCTTTTTTTTTTTTTAAGAGGATTTTGCTATAGGATGCGTGCACTCACCAGAAAGACAGAGCGAGACAGAGAGATAGAAAGCGATATATCACCTCCCAGGAGGGATGACCATACCAAAATCCCTTCTCTTCCATTCTGCTCTCAGGATCTTGGGCACGCATGCATACACACCCAGCGTGACTTTAAGCCACTGGGTCTGGGATTCAAAACGCGGTCAACTACATGGCAGTCCAGCGACATAGCCATTATGCTAATGGCTCGTCGCTAATCCTCCTCTTTTACCTACTTTAGCCTTGGAGAGCCACTGCCTTGAGGACTGCCAAACCAAGGTGTGTGTTGTTTTGGGTTTTCATGCCTGGGGCTGTAGTGTTGTCTGTGACCACCAGAGGGCAAATTGTGCCTACTGTGCTCTGCTGAAGCAGTGAGCTGGGAACATCTACTTGGAGTTCATTTTGGCTGCCCCCTGCCCCTGACCCATTCTGCAGTTTCCGTGATGATTATCCATCTCCATAGTATGAGCAACTTAAAGGTAGTGACAAAGCTCTAAGATAATTTCACTTACTCATTCAGCAGGTCTCCTGAGCATTCACCTTGTACAGCTGGGTGTTGCACTAAAGACCATAAACTCTACCTGCAGGAGCTTACTGTCTGAAGTGAGTTGAACAAAAACACAAAGCACTCAAGTGAAACTAAGCAGGTGTTGTGAGGGAGAGCTTGGTGCCACTTGGTGGGCAGATGGGAAAGGCCACAATGAGGTGACAGTTTTGCTCTGAGCAGTGAAGCCAACCATACACATGTCTATGAGCTATATTCCAGGGTAAAGACTTAGCTGTCCATAGACTAGGATGAAGAGGTAAATTAGACCAGAGAAGTAGTTATAACACAGCCAGTTTTGGTGGAGGGATTCTAGAAGGAGAAAGGAGAGAGGGAGCAAGGTAGAGCCAGGCCTCTGGGTCTGGAAGTCACCATTGGTCTCTGTTTCTTTCTTTTTTTTTCTGAAAGCTTCATTAAAAAATATTTTTATAACTTATTATTGAATGTGAAATATTGTAAGTATTATTTTTTAATTAATTAATTTTTTTCATTTTATTTTCTTCCATACATCAATCACATTATTATTTATCTTACAAAGTGGATATTTCAACAGGTGAACATTAATCCCTAGTAGTACAGTTCATAAAACTACAAAATATCTTCAACAGATAATACCTCACCTCTTTGTGCCATTTATGCTTTGCCTCCCTGTCCCTCCCCCAAATGTCCTTCCTCAGACCCTCCTCTTTCACACACAC
>NW_006204617.1:16550-16855 GCF_000334495.1 Tupaia belangeri chinensis | reverse complement strand
CTTCCCTTTTTTAAATTTTTTTGGTAATATTTCCTTTTTACCCTTTTTAAAAAAAAAAAAAAAAAAATCATGGCCCACTTTTTCTCTTACTCTTAGCTCCGCCTTCTTTCTTGTTTAATTTTCTCTCTGTTCCTCCCATCCCGGCAGAAGAAGCCATGGGCCTTCAGGACCAGGTTCCACATGGCTACAGTGAACTAGATTTTTTGTGCAGCGCTTACGCGCCGCGCGGTTTACTCTTTTGTGATTTTTCTAAAAAAAAGAACCGTAATTACAAATTTTTAATTTTTTAAATTTTTTTGTCTTTT
>NW_006204617.1:4525-13193 GCF_000334495.1 Tupaia belangeri chinensis | reverse complement strand
ACATAGATACCAGAGACAGTGTGGGAGGAGAATGGGAGATGGCAGAGGGTAAGAGATAGGGAATCAAGGATGGGGGAAAAAAAGCAAAACAGACAGAAAACAAGAAATGGAAGATCATTTGCTAAGAATAACATGTTTGTTGATGTGCTTGATTGAGACAATATACAGTATACTCTGGATGGAAAAATAAATCAATTGAAAAAAAAAAAAAGAGTACAGGCTCCAGACCAGAGAGAAAACACATAAAAAATAATAAAGTCCTAAAGACCTAATTGCAGTTAGTGAGAGATTCAAGGAATAAGGCTTCAGTCAACTGAAATGTGGCCATAAAAAAATAGGATCCAAGAGAGAAACAGAAGCTTCATAAATGGATGGCTAGCGTATCAGTTTCTAATTAGGATGACTTATCTACAAGGAATCAAACAGAAGCTTCAGAAATGGATGGCCAGCATATCATTTTCTAATTAGGCTGACGTATCTACAAGGGCTCTTTAAGAAAATTCTTTTCATATCTATCATCATTAGTGTTTAGCCAGGCAAACACCAAACATATCTAAATGTCCACACACAGATATGTGCACATACACATACACACTTTTATCATGTTTTAAATATAGAATAGAATTTAAACCAAGTTATAACTGAACTAAGAAAACAAGATCCAAATTACTTCCAAAGATAGAGAAAAAACAGACTAGCTCAGTGACTGACCTAGGCGGCTTGACCTAGACCCAAAACAAAGGCTTTCTGAAGGCACCACCATCTTTCAGGAAAAGGATAAAATAATGGCTTTCATAGCCTAAAGCTTCTAGACAAAGAATCTCCTGACCTTTATACTCACTCCAAAATTAGGAAAGTAAATAGACCCACCCAGTATGTGCTCCTCTCCACTAGGAGTAACACAAGCCCCACCTTGAACAGATCTGGACTAAGCCCTTCCTGACCCAAAGAAAAACTTCTTATCACAATTCCTTGGCAATCCACTTTCGAGAAGCTTTCCCTTCTTGGGAGCTCTGTTTTTCCTTCCCTCTCTTTTAATAAACTCCCCACTTGGCCATAGATACTCCTCTGGGTCTGTGACTAATTCTTCCTGTGTGTGGACAGGAACCTGTGTCTCACTGCGAGTGTGGGCCCGGTCACCCCTGTACTCCCTTGTTCCTGCATCACTAGGCCTGTGTCCTGACCTCCTTAGGACAAATGACACAGAAATAGAAAACATATCTAGGCAGGAAGAAACGGGCAGAGTACTCATGCAAGAAAAACACTATGGGGACTAGCAAATGGAGAAATGGCTACATAGATAAGATTCTCACATGGCGCACCGCGGTTTGAGTCGGCTTCAAAATCCCACTGGGTGCATGTGCATGCACACCCCAGATCTCAAGAAGAGAATAGAGAAGAAATTCAACATGGCCATCCCCCCTGGGGGGATATATTTTGTACTATCTCTGTCTCTCTCTTCAGAGAGTGCACGTGCCCTTAAGGCAAAAACCTCTCAGAAAAGAAAAAAATGGAAAGAAGAAAACACTATGATCACTATACCCAGGGGACTATTGCATACAAACTCTTTTCTCCCACTAATCTTCATCTAGAAAAGAAACTAAACAGTGATCTTTACCATCTATTGAACTGAATTCCAGAGAAAACAGGAGTGACTGCTAAGATGTTTTTCCATTTTTGCTGACTTGTCAGGTCCTGAGTTCTCTTGACTGAATTTGGGAAGAGCAGAGCAGCTTTGGTTTACTCTGTACACGACGTGACGCCAAATCTATAGTAGCCATGTGCCCTAAGTTTCACTGAAAAATCACATAAGAAAAGAAAAGGCACGCAGAGATAAAGGAAAAGGCACACAGATATTTAACTAACACCTTGCACATGGGACCCATACACTGCTCCTTTAAGAAAAGACAATCTACTGGAAGTTGTACACTCTCAAGGGAAAAGGAGGTCTGGAGTTATGCTAAAAGAGGGTGTGTGTGGGGAGGGTGGAAGAGTGCAAAGAACCTAGCCTTTCTAGGCCAGCAGTTACACTTCTAATCTCTTTTCCCCCATTTTAAAGACTATTAACATCTGCTGTTGACTTTACTGATATAAATGAATCCACATTTCTTTCACAGAGGGTTAGCGAGCAGACCTTCTAAATAAAATTCTTAGCATGTTACTTTTTTATTTTTCCCACAAAATTATTAGAAAGTTACTTACCTAATGTAAACACCCATTCTTTGTCCCCTGTTCCCTCGATCCTAGAGAACATTGGGGCCAGATAATGTTATAAGAGTTATCTTTATTCCTTCCTTAGAATGATAGTTCAAAGTTCCCAATTCTACAAAATACACCCTAAGGGCTACAAGACAGAATAGAGCTCTCTTTTAGTTTCCCATAATGATGTCCTATTCACGGCCAGTACAAACAAAACATAAAATCAAATGTACAAATTACCAAATTTCCAAATGGTCTCTCAAAGCTTCTTGACCCTGTATCCAAAAGGGGAGATCACACCAAACAAACCTCCTGGCAAAGCAGAAACCAAACGTCTAAAGGGAGGCTTATAGCTATTCTTTAGCCAAATGGAGGAAACCGCACCAAAGATCTACAGGGAAAAATAGGCCTTGGTGTCATCACACATGAATCTCGCAACTTACCAGATGTCTATCAAATCCAATCCAATGCTGTATTTCCTTCAACACAAAACTAAAATCGCCATGGGTCAACGATGCCTGGTCAGCAGAAAATCACCCAGGACTGTCCCTGAGACAAGGTGCTCAGGCAGCTGCAGGGCAAGTTCTGAGGGTGGCCATTGGCCAAGAGTCACTGTACCTTGGGTGAGATGCCCATGCAGGACCTTAGTCCCATCTGGGTCGCCAACAAACTGTTACCAAACTCAAATCAGGCTCGCTCGCCCAAGCGCTATAAAACCAAGCCAAAGGCATATCACCACAGGACTGTCCCTGAGACAAGGTGCTCAGGCAGCTGCAGGGCAAGTTCTGAGGGTGGCCATTGGCCAAGAGTCACTGTACCTTGGGTGAGATGCCCATGCAGGACCTTAGTCCCATCTGGGTCGCCAACAAACTGTTACCAAACTCAAATCAGGCTCGCTCGCCCAAGCGCTATAAAACCAAGCCAAAGGCATATCACCATATGAAGGAAAGTATAGCTTTATTGCAAAGCGCAAAGCAAGGAGAGCGGGCAGCTCATGCTGAAAAGTCCCAGTCTCCCCGAGATGTTCCCAACATGCGTTTTTAAGGGCAAAATTAGGGGCAGAGGTCCCAGGTGCATGATCATTTCAGTGATTGGTTAAAGAGGACATGATCATCCCATGGGCATTCTTGATTGGTGAGGCCTTAGATAATCAAATTCCTCTTCAGGTGTCTGGAACCGTTCAGCCTGGAGTCTCTGAGCTCACAACCAGCAGTTTCCAGTCTACAAAACATCTTACATATTGAAATGAAAACCTTCTTTCCTTTAAGTGAGAGTTTTAGAGGTCAAATGGCCCTCACTCATGGTCCATGTTGGTCATTATCATAACCAAAGTCTGAAGACTTACTCCTTACTCTGGGCCATTACAATGCAAATTAACTTTATATTTCAGGAACCCTAGAAAATACATTAGGAGGTTCTTGTTCGGTTTCAAAAGGGAGTTGAGAACTAGTGCTTTTGGGGACTAGACAAATGAAGATTTTCTGCTGAGAATTCACCCTCCAGATCCCATTCTCAAGTGGTAGGGGCACCTGTATCCTTCTGTCTGTTTCTTTCTTTCTCTTTCTGCCCCTCTTTCATTTTTTTCTTTTGAAAATAAAGAAATATTTAAAATTTTATTGTTTTTCTATTTTGTCTTCTCTCTACTTTTTCTTTTCTTTCTGTTTTCTTAGCCTTTTTCCTTTACCTCATCACTTTGCTGCACAGCCTATATCTACTCAGTGTCTAGACAAGTCTAAATGAACTGTAGTCAGAGGCACAAGAAATATGAGAAAACAATAAAATATCTCTTCTCAAAAGGAAATAAAAACCCTCCTCCTCTTCACCCACAGACAGTACAATGGAACTTGTGGAAATGCCCGATAAAAAAATTAGAATATTCATAGTGACAAAGCCAACAGAGATGCAAGAGTAGAGGAACAATAAACTCCAGAAAAGGCAGGAGAAAAGAGCCAATGAGTTCCAGGAGGTGAAGAAGTTCTTGCATGATCTGAAAGAGGAAATACACACCATAAAAAAGAATCCAGATGGAACTGGTAGAGATGAAGTCTATAATACAGGAAGTAAGACCTCTCTTGAAAGTCTTAAAAGCTGACTAGATCATACAGCAAATTAAATCTAAGATGTACAATACAGAATTACTGGACAAGAAAAACCCACCACGAAGACTGAGAAAATAGTCCCCCAAAATGAGAATAGTATACAAGAAATACTAGATACCCTTAAACATAAGTGTCCAGATAATTAGGATCTCAGAAGGTGAAGAGACTAACAAGGGCATTGATAATCTATTCCACAAAATCCTGCAAGAAAACTTTACAAACCTAGACCCAAGAAATACAAAGGACTCCAAATAGAATCAACCCAAGATATTTTCTCCAAAGTACATTATAGCCAGATTTACTAAAACCACAGACAAAGACAAGATACTAAGATTGACAAGAGAGAAACATCAAGTTACCTAAAAAGGATATTCCATAAGACTAACATCAGATCTCTCATCCTAAACAATGTGAGCAAGGAAAGAATAGGAAAATATGTTCAAAGTGTTGAGTGAAAAACAATTTCCACCAAGAATACTATGCCCAGAAAGATTATCCTTCATATGGGAAAAGAAGACAAAGACATTTTCAGATAAACAAAACCTGAAAGAATTTACCAATACCAGACCAGCTCTTCAAGAAGTTCTGAAGGGAGTGCCATATCAGGAAAACTGAAGTCCAACAAACAGAAATAAGAGCTCAAAAACAACTCAGAAAATGGTCAGATTAATGGTAGGGGCAAGTCCAGAGTTGAATGTTATCTTCCTGATTATAAACAGAAAGATCAGACCACAACAGAAGATAAATTAAGTACATGAGACAGAATGGATGAAATAGTATTTTATGACTTTTGACTAAAACTTCACTGATCTTCTTCTATGCTTTGTTTTTCATAGTTAAGAATTTTTGTCTTCTCTTGAGTTGTCAAAAGGTCTATGTACCTACTATTTGAACAGAATTCTAACCTGTTCTCTGGCTTTAAGTCATAAGCAAAGTTCCCTTAACATTTTTAAAATTTTGATTTATGGACCAGCAGTTAGCATAATGGTTACGCCACTGGACTCCCATGTAGTCGACCACAGTTTGAGTCCCAGACCCGGTGACTTAAACTCATGTTGGGCGTGTGTGTGTGTGTGTGTGTGTGTGTGTGTGCTCAAGATCCCGAGAGAATGGAAGAGAAGAGATTGCGGCATCGCCATCCCACCTTATATATATATATATATCAACTGAACTTTCTATTGAATGTAGTTAGATTATTTAAGATATTTTGTGATTCAATAAAATCTGGGGAAAAAAGAAAGGGAAAGCAACTGCAGATTCCAGAGACAGTGTGGGAGAAGGGTGGGAAATGACAGAGGCTTGGAAAAAAAAGGGGAAGCAAATTAAAATACATATTTAATGCAATTATATTAAATATGCAGAGCTGTTCCTCATAGATCTAGAAAAGACAATCATAGAATTTGTCTGGATCATAAAATACCTTATTATGCCAAAGCAATCTTGCACAAGAAGAGTGGCATGGGAGGCATATCACTCCCTGACCCCAATATATACCATAAAGCTGTGATCATCAAAACAGCATGATATTGGCACAGAAAAAGACATGTGGACCAATGGAATGGAATAGATTCCCCAGAAATAACACCCAAAGCTTACAGCCAACTGATTTTTACAAAGGATACCAGTCAATCCATTGGGAAAATGAAAACCTCCTTAGTAAATGGGGCTGAAAAAGCTGGGTATCCACCTGTGGAAACATAAAACTGAACCCCTATCTTTCACCATTAACAAAAGTCAACTCAAAATGGATCAAAGATCTGAATCTAAGACCTTGAACTATAAAAATACTGGTGAAAAATGCTGGGGAAACTCAAGGAGACATTGGAGTAGGCAAAGACTTCTTAAATAAGACTCCCAAAGCATAGGCAATAATCCCTAAAATAGACAACTGGGACTATATCAGACTCAGAAGTTTCTGCACAGCAAAGAACACAGTAACAAGACTGAATCGACAACCCTCAGAATGGGAGAATATTTTCATAAAATATACCTCAATCCAGGGACTGATAACCAGAATACACAGGGAACTGAACTGCCTAGTGCAAAAAAATGATTAACCCAATTAAAAGATGGGAAAATGAACTGAACAAAAGTCTAAGTAAGACATATGAACAGCCAAAAAGCATATGAGGAAATGCTCAACATCCCTCATCATAAGGGAGATGCAAATTAAAACCACAATGAAATACCACTTAACCCCTGTCAGAATGACACAGATTCAAAATATAAAAAGTAGACAGACCAAGTGGCAGGGCTTTGGCCAGCCAGGGATTCTGAGGCAGGTACATTGCTGCTCCCTCACATCAGCTGCAGACCCCAGCCCAAGCGCCCACCCCCTAGCCTGTCCTGTCCCCAGCAGCAGGTCACAGACCAAGTGGCAGGCCTTTGGCCAGCCAGGGATCCTGAGGCAAGGCCATTTCTGCTCCCTCAACTCACCTGCAGACCTCCAGCCCAAGCGCCCACCCCCTAGGTAGGTGGCTAGTACTTTCTGCATTTAATTTGTTAGCTTCTTTATTCTCTTGTTAATTTCCTGGTATTCTTCCTGGAACAGCATATCCTGTCCCCAGCAGCAGACCACAGGCCAAGCGGCCGGCCTTTGGCCAGCCAGGGATTCCGAGGCAGGGACATTGCTACTCCCTCACCTCACCTGCAGACCCCCAGCCCAGATGCCCACCCCCTAGGTAGGTGGCTAGTACTTTCTGCTTGTGATTTGTCAGCTTTTTTAATCTCTTGTTAATTTCCTGGTCTTCCTCCTCGCACAAGCTGTCCTGTCCCCAGCAGTGGGCCACAAACCAAGCGACTGGCCTTCGGCCAGCCAGGGATTCTGAGGCAGGGACATCACTGCTCCCTCACCTCACCTGCAGACCCCCACCCCAAGAACCCACTCCCTAGGTAGGAGGCTAGTACTTTCTGCTTTTGATTTGTCAGCTTCTTTATTCTCTTGTTAATTTCCTGGTCTTCCTCCTCACACAGTCTGTCCTGTCCCCAGCAGCAGGCCACAGACAGTGGCAGGCCTTTGGCGAAATCACGCACCCCGCATTAGCATGGCGTGGGACTTTTTCTTAATTTCTCTGTGTGTTTTGTTTTCTTTTCTTGTGTTGTTTCAACTAGTGCCCTCTCCTCTTCATCTTCCACCCTGCCAGAAGGACTAGACAGGTCTATAATCAGATATCTGAAATCCCCTAGTAATATAATTTTCTCTGGGATCTGCCCTTGTACTGATCCACCTGAGAAAAAGGAGATATTGCTTTTCAGACACCTCAGTAGAGTACCCCTCTTGATACCACATTGGTAAAACCAATAGAAGAGAGACTTCGGCAAACATTAATTTGCAGCAAAAGGGAAAGTCACTTACTCCTAGTCAGAGAAACATTCCCGCAAGAGGTATTCAAAGTGAATACATCTTCCAATGGCTAGAAGTAGAAGAAGAATCTCAGGTATGAATAAACAAGGAAATACATCTCCATCAAAGGTACAGAATAACTCCCCTCCATCTTTGGTGCTAATGGACGATGTCACCAAAATGTCAGAAAAAGAATTTTGAACATTCATGGTGAACAAATTTTTTGAGATGGAAAAGAAAAGAGACCACAAACTACAGGAGAGGAGAAAATCATTCCAAGATATGAAAGAAGAAATGGACACTCTGAGAAAGAACCAGATGGAGCTATTAGAGATAAAGTCCGGAATAGAGGAAATCAAAAACTCCCTTGAAAGTATTAAAAGTCGATTAGACCATGCTGAAGATCGAAACTCTGATGCAGGAGTGTGGAGGGCACTGCATACAGAAGCGATCTTGAGCTATCTGTCATCTTGAGCTATCCACCATCTTGGAAACCTTTAGGTTTCACTTGTTAACTGAGCAAACTGTTTCTCAGAAATCATGTGACCAACTGTTCTCCCCGAGGGGTAGTTGGGTTTCTAGGCAACGGGAGAGATCCACCCACACCAATGATTGGTTCATGCTGTTCTATCTCATTTGCATTTTGGGCAACCAATCGGTGCCCACCAACCTGTGTATAACTCACCATTTTTCCTCAATAAACAGGAGAAGACTTGATCAGCACCTCATATTGTCTCCAGTGCGTGTGTGTGTGTGTGTGTGTGTGTGTGTGTGTGTGTGTGAGTGTGTTTGTCCCATCTCTCACTCCCTCCCCCAGGGAACCTGTTCAACTGTTCCCCATGTTGGGACACATGGCACTTGAACATGGACCTGGGTATGAGGGATCCAGTGAAGAGCTCTGAGGTAGGATCCAGTGCAGAGCAAGCAAGAAAAGCCGGTGGAAAACAGAAGGGGATGGTAGGGAATCATCCCGAGAAAGGATGGCATAGACTCATCCAGAAGGGGACAGCATAGATTCATCCAGAAG
>NW_006204617.1:824-3791 GCF_000334495.1 Tupaia belangeri chinensis | reverse complement strand
AGGAGGCTATAGCCACCTCAGATCTAACCAAGGATTCTAAAATTGAAAAAGAACAGGGAGAGGATCTTATTTCCTTAGATAGTGAGAAAGAAGTAACAAATTTTACTAAACAATTGGATGTCAGGTCAAAACAACTTAAGAAACCAAAAATCAATGAAAAAGTTACAAACCTTGAAAAGCCTCAGAAAAAATTATACCCATCTCTTATAGAGCTTAAAGCTCATTTGGATAATCAATTGACTAATTCGGAAGAAAAAACTTTAGAAGCAAAGGCAGCCAAATACAATAATCCAAAATGGTCACCTGAAAAAGAAACTTTAGAAACAAAGACTGCCACGTGCAATAACCCAAAATTGTCATCTGCAGAAAAAAATTTAGAAACAAAGGCAGTCAAATACAATAACCCAAAATGGCTGCCTTTCAAAAAACGACTACCATCATACACCTCGGTTGCATCTGCATCAGCTTTGGTGATGCCAGTTATTGACCCTAGGGAAGAGATTTTGAATAAAAGTAAACAATTTGAAGAACAAATTCAAATAGAAAAGAAGCATCAAGACTTAATATCACAATTGGAAAAACTGAGAGTGGGTAAATCTAAAAGTACAGATTCCTCACAGAATCGTGATCAACCCACTTTTAGCCCAGCACAAAAATTAATGCCATTCAGATACCACAACCATCAATGAACTTTGAGGAACGGAAAGCCTTCCCGGTAACAGAAACCATAGATCAATGAGGGCAAGCATGGAGCCACATACATGGCTTTGATTTTAACATTATAAAAGACATTAAAACAGCAGTTACTCAATATGGAGCTACAGCTCCATATACTTTAGCCATAGTTGACTCGGTGGCAGAAAATTGACTTACACCAATGGATTGGCAAACATTGGCCCGTGCTGCACTCTCTGGAGGGGATTACTTACTTTGGAAATCAAAACATGTGGAAAATTGTAGGGAGACCACATGCCATAATGCCCAGGCCAAAAATGGCTGGACAGCAGATATGTTATTGGGAGAAGGCAATTATACAACTAGTGACAATCAAATGCAATATGATTCAGGGCTATTTGCTCAAATTAATATGGCAGCCATGAGAGCTTGGAAAAAACTTCCTACTAAAGGAGACTTAAGTACCTCCCTTGCAACAATAAAACAAGGGCCTGACGAAATTTCTGAGTTTGCTCATTGGTTAATTACTGCAGCAGGGAAAATATTTGGCAGTGCTGATGCAGGTACCAATTTTGTTAAACAATTAGCATATGAAAATGCTAATGCTGCTTGTCAAGCAGCAACCAGGCCATATAGAAAAAAGACAGATTTATCAGGATGTATTCACCTATGTTCTGATATTGGGTCGGCATACCAACAGTGATTGGCTCTGGCCGCTGCTCTTACAGGATATACTGTTCACTAATTTCTTAACCGTAATAGTGGAGGCAATTGCTTCAATTGTGGTTGGTCTGGACATATGGCAAAGATCCTGATACAATCATCCAGCCATATACTAAGGACCAAGTTAATTGGCTCTTCCAACAAACAGATTTCTGGCCTATTGCATGTGCTTCCTTTGCTGGAACTATTGATAACCATCTTCCTCCAGATAAATTTTTATTTTTTTATCTACCCATGATTTTGTTTTATGTTCACATTTCTGTTGATACCTTTAGCGGTTTCATTTTTGCCACGGCACAAACTGGTGAGGCCAGCAAACATGTTATTTCTCATGTACTTGCCACACTCTTGGTTATGGGTAAACCTCAACAAATTAAGACAGATAATGGCCCAGGTTACACTGGAAACAATTTTGCCTCTTTTTGTAACGACTTCACATTAAACATGTTATGGGAATTCCATTCAATCCCCAGGAACAAGTCATTGTTGAATGTGATCATCTTTCCTTGAAAAATACTCTCCAAAAGCTAAAAAAAGAGAGTTTTACAGACTAAGGGCTCACCAAAAAACCTTCTGGCACATGCTCTTTTTGTCCTAAATTTCCTGTCTCTTGATAAAGATGGAGACTCAGCTGCTGAGTGCTTCTGGCTTTCTACTACCAAAAAAAATTTGCCTCAGTTTTGTGGAAAGATCCTCTGGACAATACATGGAATGGTCCAGACCCTGTCCTCATTTGGGACAGAGGATCTGTCTGCATCTATTCTCAAAAAAATGGATGCTGCTCATTGGTTACCAGAAAGATTAATCAAACAGATTGATTCTAACAAGCTATCCAGGGATGATGAAAACCCTGAAATGTCTCTCTTTCCTTCCACAGATCAACAAAATAAAGATACCAGATCCTGTTTTGCTTCTTTGACACTACCGCTGCTGGGTTTGATCCTGGCTCCGCTACTCCTGGCAGAACTGGGGGATCTCTGTCTTGCTTTACAGGAACACTACTGCTTTTATGCCAACAAGTCCAACATCATTTGTGACAATCCCTTATGGTCTGCTTGGAATGGACTCCACCCATTTTTCCTCCCCATACTTGGTCTGATTCTGGGTTTACTGATTGTTTGTTCTTTGGGACCTGTTCTCTTTAATAAGATCATGGCTTTCCTTAAACACCAAATTGATGATTCCATAAAAATGCAGCCTATCCAAGTCCACTACCACAACCTGGAGATGGAGTATCACAGAGCCTAGACATTGCTCCTGCCTGAGGTGCTGAATCGGTTAGCCAAAGATGGGTAAGAGAGCCTGAGCCTAATAGCTGTACAGTCCTCACACCTAAGACAGGAAACCCATCATCGCAATGGAATTCTCCAATGACGGGTAAGGATGGACATGTGGCTCTTAATAAATGACTCCAACCTAAGACAGGTATGATTCCCCCAGGTTTTTCTCCTCTCTTTGAATAAATAAAAAAGGGGGACACGTGTTGGGCACTGCATAGAGAAGCTGTCTTGAGCTATCCGCCATCTTGAGCTATCCGCCATCTTGAGCTATCCGCCATCTTGAGCTATC
>NW_006204617.1:0-549 GCF_000334495.1 Tupaia belangeri chinensis | reverse complement strand
CTCTGTGTGTGTGTGTGTGTGTGTGTGTGTGTGTGTGTGTGTTTGTCCCATCTTTCACTCCCTCCCCCAGGGAACTGGTTTGACTGTCCACTGGGTCGGGACATAGAATATAAAACCTCTGACCTCGAAAGAACCACCAAAAAGATAGATAAAATGTGAAAAAAAAAACACGAGGATAATATACAAGAAATACTCGATTCCACAAGATGCCCAAATATCAGAATAATTGGCATCCCAGAAGGTGAAGAAACTAAAAACAGCATGGAAAACCTATTCCATAAAATCCTGGGAGAAAATTTCCCGAGTCTAGAGAGGCACTCATGCATCAAGGACCCAAGAAATACAAAGAACCCCAGTTAGAACCAAACCAAGAAGATCTTCCCTAAGGAACATCTTAGCCAGACTATCCAAGATCACAGATAAAGATATGATACTAAAACTGGCAAGAGAAAAAAGAGAAGTGACATACAAAAATCATCCCATCAGGCTAACTCCAAACCTCTAAATGGAAAGAATGTAAGCAAGGAAAGAATGGGAAGATGTGTTGAA
>NW_006204616.1:125036-128332 GCF_000334495.1 Tupaia belangeri chinensis | reverse complement strand
AAGATTATGATGATAATTAAAAAATGAGAAACTATTTGCTGATAAGTTTATAGAGTAATATCTTTGGCTTGACTGACATGCATAGTATTTGTGCTGGAAAAAGAAATGTTGTACACTGTAAAGATGTGATTAAATGTAAATAAATTAATTAATTAAAAAAAGAATTTTCAACTGACAAGGAAATTTGATTATATACCAGTTTAATATAATAACCTACAACAGGGTTGATAGGTATTTTACCATAAATTCCTGGAAATTTCAAGTTATTTTGGAACACAGTACATATATACAAGTATATAACATATTTCTACATATAACTCAAAAACAATGTCAAGGAAATTAGAATTACTCAATTTGACAATGCTTTCCATTTTTATCCAACATACAAATAATAGGCCTGATCAGTTTAACCTTTCCCTTTTGGATGTTTCAGAGGTATTGGCAGGGAACTAGGATTCCTGCCTGTTTGTAGCCAGCTGATATGCACAGTGATGCCCCTCCTAGCTTTAGGCTCATAGGATACTGTTTCACCCAGACTGGGAGGCCATTGCCAGCAGTTGCATTGCCACTGGGGGTTGATCACTGGCTAACCACAGAGGGTTACCTTTTGTCCAGACTTGTGGAAAACAAGACTGTAATTCTGCCAAATAAGGGTCTCCCTGACATGGTTCCCAAGCTCTTTCTTCTTGTAGGAGATATTCCTCAATGAGAGGGTAGTTTACAAGGATTTTAGAATAGGGCAGGGTTTTATGGCTTTGGCTGCCAGTTGAGAGGATTGCTTCTTATTTAACAAATGAGATAGTGGCTTTCAGTTTTCTGTGGGAGGCCCCCACCCATAAGAGGGTATGGGCACTTGGGAATAACTAAAAATGAATGAGACACAGTATCTTTTTTTCCTAGTCCACTACTCTTCCTGATGTCCAGGGGAAGAGAGTTGACTGTCCTACTGCTCCCTGGTTGGAGGTCTTCTTTTTTATAAGAGGTCTCACAGGTTCAGTCAAAACAGAGTAAGCTGCATCAGTATCAATCCAAAAAATTAACAGGTTTGCTCCCAATTTGCATAGTGACCATAGGTTCTTTGGGGCTAATTGGAAATGAACCGAACTCGTCAGTCCTCTTCTAGACTGGGAAAGGAGGGACCTTCCCTTCTTTTTGTTTGCCTTCTAAGCAGTCCCTTTCCCAGTGTTCCTTTTCTCCGCATCATATGCATCGATCTTTTGCTAGTGGGGGTTTTGATCTTCTTATTTTACCCCTCTGGGTTATCTTTCCTTGTTGACTTCTGTCATGGTGTCTACTATGACCCTGGGAATTTTCTTAGCCTGTCTATACTCCATGGGGTCCCGCCCATTGAAAGTCCTCCAATTGTAGGTCACTGGTAGAAAAGGGGATATATACCTCCTCTGTTGGAAGAGCCTCTCTCACTGGTAACAGTGTCCCCATTGAGCCGGGGTTGGGGTTTTCCTTTTTTGTATCCTCTGCCTCTCAGTATCTGCTCTAGCTATGTGGCAGTGAGAAAGAAGCAGAGGAAGCAGCCTTTTGTCCTCTGCTGCCCTCTTCTGGATGGTGCCTATTGGGATCTTAAGGAGGAGGAGGAAGATCTGACTCCTCCGGCCCAGACTGTATAAAACAGGACGTTTCTGTTCTTTTTTTGTTTTAGGTTTTATATCTGGGCCTATCACAAGGATATGGTCCCCTGTTTTTAGAGCACAATTACATAGCCAAGGCAGGGGTCTTTGGATTAAGACCTTTGGTGGGACCAGCAGTTAGCGTAATGGCTATGTTGCTGGACTCCCACGTAGTTGACCGTGGTTCAACTCCTGGACCCATTGGCTTAAACTGACGCCGGGCGAGTGTGCATGCGTGCCCAAGATTCCAAGAGGAGAATGGAGGAGAATGGACTGCGGCGTGGCCATCCTCCCTGGGGGGTGATTTCTCTATTTCTCACTTTCTTCTCTCTGTCTGTCTGGTGAGCGCCCGCGCCCTATAGCAAAAACCTCTCAAAAAAAAAAAGAAAAGAAAAGAAAAAAAAAAGACCTTTGGTCAATGTAATGAAACAGATCAGGGTGCCCCAGACTGCCTGATGCCCTGTAACGACCCTCTATACAGCTTGTATTTCTTTTATATTGAAGGAGCCGGCATTTGGCTAGCCCACTCCAAATGAAGGTCAATCTATTTCTATTTAACTTTTGTTTGAAGAGTTTTATGCCATAGTCACAACTTTTCACAAATGCCTCATTGAAATGCTTGATCATGCATTCCAGAGGGGTTTTAAAGGAGCTGCTCTGACCTCTCATGATTTCTAAAAAGACAAGTATGCTTTCTGGTTAGGATGTGCTCTGGGGTTTTCTTGCTTCCACTCATGCCTCCTATGATTACAAGGCAATTTTCAGCCATAGTGCTGTGACTGTAAGGATCATCAGTTTTTGAAAGCCTTGGTTTTCCAATTAGCCCAGGTTATAACTGGAATGGCAAGAATGGCAAAGCTCAAATTTAAATGAGAGTTGGGCCCGTTCTTGTTTTTTCTAAGGGGGACTTCTGTCTCATGCCAGAGGGTTGACACAGCAGGGAAATCTCAGAAACAGGGACACTGAGGAGGTGACTAAGATGAGCCTGACAAAACACAAGGAAGGATGGGGTTCTCAGCCATATGGAGGGGTAACAGGAGGAGGTGAGTTGGAGCTGTAGCAAATTCTTCCCAGCAGAGCCTTGACTTCTTGACTAATCTAGTGGGAGCAACTAGGTAATGGCAGAGAAAATGGATCAAGACAAGGACCTTATGAAACCCAGTGAGGAATCTGGCAGGAATGTCTACCCAGATTCTCTGCTTACAGAGGGGGAAATCTTGGGGCTGGATTGAGAGGCAGTGAAGAAAATGCAGAGCTTCCTTTCTGAAAACCTCCTCTATAATTTTTTCAAGAAACAAGTGACCCAACTTCCGGGAACAGAGGGGCCTGCCCATGATGAAAGAAGAGTTGCCCCTCCCCACCTTCTTCCCAAGATGATGACGTTAGACAAACAAGGAATGGTATCCCTCTCAAGAGGAGGTCATTGGGACCAGCAGTTAGCATAATGGCTATGTCACTGGATTCCCTTGTATTCGACCGCGGTTTGAGTCCTGGACCTGGTGACTTAAACTCACGCCAGGCGCGTATGTGTATGTGCTCAAGATCCCGAGAGGAGAATAGAGGAGAATGGATTGTGGTATGGCCAACCCCCCTGGGGGGTGATTTCTCGCTTTCTGTCTCTCTGTTTCCCTCCGTCTCTCTGACGAGCGCAGGCCCTATAGCAAAAACCTC
>NW_006204616.1:115311-121844 GCF_000334495.1 Tupaia belangeri chinensis | reverse complement strand
GATTTCTCTATTTCTCACTTTCTTCTCTCTGTCTGTCTGGTGAGCGCACGCGCCCTATAGCAAAAACCTCTCAAAAAAAAAAAGAAAAGAAAAGAAAAAAAAAAGACCTTTGGTCAATGTAATGAAACAGATCAGGGTGCCCCAGACTGCCTGATGCCCTGTAACGACCCTCTATACAGCTTGTATTTCTTTTATATTGAAGGAGCCGGCATTTGGCTAGCCCACTCCAAATGAAGGTCAATCTATTTCTATTTAACTTTTGTTTGAAGAGTTTTATGCCATAGTCACAACTTTTCACAAATGCCTCATTGAAATGCTTGATCATGCATTCCAGAGGGGTTTTAAAGGAGCTGCTCTGACCTCTCATGATTTCTAAAAAGACAAGTATGCTTTCTGGTTAGGATGTGCTCTGGGGTTTTCTTGCTTCCACTCATGCCTCCTATGATTACAAGGCAATTTTCAGCCATAGTGCTGTGACTGTAAGGATCATCAGTTTTTGAAAGCCTTGGTTTTCCAATTAGCCCAGGTTATAACTGGAATGGCAAGAATGGCAAAGCTCAAATTTAAATGAGAGTTGGGCCCGTTCTTGTTTTTTCTAAGGGGGACTTCTGTCTCATGCCAGAGGGTTGACACAGCAGGGAAATCTCAGAAACAGGGACACTGAGGAGGTGACTAAGATGAGCCTGACAAAACACAAGGAAGGATGGGGTTCTCAGCCATATGGAGGGGTAACAGGAGGAGGTGAGTTGGAGCTGTAGCAAATTCTTCCCAGCAGAGCCTTGACTTCTTGACTAATCTAGTGGGAGCAACTAGGTAATGGCAGAGAAAATGGATCAAGACAAGGACCTTATGAAACCCAGTGAGGTCTCTGGCAGGAATGTCTACCCAGATTCTCTGCTTACAGAGGGGGAAATCTTGGGGCTGGATTGAGAGGCAGTGAAGAAAATGCAGAGCTTCCTTTCTGAAAACCTCCTCTATAATTTTTTCAAGAAACAAGTGACCCAACTTCCGGGAACAGAGGGGCCTGCCCATGATGAAAGAAGAGTTGCCCCTCCCCACCTTCTTCCCAAGATGATGACGTTAGACAAACAAGGAATGGTATCCCTCTCAAGAGGAGGTCATTGGGACCAGCAGTTAGCATAATGGCTATGTCACTGGATTCCCTTGTATTCGACCGCGGTTTGAGTCCTGGACCTGGTGACTTAAACTCACGCCAGGCGCGTATGTGTATGTGCTCAAGATCCCGAGAGGAGAATAGAGGAGAATGGATTGTGGTATGGCCATCCCCCCTGGGGGGTGATTTCTCACTCTCTGTCTCTCTGTCTCTGTCTTTCTGGCAAGCGCACTTTTTTTTGGAAAAAATCCCTCCAAAAAAAAAAAAAATAGGAGGCCATACATTTATCTGCCTGGCTTCACCCCTCATGGAGACCTTAGGGACCCTCTTAGCTTTAGTAACCAGCTATAAATCTGCCATCAGATCAAATATAGAGGGAGGGTCAGTGACCCCCAGCATCAATTTTACCTTCTGGCTGTATGAGGGCTCCAAGGAACCACAGATTGGGACCTAATCAGATTCTGTGGCTGAAGCCGTGGATCCACAAACATAGTCACACAGTCATTTATTCACCATTCATACAAGAGGCTAAAAACATTCCTTCCCATCAGTTATATAATTAAGAAAAGAAGAAAAACAAAAAGATTGACCTCATCAGAATGACTTGGAAAGCCCCTTGATAAGCAAGGTCAGCAATTCATTGCTCAATATCTTCAACTGAAGAGGATAGAGGATAGAACCAAGTAATATCTTCCAGGAGAGTGTGAAGAAAATAATTAAAATAGCAGTAAAAGCAAAAGAAGCACATGCAAAAGTACACAAGACCCCATTTACCACAAATTGTCTAAGGACCAGGGGAAGGGGGCTTCAACCCCCTACCTAGCCCCTGGATTCCAGCATGCCTGGTGGAACCTAAGTAGGGGCCCTATAACCGCATCCAGTCAGCCCTGGATCCAGCCACCTTAGGAGGGACTCCAAACCTGTCCAGTAGGTCAGATTCAGGGGGCTCTCCTTTGCCAGCCCCATACTCACTGATTTGTTTCCCAAAGAAGAGCAAGATAGGAACACCAGAAGAAATGCTTCCAGAGGTCTTACACTAGAACTCCACAAGTTTTGGAGGAGTAGTCGATGTCTCTCACCAGGCTGTTAATAATCCCAAAAGGTGGCTCTGGGACCCTGGGAAATCCCAGGTGGCATGCCTCCCCTAGAGCACTCTCTGGGTAGCTGGCAGCTGGCCTGAACAAGGCTGCTCTCCCTGGGATGCCTCACCCAAGTACTGAGTAGGTACTGATCTCGCTGGGACCTCCAAATGTTATAGCCTAATCAGTGAGAAATAAGAGGACATCCAGACATAACCAAATTATAGGAGTTCTTTATTAATAAGCTGGCTGACTGTGGGAGGACTTGTATCTCTCAAAAACGCTGCAGCCCCAAGTGAAAGGTGAGGGGTGCTTATAAAGGCAAAGATCACAATCAATTTTGAGTTGACATGGTGATTACAATGGAAAATGAGGCTGGGGATGGAGAGGAAAGGGAGTCGGGTTCCTATGTGGAAGCAGTTACAGAAGCTGAATCAAGCAGGTTAATAATTTCTAAGGGCACTCTCCAGATCTTTGTTTAATGGTCCCCATGGCTCTGGGCAGGGGTCTGATGATTGGTGGTTACATAGCTAAGGAACATCTAAACAGAAAGGTTTCAGACTAGTTAGCAAAGACAATAAGACTCTTAATCACTCTACTGTGGGCAAAAGGAGGAAGCAAGTATAATATAAAGTTGAAAGATGGAGGTGCTCCTGCTTTAGGCTGTCCCCACCGCATTCTGCCCCCCTCCCCAAGGTTCTGGTTCCATCTTTCCCTCTGATCACAATCTACCTCTAGACAGTTGTGTTATTTTTGTTCAATGTTTTCTTCTTTGACATCCATCATTGTTGCTGCTACCAGTGCCAAACGTTTGTCCTCATTGCTTCTTCCTGTTCAGCCGCATTCTTCTCCCCCAAGATGTTCTTCATTTGGGAAGGGGGGTTAGTGCTCAGCAGACTGGGTTATACCACCCAGCCCCAGGGAAGGTGGGCCCTGCCCCTAGGATGCTGCAGCAGAGTGAAGAGAGGCTCATGTTGATCACAGGGGTATAACGGCTACCTTCTCCTCTGTTCTGTCAGGGAGGAGATTGCCATTTTTTGTCCTTGACTGGGGCTCCCCCTCTGTTTTCCTATTTGCAGTTACTTGAATAAAAATAAACATATTCTTTTATGGAAAAAATAAATAGAACCAGAGGCATCAAAACTTCCATCCTGTGGCTGGCAGTTGGCATAGTGGTTAAAGGTGCTGGACTCCCATATGGATGACCATGGTTCAAGTCCCAGACCTGGTGGCTAGCTTTTTCACTTTCCCTCATTCTTTGTCTCTCTCTGATCAAACTGGAAACTAATAATAATAATAAAGTTGGATAAACTAATTCTTAAAAAAAATTCCATTCTCTCCCCAAAACATTTACCAGAATCATGGAGAGTTATGGCCAAGATCTGGTATTCCAGCCATTTCACAGAGGAAGCCCAGAAAGGGTGCAGGCCTTGCCAGAGATCCCACAGCAACTTGGCAGTTACCACAATACCTCTCAATCCATCTCCTTCCATATCTAAAGCCTATAAATTCTGGTATCTTTTTTCTCTTTTATTTTTAGGTTTTTATCAAAGGGCATGTGTGCTCCCTGGAAAGACAGAGAGACAGTGAGAGGGAAAGTGAGAAATCACCCCCTAGTGGGGAATGGTCATGTCACAATCCCTTCTCCTTCATTCTCTCCCTGGAATTTCGGACACATATGCACAGGTGCCCAGAATGAGTTTCAAGTGATCAGATTCAGGGCTCAAACAGCAGTCGGCCATGTGGGAGTCCAATGCCTTAACACTACCTGCTGGTCCCTAATTCCAGTATCTTAAAAGCTCTCATATAATAGAAAAATTTCTCATGCAGAAAAATTTCAATTAATTTGTGTAGATATTTCCCTCTCAAGGAAATGGAACATAACTCCCCACTCCCTAAGCATGACCTATGCTTAAAGGGTTCCTTCCATAGATTACAGTATGGAAGAGGGTGAAAGAATAATTTTAGAAGTGGGGAAACCTGACAGAAACTACCCCAGGCAGATGATCAAAGTTACATCAACAGTGATAAGTCATATTTATAGTATGGAACTTTGATATGACATGATGAGAATGGCATTTTACTTTGGTGGTCTTCCCCAAAACTATAAGCCCAGTTTAATAAGAGGAAAACATCAGATAAATCCCAAATAAGGGATATTCTTCAAAATACTTGACCAGTACTCTTTAAATATTAAGAACTCCAGGTCATCAAAAACAAGGAAAGTGGGACCAGCAGTTAGCGTAATGGCTACGTCGCTGAACTCTCACGTAGTTGACCACGGTTCGAGTCCTGGACCCGGTGGCTTAAACTCACGCCGGGCGTGTGTGCGTGTGTGCCCAAGATCTCGAGAGGAGAATGGAGGAGAAGGGATTGCAGCGTGGCCATCCCCCCGGGGGGTGATTTCTCGCTTTCTGTCTCTCTGTCTGTCTCTGTCTGTCTGGCGAGCGCATGTGCCCTATAGCAAAAACCTCTCAAAAAAAAAAACCCTAAAAAACCAAAACAAAAACAAAACAAGGAAAGTCTGAGAAAATGCCACAGCCAAGATAAGTCTAAGGAGACAGGATGACTAAATGCGGTATTCTGGATGGGATTCTGGGACAGAAAAATAGCATAAGGTTGAAATGGGAAATATGGGCCCAGCTGCAGTACAACAGGCAGTAGGAATGCAACTGCATGATGCTGAAAGCCTTATGAAAAGGCTTCAGTTTGCTTCCTGGGTCTGGGGTCTGGGCGTGCCCTTGGGCACGTCTGTGATCCTGGCTGGCTGCAAGGCTGAGGGGGAAGCATCTGCTCATGTAGACACCCTCCAGGGACCAGCAGTTAGCGTAATGGCTATGTCATTAGACTCCCATGTAGTCGACCGCAGTTTGAGTCCTAGACCCGGTGGCTTAAACTCACACTGGTCACGTGTGCATGCGTGCCCAAGATCCCGAGAGGAGAATGGAGGAGACGATTGCGGTGTGGCCATCCCCCCGGGGGGGTGATTTCTCACTTTCTGTTTCTCTGTCTCTGTCTTTCTGGCAAGCGCACGTGCCCTATGGCAAAAGCAAACAAAAAACCTCTCCAATAAAAAACAAAACAAAACAAAAACACAAGACACCTTCCAAGCTGGCTCTCTGTAAATATTGTCTTATTGAGAAAGTCATGACAAATTTTTGCATAGAAAATATGTCGACATTCCTGAAAGCCGAATATAAGGAAATATACAAATTTTTTTTTGGAGAGGTTTTTTTTTTTTTTCTTTTGGCTATAGGGCACGTGTGCTCGCCAGAAAGACTGAGAGAGACAGAGAGATAGAAAGTGAGAAATCACCCCCCAGGGTGGATTGGCCACACCGCAATCCTTTCTCCTTCGTTCTCCTCTGGGGATCTTGGGCATGCACATACACACGGCTAGTGTGAGTTTAAGCCACCAGGTCCGGGACTTGAACCAATGTCAACTACATGGGAGTTCAGCAACATAGCCATTACGCTAACTGCTGGTCCCAGGAAATACACATTTTTAAAAAGTTGGGGTCAGGACCAGCAGTTGGCATAATGTTTATGTCGCTGGACTCCCATGTAGTGACCATGGTTCGAGTCCTGGATCTGGTGGCTTAAACTCACACCAGGTGCGTGTGCATGCGTGCCCAAGATCCTGAGAGGAGGGTGCGCAAACACAAGAGGAAAGCCGTGTGCGGATGTGTTTTTCTTCCTTTGTGCGGTTCTAGACGTAGGTGAGTGCAGGGTCCCGGTTCCCACCCCTAGAACAACCTGGAGCTGCTGAAACCTCCCTTTCTCCTTTGGGAGGCCTGGGCCCTAGCCTGCTCCCAGCATGCTCCATGCGGGATGCTGGGGAAGGTGCAGGGGGAGGACTAGTGAGTGCGGAAGACCAAGACGGAGAGCAGCCGCCTGGAGTCGCTGCCTTAGGCCCTCCATAGGGTCTTGAGGAAAAATGCTTTCTGAAAGCAACTCATTTTTGAAGGGCGTGATGCTGGGAAGCATTTTCTGTGCTTTGATCATTATGCTAGGACACGTTAGATTTGGTCATGAAAGCAGAATACACCACCATGAGCATCATCACCTTTAAGCACCTAACAAAGAAGATATCTTGAAAATTTCAGAAGATGAACATGTGGAGTTCAGTAAGAGCTTTCGGGTATATGGTATCATCCTTGTGAAACCCAAAGATGTGAGTCTTTGGGCAGCTGTGAAGGACAATGTGAGTTTTTGGGCAGCTGTGAAGGATACGTGGACCAAACACTGTGACAAAGCAGAGTTCTTCAGTTCTGAAAATGTTAAAGTGTTTTGGCGCGCCGCCCCCCCCCCCCCCCCCACCCCCACGCGCCCACCCGGCGC
>NW_006204616.1:112167-114737 GCF_000334495.1 Tupaia belangeri chinensis | reverse complement strand
GAAAAAAAATGCACATTTGATGACTGCAGCGAGCTGTATGGGCACAGCTGGGTACTACTTTATAGTATGTTCATTCTACTCACTGGGGTTTATGCCTAGGGTCAGATTTGGGTACATGTATAGGTATGTGTCAGCTGTGCTAGCTATTGGATATATTTAGACTAATTAAGCTCATTGGCAGAACAAATGAATGGGGGGTGCGGAAGGCATGAAGGGCAACCATGGATGCCAGGGACAATGGAGGAGGAAGATGGGACATAGCAGAGGGTGGGGGATGGGGGATCAGGGATGGCAAGACAAAGGGCAAGGTATGCAGGATGTAAGAATTGGAAAATTATTTGCTGAGAACATGTATGTTTCCAAGAAGACAGACACAGATGCACGATCCAAACTTTTATCCATTAAATGATGTGTTTTCTTTCTTAAGTAATGAATGGCACCACACAGAGACTCAGAGAAGAGCCTCTGTAACTTTAACACACATGCGAATCATCTTGATCTGTTGTGAAAATGCAGATTCAGAAGACCTGGGGTGGGGGTCTGAGGCTCTATAGTTCTAGTCACCTCCCAGGTGAGGTTCATTCTGCTAGAAGATGATAACACTGCTGGTTACCCACACTTCAAGTGGCAAAGGTTTCCAGCGAGATTTTAGATACTATTTATTATATGACCTTGAACTAGTTATTTACCTCTCTGAGCGTCCATTTATCTGTAAAATGGGGAAAATAATAGTGCTAACTCCAAGAGTTGTTGGGATACCTAAATAAGGTGATGCATGCACAGTTCTCAGCCCTGGGCATGGTACAGTGTGTGTGAGCAAGGGCTGCAATCATAACAGGTGGAGGTGACAATATGACAGCCTTTTCCCAAGGGGACCTTTCCCTGGGAAGACATGTCAGAGAAGAACACAGGCTTAGCACTGTCTGAGCCCAAAGTCAACCAAGTCCACACTTCCAAATCGAGAGACTAACAGCAAATGAATAGCCTTGGGCTGGCCAAGCAGCCAAAGGTACAGAGCCTGTGTTTACATAAGGAAGGGACAACAGGACAGCTGCTGACCTCTCTACCTCAGTGTCCTGCTTCCAAGCAGAGTTGACCAATGGGCGTTTCAGGGAAGGTGAGCCCCTATTAAACAGCTTTGGAGTAGAGGAGATGCTGGAGGTTAGGCTTACAGGACACACCAAGGAGAGGTAGTCATTAGTTATGTGTTGTGGGACCAGTCCAGCACTTTTCTATGCCTTGCAGTGGATGTGGTTTTTGTTTGTTTATCTAAAGTAGCCATGGTTATGCATAATGAAAAGCACTCTTCCAAATATGAAGGGAATTCAGAGGCCAAAAAAATGGTGTGTCTGGCATAAATGAAAGATTCTGAGCTCAGGGCTCTGGAATGGAATGTGGGACTGGCCTTGGAAGGTTGACTGGCAGAGAGAAGTGGGAAAAAAAAAACGTTAAAGTGTTTTGAGTCGATTAACATGGAAACAAAGGACATGTGGTTAATGATGAAAAAAGCCTATAAATACGCATTTGATAAGTACAAAGATCAATACAACTGGTTCTTCCTTGCGGACCCCACTACATTTGCTATTATTGAAAACCTGAAGTTTTTTTTTTTTTATTAAAATAGGATCCATCACAACCTTTCTATCTAGGCCACACTATAAAATCTGGAGACCTTGAATATGTGAGTATGGAATGAGTAATTATGTTAAGCATGGAATCAACGAAAAGACTTAATAGCCTTCTCAATGTCCCTGAAAAGTATCCTGAACAGGGAGGGATGATTTGGAAGATAGCTGAAGATAAGCAGCTAGCAGTCTACCTGAAATATGCTGGAGTATTTGCAGAAAATGCAGTAGATGCCGATGGAAAAGATGTGTTTAATACCAAATCTGTTGGGTTTTTTATTAAAGAGGCAATGACTAATCATCCCAACCAGGTAGTAGAAGGGTGCTGCTCAGATATGGCTGTTACTTTTAATGGACTGACTCCTAATCAGATACATGTAATGATGTATGGGGTATACCATCTTAGGGGATTTGGGCATGTTTTCAATGATGCATTGGTATTCTTACTTCCAAATGGTTCTGACAATGACTGAGAAGTGAACAAGAGTATGTATATGATCAATGTATAGAATAAATGTATATGATCAATGTATATTATAAATAATGACAATATATATCCTAATGCAGAAGTTATATGTTTTTTTTTTCCTAATTTGGTGGCACTGGTATAATCACACATTAAAGTTTAGTAATACGTGTTAAAGTAGGTGGTATTTTTTTCCTTAAGATACATATGACAAATTTAATTTTGTTGAAAATGTTTTAAGAAGAATAATTTTGCAAATAAAGGATATAAATATTTATAAATGTTATATTTATGTGATAAATCCTAAATTATGAACATTAAAAGTCTGTGTAACATATTTTTGCCAATTAAAAAATGTAACATGTCTTTATAACTTTCTAAGATATGCAAGTGAAATCTCTACTTGTGAATTAGTGATTAAATCCATTAGCTATGTTTCCTTTAAAAAAAAAAAAAAGATCCTGAGAGGAGAAGGGAGA
>NW_006204616.1:109168-111880 GCF_000334495.1 Tupaia belangeri chinensis | reverse complement strand
ATAAGGGTAAAAAAAAAAAAAAGAAAGAGCTAAGAATAGGGCCAGCCAGGTGACATAGTGGTTAAGGCAGCTGGATCACACATAAACAATTGCATAATTTGAGTGTCAGACCCAGCAGCTTGGAAAATGTCAGGATCATGTGTGTGCATACGTGCCCAAAATTCTGAGAGGAGGATGGATAAGGAATTGTGATATGGTCATCCTTCCTGGGAGGTGATTTCTCACTTATTCTTTTCTCTCTCTCTCTCTCTCTCTCTCTCTCCAGTGAGCACATAACCTGTAGCAAAAAGAAAACGAGAGAGAGCTTTGGAGATGCACCAGCAAGGAGCCTTAGAACCCTGCTTATCTGTAAAATGCAGTTGACACACCAGCTGGACCTATTTATGGAATGCAAAGTGACCCTTCTGTTATTAAAAGATGTTAAAAATGCTGGAGACTTGAGGAAAAAGGCTAAAGAATGCACCATTGATGATTCATTGATGAATCTACAGTGATTGTTGATCCATTTCAGATACTTGTGGCAGCAAACAAAGCAGTTCACTTCTACAAACTGGGAAAAATGAAGACAAGAACTCTGTCTACAGAAATTATTTTCAACCTTTCCCCAAATAGCAACATCTCAGAGGCTGTGAAGAAATTTGGTATCTCAGCAAATGACACTTCAGTTCTAATTGTTTATGTTGAAGAGGAAGAAAAACAAAAACAAAAAAATCCAGAATACCTAATATCTCAAGTGGAAGGTCATCAGGTTTCTCTGAAAGATCTTCCTGAAATAACAAATATTACAAAAGTTAAAAAGATATATAAACTGTCTTCACAAGAAGAAAAGATTAGGACATTGTTGGATGGTATCATTTGTAGAATGTCAACAAAAGATGTTTTGTAAAATGTGAAAATATTAACAGATTTTCTCTATTAAATAAAATATTGCTTTTCCTTTCTGGATTATAAAAGTAATATATGTTCATTGTAGAAAATTTTAAAATATAGAATGGTATAAAAAAAGAAAAATCTACTCTTGGTCCTACCTCTTTCGTTATTTTGAAAAATAACCACTGCTTCTTTCTTCTAGTCTTGTTTCTATTCAAATGTATTTTTTTAAATAGGAATAAAAATTGCAAACCACTTTCAAAAGAAAAAGAAAATGAGAGAAAATGTAAAGATTAAAGTATGGACTTTGGTTAATAAAAATGTAGTGATAAAGATTCACTAATTATGACAACTGTACCACACTAATGTGAACTGTTAATAAGGAAACTGGCTCTGGGGTATATGAGTTTTCTCTGTATTATCTTTGCAGCAATCCTGTAACTCTAAAACTGTTCTGAATTACAAAGTTTATTTGGCAGGAGATGTAACAGCTTGAGGCAGGAGGATCGCGAGTACTAGGCCAGCTTGGTCAACACAGCCAGCCCTTGTTTCAAAAACAAAAATATAAACAAGACAAGTTTATTTTAATAATTATTTATTTTAAATTTTTATTTATTCATTCATTTTAATTTGATCAGAGAGAGACAGAAAAAGAGAGAGAGAGAAAGTGAGAAAGCAAGCCACCAGGTCTGGGACCAGGACTCGAACCATGATCAACCATGTGGGAGTGTCCAGCGCCCCATCCACCATGCCACCTGCTGGTCCCCTAAGACAAGTTTATTTTAAAAACTCCTATTTCTGCCCCCATCATGCCACTCTCACCTGAGATACATAGCCAGCTTTCTTCCTGTCGCCCTCCTTCAATCTGTTCTCCTTGCAGCCAGCAGAGGGCATTCTCTAAAAGGCAAATGGGACCACACCTGAATCAGCCTTCCAGGAAAATGTGTTGGATGGAAAGTTGGGGAGGAAAATTGTCAAAGATCGACCAGAATGTTTGTATAAAAGTTGTAATTACAATCCAGAACTAATGTGAGAAATATTTCTGGTATCTGTTGAAATAAAGGTACTATATCTAAACAGCTCAGCTTTCCCAAGGTCTCCCAGATAAAGTATATATTTTAGGTGCCCAACTCCATCTCCCTATACCACCACATAGCTACATAGTAATTTTCTTGTTTTTGCTTTCTCTATGCAAACTGCTCAGCCTGAGCCACCTTTTCCTGCCTCCTCCCCCAGTCCCAGTAGTCCCAGTCCCAGGGACCCTTCATACTCTCCCAAAGACTAGAGTATTCTTGCAGGGTTGGATTGTAATGTCTGGACTGATGTCTTCAGGCTTTTCTTTTTCTTCTTCTTCTCTTCTTCTTCTTCTGTGTGAAAGAGAAAAATGGATTCCTCTGGCTCCCCTACGCCCAGCTAACACTAGGCCCTAAAAAAGATTTGACGCACTATAAATGAAAAGATGAATCACTGAACAAATGAATGTCTTAGGGTGCAAGAGCGTCTCTGTGCGCGTGCGCCAGAGGGGAAGGCGTGGGAAGCGCTTTGCTACCTGGCAGCATCCATAGTGGCTGCTGAGTGGGAGGAGCTTCCTCAAATTTGTCCTGCCATTGGCCAGAACAGTCCGCATTGGCGTGATGCAACTCTGCAGCCCAGCAAGCCCCTAGCTCCGCCAACCACTTCCCCCCAGCAACTATTCTGTCGGTGACTGCAAATCACGTAGGCCTGTGAGGAGACAGCCTCTAGGGATGGTGCACAGGGCAGGACAAAAGACTCAAAGAGGTACTTTGAGTTTGCTCAGAATTTTATTTGGATTACCAAGGTTCACAGGGAAACAGGGCACGA
>NW_006204616.1:107957-109137 GCF_000334495.1 Tupaia belangeri chinensis | reverse complement strand
GCGGGTCTTCTGGGGGAGGGGCACAAGAACACTGCAGTGACAAAACGGCGCCTTGCATAGACACCGAGGCCGGCTAACGTGCACGGCTGGAAGAGGAGAGGAATGAAGAGAGAGAAAAAGACTAGAGAAAACAGGGCACAGCAGAGTCTCCATGGCCACTGCTCGGCTGCAATGAAGTTTACAGCCACCCTTTCCGCTTTGAGATCAGGGTGTCCAAACAGCGAGGGGAGAGGGGCTGAAGTCAACACTGATGAGAAGGGAGATAGAGGGGCCCTGACCAAGGCATCACAATAAATACATCTAGCAGCACACAGAAGCCTGAGGGGAAAGAGGGTCAAAGAAGGGGGACTCCCCCATTCACTCCCCCCAAAATAAGAGCTCTGTAATTACTAAACCATAAAAATAAACTTTAAACCTGTGTAGGAAGTCAGTTACCCACCCCTCAGAAGTACATTATGGAGCTGCATGCCCCTAACTGAAGAAGAGGGCAAACAGGTTAGGAGGAAAGAGAAACAGAGAGGTGACCCCACACAAGGGTAAGCTGTTTATCCGGTTTTCCCCCTCTTTCCAGGGTTGGCCCAAGTGTTTGGCACCCGAAGCACCTCCTCCATGTTGGAGTCTTCGGAGTCTTCCCCTATTTCCGAGTAGTATTCAAGTCCTTCTTCATAGCTTCCTTCCTCTTCATAGAAGTCTTCACCTTGTTCGCTGCCTGCAAGGAAATTTGAAGAAGGTAGATTAGATAGGCAGGTAGATATCACTCTAAAAGGCACATAGCCAGGTTTTTAGGGGACTGGAGACCAGTTGCCAAGTGCCTCTGCTTGGAACAAGCAGCCAAATATATGTGCGCCTGTGTATGTGAACTCAAGCAAGCCCACAGAGCAAGGGGAGAGTGGAAGGGAGGCAGGACAGCAGGGTGGGCTCCCTGCCTCTGTCTTGTCAAAATGAATACACCTCTGAAAGTAGCTTTTTTTCTCTCCTATATTCCTCATTGTGTCTCTTCCTGAGCTCCAACCTCAGCAAAATAAAGCTTCTATTCATCTCCAGGCAGCTCCCTCATTCTTCTCCTCAAGTCTGATACAAACAGACCCTAGTCTGCCTTCTTCAGTCCCCAACCTCACTCCCATCCCAAGGCTGGTCAGACAGATCTGCCTCTTCTTCAAGAAAAGAGATGCCATCAGGT
>NW_006204616.1:102782-107926 GCF_000334495.1 Tupaia belangeri chinensis | reverse complement strand
AGAGGACTGACAACACCCTCAGTTTCCCTACTCTACCTGAAAATATGTCTAGATCGAAGCTACTCATTCATTCAATGCCTCTTTCCTAGGTGCTCTGCCCTTATCCTCAACTGAAGCTTGCCAGGGACTATATGGCCCCAAACTTCAGGAGTGGTTGGGTCTTCCTGCCTCCTCTACCTCTTCCAAGGGTCCACCTCTCCTTTGTCTGCTTATAGCCAGGCTCAAATATCTCCTTCTGTCAGTCATCCAGTCCAGAACCAAACCTGGGAGTCGCCTTAAATACACCTTCTCCCTCAAGTCCCTGTGTACCATCCTTCCTCAGCATCTCCCAAAATGAGTTCTTTGGTGAGCAATGAACAATGGCTTCTGTGGTCAAAAAGTTTGGGGAATGCTGGGTTCTGCAAAGTGAAATACAATTTTTTTTACAGCAAGACTTCTTGAAGACTTTAAGGTGTTACTCTACAAGACGTTATTTATCTGCTTCAATATATTTTACTACTAATCCTTTTGTGAGAAACAATTTTCAAAACTAGTGAAGGGTCCTCAGACAATTTTGGAAACCTTATCCACATAGCATGTATTTTTCACCCTCCCAGGATCTTTTTCATATAATCCCTTCCACTGAGCATGCTCATAATGCTCCTCAGTGGGAATGCTGTTTCAAATTCAAATGTCACCTCCTTTCTCTACAGTTCCCCTTCCCCACTCTTGGAGGCAGAATTAACTGCTCCATCCTCTGGACTCACAGAGCAAGTTGTTCACTTTACCCTAAACAAGCCTGTACCCAGAAGGCCAGGGCTGGGTACAGAGTGTGCTGAGTTGCAATGCATGTGCCACTCCCTATCCCCCTCACACACACACCCTGTGTGAACCTGTCCTTTTTAGTTTTCCATCCACTGTATATCTCTGTCTATTCTTCATTTATCTTTTGTTCTGTTACAACCTATAGTCCCATCACATAGAACTGAAATCTGTCCCTTTGGCATTGTTACATTTGTAAGTTAAATGTTCCCTGGCCTTCAATTGTTTAAAAGTTGCACAGAATGCTTTTTCTTTCTGTGAACAGACTGTATTCATGCTTTGATACCCTGACCCTGGGAAAAGAAAGGAGGGAAAACAAAATGGTGTCTAGCTCACCTTCCTCACTGACCTCCTCTTTTTCCTCCACTGATTCTTCTGAGATGATCTCTACATTGTCCTCGTAGTCATCCTGGTTGGTGCTATTAACCTGAACCTTGCCAAAGTCGTCAATGTTATTCTCATAGTAGTCAATGTCTCTTTCATCATCATCACTACCTTCATTGTCACCTTCATTGCCATCATCATCACTGCCTTCATTGTCACCTTCATTGCCATCATTATCCTCATCATCACTCTCTTCATCCCTTTCATTGTCACTATCACTGCTGTCCTGGTTGCCGCCTTTGAGGTTCTTGTCACCATCAGTGTCCTCACTGTTGTTGTAAGGGCTGCTATTGTTATTGGCACTCTCGTTGTCGGTGGTCTCATCATCAGCACTCTCATTGTTATCAGTGGTCTCATTGTCAGGGCCCTCATGGTAATCAGGGCTCTCACTGTCACAGAGGCTCTCATTGATGTCAGTTATCTCATTGTCAGTGGTCTCGAAGTAGTCAGTGGTTTCCATGAAATCAGAGATCTTGATGTCATGAATGGTCTCATTGTCGGTGGTCTCATCAATGTCTGAGAACTCACTGAGACCATCTTCTACTGCGTAATAGTCATAAGCATCTTCCATGATCACCACTTCACATTCATGCTTGGTTTTACTGTGGGAAAGCCTGGGACTGATTATCGGGTTGGTAGGAAGGGGTATACCCAGGGAAGACACTGAAAGGTGGTAAGTAACTGAAGAAGCAGTAGGCTACAAGGGCTCCCACGGTAGGGAACATTCCTATTTCTGTCCTCAACTGTGTAACCTCAGGCTGTTTCTGGGCATCATTCCTCACTTGTAAAACATCAGCACTGGTTTATCTCAAAGGTCTCTTTTGGGTCCATAAATCCTGTGTGACACTAGTCTAGTCTTTGCCCCATCCCCAACAAACCACCTATCAGTCACCAACCCTTAATCACCTTTCCTTCTCTTCTTGCTTCTTCTTGCTTGCCCTATAGCCCCTTCTTCTCATGTAGTAGCGGAGAGGGTTAACCCACAGATCATTCTTGATAATCTGTTGAGAAAGAGGGTAGAAGGAAGAAAAAAGCCAAAGGTACAAGCCCGAGACTCTAATCTTAATTCCCCAGGTATCCAGGGACAAATTTAGCAAGGCCTTCTCTGGCAATGCTAGGAGCCCCACCTCAGCAATCCTGTCAGCCTCTGGGAGGCTGTGGTTTGAGAACCAGTTGAAGAAGCTGTTGCTGGTACCCTTGTTCCTGTGCTTGTACTCCTGAGGTTCCTGTCCCCGGTGCCAGCGAATTGGGGTGGAGTGAGACACCAGCCGGCCTGGAGGGAGAGTGGGATATGGACAGGAAACTCAACAAGAATAGATAGAGGGACATGGATTAATCCTGGGATTACCTCTTACCAGAACGGTTGCGCTGGAACTCCTTGACAATCACCATATTTGTGAAATAGGGGTTTGTCTGAAAGTACAGCTTCATTTTGTAGCCCATGGAGATATGTCTGAGATCCTGTACCTGCTCAGGGTGGAGGTTATGGTGGAATATTCTCCCTCTCCACATACCATGGCCCCTCCTACCCACCTCCCCTCACCTCCAAGGACCAGATTCCTTGCCTGGTCCTAAAAAAAAAGTCTCTTTGGCCTGACCTGCAGATTGGTCAAGTAGCGGAAAATGTCTTCATCGCGTTGGTTAATCAAGATTGAAATTTTGGGGTGGTTGAGGAACTGATGAGTGGAGCAGTTTAGGTCAAGGATTGACTATTCAATGAGAGAGACAGAGAGGTGTACAGGCAGGCACAAAAGGCTAGAGCAGGAGTATTCCTTTTGTATTCATGTGATGTGTGTCGAAGCAAGTGGGTGATAGACATGACCTATACTTTTATCTCCATGATACCCTGGTGAGAGCTCATGTTTATCCAGTGGTAAACCTCTGTGTTAGGTAGCCCTGCCATGGTTCAAATTTTCTGTATTGTCTGGAATTGAGTCTATGTCCATGTAATGTTTGTCTCTGAGTGCTTTGGGTTTGTGTTCACAAAATGCTGTGTATCTGGGGGCTGAAGGCCTATGTCCACAGGAGGCTATATCTGGTTGATGATAGCCTGTGGTTGCACAATGTTGTATGTGTAGGTGTTGACAGTCTGTATCCACATGTGACATGAATGGCTCTAACAGCCCATGTCCAAGCATTACTGTATGTCTGCTTGCTGAAAATCTATGGCTAAATAACACTAGGACTGGATGCCAAGGTCCTGTGTCTTTTTGATACTGTATACTTGAGTGCTAAGGGCCTGTGATCATGTGGTACTTTGTATTAGGGTGCCAAGAGTTAGATCCATGTAGTTCTGTTAGTATGTTAAACCCACATGTTCCTAGCATGTTACATATATGTATATATTTCTCCAGAGATAAAGTTAGTCACCAATAATGAATGGAGTTCTTTTCTACTCTTCCCCCTTTCCTTCATTCAACTCATAGATCTCCATACTCAGATACTCCCTCTCCTGATCATTCAGAGATCCAGCCCCTCTCTAGCCCCCTTGCTTCCAATGTAGGGCACCCCAGCCAGGACTGGGATCTAGTATCTAAGCAGCAATCTAGACCTGTAGAACCCCATGGGGCTATGGTACCCTTTCTGGGCTGTATGCCCTTCCGTCTTCTTCACTGAGTCAGTACATCATCTATGTGCCTCTCCCTCCTCCTTTCACCATCTCTGGCCCATTTCTTCTGCTCTGTGTCCCTCTACTTACTACCTTCCTCCTTTCACCACCTGTGATTCATTTTTTTATGTCATGTTCCTCTCCTCCCTTTCCCATCCATGGTCCAGTTTTTATGTTGTGTGTCCCTCTCCCTACTTCATCAACAGTCCAGCTTCTCTGCTGTTTTGCTCTCTTCCTTTCATCCCTCCCCCACCCAATATAGTCAGTTTTCTGGTAGGGAGACCAACCCTATCCACACCCTTTCACCCTTCCCACCTTCCCCTTCCTGTCATGGGTTTCTGGCCCATGAGTATTGATGAGAAGGATACTGCTTTGACCCAGAAGCCTGGAATATGCTGGATGATGAGGTCTCTGCGTTCCAGGAAGGGTCTTCGCATCTGGATGAACTTGCGCTTAAGACGAAGGAAGGCCTTGCCTGCCTTGATGTTCACCGCTTCCAGGTCCAGTTGAATGTTCTCCAGCGCCTGTAGGATGCTCTCCATCCTCTCGGAATTCCTCTCTTTGCTTTCCTTCTTCACCTTCCTCTGTTTCCTCCTCCTCCTCCTCCTCCTCCTCCTTCTCCTCACACTTTCCTTTTCATCCTCATCCTCCACTAAGATGACAGCCTCTTCCTTCCTCTTTGGACCAACTAACCTCTGGGACCCCCGCCCCCATGCGCTACAGGTTTCTAGGGCCTTCTCCTCAGCAACCTGAAAGTCAATTTCCAGGCTTCCCCCAGAGACCTCGGAAGAGGGGAGTGTTTCCAGGTTCCCTGTGGGAGGGGGCACCTCCCCATACCCTGACTCAGTCGTAGGCTCCCAGCCAGGACCCCCAGCTCCCAGGGTGAAGTACGCACGGACCCCTCCCTCCTCGAGAATGACATAGGGTGGCGGCGGGGGCAGCGCGAGGCCCAGTCCCACCCCCCTCATGTCAGCCAGCACCTGTGCCGCCTCGGTTTCCTCCCGGAGCCTTGGGCGCTGCTGGTGGGCGCTGCTGGGGTGGAGGCAGGGGCGGGCGCAGGAGCGGCGGCGGGGGCAGGTCGCACTGAGGGGGCTCAGAGTTGCTCAGGCGACGGGTCTTGGCTGGAGGCCCCTCACCTGGGCGGTCCATGGTGACTGCGCTCACACAGTTCGGAGTATCGCACTCGCCTCTTAGCTCTTTGCCCAGCCACAGCTGCCAGTCACACCTGAAGCGGAGGCGCTGCACCTCACGCGACCACCTCCGCTCACCGCCTTGCACTGGCGTTCCCTCCCACAGCGCCTACCCTACTCCCTCCGCGCCAATCGCCAAGGCCCCGCCCACTCCTTGACGC
>NW_006204616.1:95041-102552 GCF_000334495.1 Tupaia belangeri chinensis | reverse complement strand
GGGGGAGCCTCGCTGTCGTTCCCTCCTCCCATTCCCCTCAGCAGCTACGCACTTCTTAAATCTGCTCTTTCCTCCAGCTCCTACTTCTGTCTCCCAGGAGGCCCTTTCCCACCCCCTGCTTTAGCCCCCCTCTCCCCCCACCGGTGACTCTTCCTCCACCCGTGAGGTGAACTCCACCATAGCCCTTTGGGCTCTGGCTTCCTAGGCGCACCTGCATTTTAAACACCCAGGACCTTCGGTTTGGGGGCCAAATTTTGACGTGGCGTTTTCCATTTCTGCAAAATAACTCTAGAAATAATAATCACACACAAAACAAGAAGCTTCCCCCTGCGTCATAAAAATGACTGTGAGTCAGCTTATCTGCTAGATTTATCCAGGACTTCTATGTCTCCATCCACTAAACATTTTTGCCCTCTCCTTCATTTCCCCATTATATGTTCTTTATAATCTTATTTTAAAATTTTTGTTGGGGGGAGGAGGGCAGAGATAGATGGTCTTTTGTGAGGTATGATGGTCAAGTTCTGACTTTGGTTCTGGGATTCACATCATGAGTGTGTGCATCATTTTATAACCCTACCCAAATCGCTGCCCTTTTTGAAGTTTCAGTTTCCTCTCTGAATTAGGTGTCCCTAAAGAGAGGTGTAGGTAACTTCCCACTGCAACTTTGTTGAATTCGGGGCAACCTACGGGTCCATCACTGGGGGAATAATAAGAAAAATATGATGTATGTTTAAGATGGCCCACTAGAGAATGAATTAGATCTATATACAGCTACATGGCTGGATCTCCCAAAAAACAGGATGTTGAGTGAAAAAAGAAACAAAAAGATTTATAGTACAATATTATTTATGTAAATTAAAACACACAACAATACTACATATTTTTCACAGATACACATATATGTAAATAAACTCATGGAGGGTGGATTCAAAGGACATACGTTAAATACATGAGAGTGGGTGCCTGTGTGAGAAGGATACAATGATATTGGGGATGGGTGATGGAGGGGACAAAATGAAACCAAAAGAATAAAGGGCCTCTCGTGGACCAATGATGATATAGTGTGCCAAGAACTATGGACTACAGTCAACTCAATTCTGTGCACTTGAGAGAATAAATAAATGGATAGTAAATTTAGTGCCCAGGGAGCAGGCTGGCTGGGGAGACTTCCCAGGCTTTTTTTTTTTTTTTTTTTTTGCCTTCCCCACCTTTCTGACATCTCTCCCTCTGAATTTAGTCAGAGATAACCAAAGTCCCTGCTACTTACAGTGGAGCCTTAGGAAGGGCTCCTAACCCATACTGAGCAGTCTCCACAGAAGCCATTAATTTGAGTGCAAGGAGGATGACATTTCCTAACTGCATCAGGTTTCCCTGCATTTGATCCCCAATTCTAAGTCCACATTCTTAGATGGTAGTGCAATTTCAAAAACACCTTTTAAGAGTTTTGAGAAGGACCCTGGCTTGGAATAGTACCTGGGGCTCCAGGCTTTTGGGAGAAGATGGGGTTCTCGAGTACCCTTTCCCTCTACTCAATGCTCACAGCCTAGGCTGAGGGAGGACGATCTTAGGAATCTACCCTCTTGCTACATACATATGTGCAGCTTCCATGTTCTATTTCCCAACCACTCTATTTCCTGTTGTAGGCACAGACTCTGGTTCTTCTCCTCTCAGCTAAGTGTGTGTGTGTGTGTGTGTGTGTGTGTGTGTGTATGTGCATGCACTGTATGTGTCTTCACATAAAGGCATTTGCTCAGTGTGCACCAGGCAAGTTTTCCTCAGGGGTGCCTCCCCAAAGCAAGTCACACAGACACACACTGTCTCACTCAATCCTACATCCCACAGGTGGTCACGCAGACAGGACACAGACACAGACACACAGTCAGAAAGAGAAAACATCCAATATAGCATTGTTCATTTCAGTTTTTCCATTTACAAAATCCAATGGTGAATCCAGGCAGTTAGAAAAAAGAAATGGAAGAAAACCCTCCTGAATGCACCCTATCTACCCCCCACCCCCTTGGTCTTCCCACCCCACCCCTTTGGAAAGGCACCCCCATCACTATCACTGAGAGAACAGGTCCCCCACTGCCAGCCTCTCAGCCACTCTGGCCTGCCTTTCCAGGGCCACCCCACAGCCAGGATTGTTAATGTCTCTCCTGCCTAGAGTGCCCTCCCAATTCCATTTAAATCAAGGCTTCCCCAGTTCTGGGGTTGTGTTGGGGTACGGAGGGAACTTAGGACAGGGGCTTCTAAAGGGAAGGGGAAGTAGGTGGATAAATACAGCTGCCTGTCCCCCATTTCCTGGGAAATGAAAGTGGGACAGAGGATCTGGGCAAGACTAGGCAAAGGAGTGCCAGCTTGGCTCACCAGTCCACAGAACTGGCCTTGAAGTAAGCCCAGAGTGTACCCTGACCCTGGGAGGAGGGCTTGGGATCTTCCAACTGGGGAATCTGGTGGCAGTCTGCTCCACATTGGGTGTAGATAAGGGCGGAGGGAGGGAGGAGGAGGGTTGTTGGGAGGAAGGACGTGAGAGGCTAAGAGCCCAGAGCCCAAGGTCTGCCAAGAAGGGGCTGGAGGGGGACAAAAAGAGGTCAGCTAGGAATGGACTCGAGTCCACAGTGCCTTGGAATTGGTACCACTATCAGTTACCAAGGCCCTAAAAGAATTTATACCTTCAGAAGAGTAGTGAATCCAGGAGAGATTTGGGGTTTGAATTCACCTAGCCTGGGCCCACCCAGAGGCCTCTCTTCCTACTCTCTTGGCTTTTCAAACAGATGCTCAAGAAACACTGAATGGTCTGGAAATGGTGGGAAGGGAGAGGAGACTGGGCTCAGGACCAGGGTTAGCCTAAAACAATGCTGTACCCAACATAGCAATTAAATATCCCCACTCCCTGGGAACCCAGCACCCCCTTGTCAGCAGCCTTGGATTAGTGTCTCCCCTAAATATCCAGGCCTTGCTAAAGGACTTGGAAGGGGAAGGTACTAGGGAGCAGAGGGGGCAATAAGAGCTCTGGAAGTCTATTTTACAGGACAAATTCCCCCTTTTGGGCAATGTCAGGAAAGACATTAAAGCAAGAAAGCCTGTCTCCTTAGCTGTTAGTAGAAAAACCTACATTTTCAGTTTTGTTTTCTTTTTCTGAATGAGAGAGAGGAGAATGAAATTGTAGAAGTGGAGAAGGAGGCAGTGGAGACAGGCTCCACAAAACTAAAAATGCCTCTTTCCCAGTCGCCCACCCTGGGGAAGTGTTGGCAAAGGTGCCTAGATTATGGGTGCTTTGATGGGCTGGAGCTGGAGCTCAGAAAGGAAAGCTCCTGTATGGGGCCCGACCTCTCCCTTGCAGTTGGCCCCATCGTGGTGGCCACAACCTTCTCCCTGCCTGTTTGCCTACCAGCCTGCTTTACATGACACAGTAGGGTTCTCTGGGAGCCGGGGCACCTCCTGTGCCCCAGCAGGGGGCATGAGTCCTCAGGCACTTCTTGAGGTCCTTATTCAGTAGGAAGCAGACGATCGGGTTGACAGCAGCCTGGGCAAAGCTCATCCAAACAGCAGTGGCCAGGTAGCGATGGGGCACAGCACAGGCCTTCACAAATACTCGCCAGTAGCAGGCCACAATGTAGGGTGACCAGAGGAGCAGGAATAGCAGTGTGATTGCGTAGAACATGCGGCCTAGCTGCTTTTCACCCTTGACCTCGTCCATGCCCAGCAGCCGCCGGCTGGCTGCGTGCCCATTCTGCCGGATACCCAGCAGGGTTGGTGGCATGGGCCCACGGCCAAAGCCAGCGATCCAGTTGGCAGCAGCCTGGCCAGTGGCCCCGGGGCCATGGAATGTCCAGTTCTGGCTGATGGCTGGTACCATCTGCACTGGCTTCATCTTGCGGTGCCGATATTCAAAGAGGAGCAGCTTGCCGTAGACAGCATGTGTGGCTGCCATGAGTACAGCCAACATAAGCATGAAGCCCAGTGTGTCATTGGCCTTGAAGTAGCGATGCTCAAAGATGCACTGGTCCTCCTCCCGGATGAACTTGTAGGTGCCCACGTCAAAGACGGGTGGGAAGGCCATGGCCACAGACAGGGTCCAGGCCATGCAGATGACAGCTGCGCATGTCCAGAGTGTCATGCGCTTGGCGTAGAAGCGGTGGTGGGCGATGGCCATGTAGCGGGTGACGCTGATGCAGAACAGCATGAAGGCTGCATGGAAGCAGAAGAGCACAGCCATAAAGGCCACAATCTTGCAGCTGAGCGCACTGAAGGTCCATGAGGAGCCGTGGCGCACAGAAGCCAGTACAAAGGGGAAACAGACAGCAGAACGTATGCCACCGGCTAGGCACAGGTCCAGCAGAAAGTAGTAAGGAGCCTTGTGCAGGGCACGCTCCTTAAGCACCAGCAGGGACAAGATGGCGTTGCCTGCCAGGCTCACGCACATGATCAATCCCAGCAGTACCAACTTCACATAAGCTGATGCTGATGGCGGGGACAGTGCGCCGCTCACCTCCTGAGGCTCTCCAGTGGTGTTGGCCATACTGAGGGTCAGGGGCTACTCCCAACCCTATGGGGCCAGCCAGTCTGATATTCGATGGGCCTTGGGGGACTCCATCAGTTGTCCTGCTGAGCTGCACCTACGGATGGGGACAATGGGAGAGACACAGACACAGAGAGACAGAGAGATGAAGATAGGAGAAAGAGAGAAACACATACAGACACACAGAAACAGAGTGGAAAGACAAAACAAAGATAGAAAATTGGCAACAACAATATAAATGGATAGAAATTAACACAGGAATCGAGAGAATTAGAGTAAAGAGAGGGAGAAAGGAAAGAGAGAGTGTGAAAAACAAATCAAAAGAAAAGGTGAAGGAGAAACAGAAATGACAGGATTAGTGTGTCTATGAGCCCTTCCTCTTATTTCCTCCCCTGGCCCAATCCTACTCCTATTCCCTCCTTGCTGGATGTAAATGTTTCATGCTTCATCTCTCTGGATTTCCTTGGTTACTTATTTCCTCCATTGGTGAGTTTGTGGGGTGAAGATGTTGGCGTGGTTCTTTTTCCACTTTGCAAAGCCCTAGGGCTGTGACTGCTACCCATTGTAAAAAATACACTTTACA
Organism: Tupaia belangeri chinensis; assembly: GCF_000334495.1. NCBI lineage: Eukaryota > Metazoa > Chordata > Mammalia > Scandentia > Tupaiidae > Tupaia > Tupaia belangeri. The sequence goes on along the minus strand of NW_006204616.1, from coordinate 97,447 downwards.
TCACAAGCCAGTACACACATACACACACACAATTTGGTCAAAAGTGATACCAAACAGTACTGATCCTATGTGTAATGTACTGTATTTTTTACTACTCTATTTTATATTTTTTGTTTTTTAATTTTTTATTTTAAAGAATTATTTATTTAATTTTATTTATTCATTCATTTATTTTAATTTGGCCAGATAGAAACACAGAGAAAGAGAGGAAGTGAGAAAGCAAGCCACCAGATTCAGGACTCGAACCGTGGTCAGTCATGTGGGAGTGTCCAGTGCCTTATCCACCATACCACCTGCTGGTCCCATTTTTTGTGTTTTTTTAAAAAATTATTTTATTTGACTTTACTTATTTATTTATTCATTTAGTTTCATTTGACCAGAAAGGGACAGAATGAGAGAGAGAGAGAGAGGGAAAGTGAGAAAACAAGTAACCAGGTCTGGGACTTGAATCGTGGTCAACCATGTGGTAGTCTAGCACCCTTAGCCACCACTCCACCTGCTGGGTCCATGTGTTTTTTTTTTTTTTTTTTCAATTCCTAGTAGCCACTCATTAAATAGATTTCTTTATTCATGGTCAGGAATGTGCTTAGCATGCTCAAGAAACAGCAGGAAGATTTAGTGTGTCCAGAATGGTGCAACAGAGGGAGATAGTGGTAGGAAGTGAGGTCACAGTGATGTCCAGGGCCAACTTATATAAGGCTGTGGACCATGATAAGGACTTTGGCTTTTATTCTGGGTGAGATAGGGAGTATATGTGAATATGAAGATGTAGGTATGCTTGTGCATATTCATTCATTCATTGAAAAAAATTATTGAGCATCTATTATGTACCAGGCACTGTTCTAGGTATTGAGGACACAGTGGTAAAACACAGAGAGAGGTCCCTGCCCTTGCAGAGCTGACATTCTAGATAATAAGGAAGAGACACAGTGTGCCAGATAATTACAAATTCCTAAGAAGAAACACAAAGGAGGGAAGGGGAACAGGAGATGCTAAGGGTGGAGGAGGTATTGCAGTTTTAAATGAGGTGGACAGGGAAGGCTTCACTGAAGAGGTGTCCTTCTGCAGGAGGTGAGAGAGTGAGCCATGTGGATATTTGGGAGAAGTCTAGGCAGGGGAAACAGCCAGGGCAAAGGTGCTCTGGGGTGAGACTATATGTGGCATGTTTGAGAAAAAGCAAGAAAACCACTGCGATGAAACAGAATGACCAAGGGGAAAGTGGTAGGAGGTGAGGTCAGAAAGACAGCTAAGTCAGATCATGGAGGCCATGGAAAGGACTTTGAATAATGTGAAAATTGTGAGAGAATTTTGAGAAGTGGCCAGACATAATATGACTTCGGCTTGAACAGGATACTGCTCACTGCAGTGAGGAGGACACATCACCCGGGGAAAGACAGAAATAGGGAGCCTAGTCAGGAAGCCCTTGCAGGTATCCAGGTGAGAGATAATTGCACCTCCAAGTCTCCCCCTCCTTCTTTACTTTTGCACCCAGAATTTCTCTCTTCTAATATACTCTATAGTTTATTTTAAAATTTGGTTGCATGCCTCCCTCATCCCATTAAAAGAAAAGCTTATAAAAGGGTCAGGTTTACAGACTCACTCAATCTCCTCTAGAAGAGCACTACATAGTACACAGTTGACTCTCAGGGAAAATGTCTCAAATTAATTGACCAAGGAACTAATGGACTAGTAGGTCAGAGATGGCTCCCTGGAGCATCAAGGTAGGATTTGTAGCAAGAATGTCCTCGGAAATGCATCTGGCAGTGGGAGCAGACAGCAAAGCCTTGTGGGAAATAGGAAACCTGCTCTATGCTACAGGCAGTGTGGACATGTGAAAAGGTAACAGTAGGTGCCAGTGGGAAGGCAGCCAGGCAACTCGGACAGAAACTAGAGGAGCTCAAGCTTACTGTTGGATTCGGGCCAGATGGTGGCACAGCAGTAAAACGTGACACTATACAGGGCAACATGAGAAGGTTTCTGGTTTATAGCCGGAGGCCTTCCAGAGTATACCAGGCACACATGCACACTCATGATCTGGGGCTGGCTGAGGGGAGAGGGTGAATCATGATAGTTAGAGACACTTCACTATCTCATTCACAGAATAAATAAAATAATAATTTATTTATTTTTAAAGAGTTTTTTACCTTAGGTTGTGTGTGTTTGCTGGAGAGAGAGAGAGACAGAAGGAAAGTGAGAAATCACCCCTAGGAGGATAGTCATGCTGCAAGCCCTTCTCTTCCATTCTCCTCCTGGAATCTCGGGCACACATGCATACATACTAGGCATGAATTTCAAGCTACTGGGTAGCTGGGACTGGGACTCAAACCCCATTCAGCCATGTGGGAGTCCAGCGATGAATCACTATGCCACCGGCTGGGGGCACAAAAAGATTTTTTTTAAAAAAAG
>NW_006204616.1:87450-94947 GCF_000334495.1 Tupaia belangeri chinensis | reverse complement strand
TCTTTCCCAGCTTAATCTAACCTGGTCTGCCGTAGTCACCTAGGACTAGGCTTTTTAGATGACACCTTGGAGTCTCAGAATCAATGTCAGTCCTCCAATTCAAGAGGGCCCTAGGGCAGGGATGGGGGAGAAGTGGGGATGCTAGGCCCCCCTTTAGCCTCTCAAGGCCTGATAGCCCCCTTGGAATCATGGAGGAGTCCATGACTGAGTGTATGTGTAAATGTGTACCCGTATGTGTGCACACACACACACACACACACACACTCCTTAGCCTTGAGAGAAGGCAGAGACTGAATCTAAAAGAATCGGAGAGACAGAGTGGCAGAGGAGGATAGAAGTGTGTAAGAGATAGATGGAGACATAAGAGGGAGAAAGAGAGAGACAGACAGAAACAAAAAAGGGAGAGAGCCTTACAGATACACAGGAAGAGATAGAAATAGAGACAGAATGGAGAAGAAGAATGAAAATGAGGATGAGAAAAAAGAGACAAACAATTAGCATGACAGAGGAGAGAAATGGAGAAAGAGAGAAAAAGGGTGCAGAGTAATAGGGGAAGGAATAACACCAAGAAACAAAGAGAGAAAGATATAAACAAAGAGTGAGAGATGGAGGTGGGGTGGGGAGTGAGAGATAAAGAGGGGATCTGAAGAGAGACAGAGAATATAGATGGAAATAGAGAGACACACAAAGTGACACACTAAGACCAAGAAAGTGGATAATGTGTAGCCCAGAGTTCAGTGAAAACAAAAGCTAAAACTAAAACAAACAAACAAAACAAACAACAAAACCCAAAATACAATAGCAACATACACACAAAACCCTGGAAAAATTGGGAGATCCTGCAAGTGCTATAGATAAAGCTAGGGAGATTCCGTAAGCGAGGAAAGGGTTCTGCGTGCAGCCTGGCAGCCATAGCCTGGACCCAGCGGAGGCTAACAACATGTGCATGTGCAGAACACATGCACATCTACTATGCCCAGATACCTACACACTCCCGCATTCCCACCAGTACATAGCCTACTACTACGGAGACCTGCGGGCAGCAACCTGCTCATGCATAAGAACCACACATGCACACATCCATGCACATGTGTGTGTGCGTGTGTGCATGCACGGAGGTGAAGGTATGTCTTGTACTCTGCCTCATTCACACAGGTACACTATGTACCCTGCTTAAGCACCAGCGCTTGGTTCTCGACAAAGGTGTTACTACCTCCTAGGGAATGCTATGGAAATCTGTAGGAGCATTTTTGGTCACCACAATGCTGGGGTGTAGGGTGTACTAATATTTAGGGGTGGCGGACGAGGATGCTGGCTACCCAGTGATATTCTGGACAGTCCTAAACAACCAACATATGTTCCACATTCCCTAGGACTCTGGACTTGTAATTAACTGAACCTAGACTCTAGGTATAGTTCACATATAAACTGTTTTTTTTTTTCTCTTGGTTTTAATATCCACCACCACCCCCCCAATTATCCAGGAATGTAACTGTCTTGTAATGCAAGTGAATATGGTACACCCTGGTTTGTGGTGCACTTTCCTAGATTGTTTTGGAAAATCTCACCCTTAGGCCTTTGCCTATCATTTGCCTGCACTTTGTGTGTCTGATTTTTTTCCCTTTCTCCTAAATCCACATTTACTCATTCTAAAATGTACAAGTCCCTGATAACTTCCGCGAATCTCCTGGGGAATGTTACACCCAGGCATTTAGAGATTGAAATATAAATTATTTTCTTATAAACCATTTCCCTTTTCTTATTTGTATTATAGTTAATACAATGTGGAAACTGTTTAAAATATTCTATGACTTTCTTTTTTTTTTTTTTTTTGGAGAGATTTTCACTGTAGGGCGCGTGCGCTCGCCAGACAGACAGAGAGAGACATAGAGACAGAAAGCAAGAAATCACCCCCCAGGGGGGATGGTCACGCCGCAATCCCTTCTCCTCCATTCTCCTCTCGGGATCTTGGGCATGCACGCACACGCGCCTGGCGTGAGTTTTAAGCCACCGGGTCCGGGACACGAACCGCGGTTGACTACGTGGGAGTCCAGCGACATAGCCATTATGCTAACTGCTGGTTCCCATCTATGACTTTCTTTTGAAATTACATGCACAGATAAATTATATTATCTAAAAACTTCATTTCCAGGGGCCAGCAGGTGGCATAGTGGTGAGGGCACTAGACTCTTACATGATCAACCATAATTTAAGTCCCAGACCTGGTGGCTTGAAAGTCATGCCAGGCACATGTGTATGTGTGCCCAAAATTTTAAGAGGAGAATCAAAGAGAGGGGATTGTGGCATGACCATCCCCACTATGAATGATTTCTCACTTTCTCTCTGTCTCTCTGGCAAGTGTACATGCCCTATAGCAAAATGCTCTCTCTTTCAAAACAAATAAACAACAAAAAACTCCCTCCATTTACAGGTAGTAAAAAGGTGTCACAAAATGTCCATTATATAAAAGAGGGTGTTGGATATGACGGGGTTGAGAATTGCCCATATATACAGACGCATTCAGATAAACTCACACACAATGGCCCACAAAACCATATCTGTAATTCCCTCAACACACATACACACATATGAACTGTCAAACGCTGCCAGATAGATACACACAAGCAAACCAACTTGCACTAGCAAACCTACTCATATACACTCACTCACACACAAACACATATATACCCATCAGCCCAATACACCTGAATATTCAAATCCTCTCATATTCAGACAAACTCTCACAACACAGATGGTGTAACTATATTATCATACATAAAAACACTGTAATACACATTAACACACAAATTCAAAGTCACTTACATATGCCATCAGACTCACATACACTTGAACCTTGTCAAATGTACACACACACAAAGTATGTATACACAGACTATCCTTCAGATACCTACAGGATATTTGCATGGAGAAAAAAATTGGCAAATGAAAAACTGCTCACATATACAAACAGTCTAACACAGAGAGACTGATTTGTACCTTCTCACACAGATGAGGCAAATTCTTGTCCAATACAGATATGTACTGAGTTGTCAGGAAAGTCATGATGCAGTTTTGCGTAGAAACAGAAAAATACGTCATGACTTTCCCAACAACCTAATATATCCTGGCACATGTGCACACACTCATTCACCTTCACACTCACTCATGCACAGGCGTGTAACTGCTACAACACATATACACACATATTCTCTCTTACACACACATACACTTTAGCAATATGCAACTACAACTAAACACAAAGATAAAAATTGCATTCATATACAGACAGTCCCCAACTTAAGATGGTTCAGCTTGGACCAACAAGTGGCATAGTAGTTAAGGCACTAGATCCCATATGGCCTATTCGAGGCCCAGATCAGGTGGCTTGAAAAACACACTGGGTGTGTGTGCATGCATGCTCAAAATCCCAAGAGGAGAATGGAGGAGAAGGGATTGCAGCGTGATTTCTCACTTTTCTCTGTCTGTCTGTCTGTTTCTGTCTCTCTCCAGTGAGCATACATGTCCAATGGCAAAAATCTAAAAAAAAAAGCTTCAATTTATGATTTTTCGACTTCACAGTGATGCAAAAGTGATATACATTCAGTAGAAACTGTACTGTGAGCTGTACAACTATTTTGCTTTCCATTTTCAGTATAATATTGAATAAATTACATGAGATATTCAATACTTTATTATGAAATAGCCTTTGTGTTAGATGATTTTGTCTAATTACAGGCTCATGTAAGTGTTCTGAGTGCATTTAAGGTAGGCTAGGCTACATGATGGTGTTTAGCAGGTGATATGTATTAAATGCACTTAGACTTATAATATTTTTGGTTTACGAAGAACTTATTGGTACATAATCCTTTACTGGTACATAACCCTATCATAAGTTGAGGATCATCTATATAGACACTCTCACACACAGATAGCTACACATGGGCAAATGTGCCTACACATAAAAACTTGCTCACACACAGATTCACCCTACTGAGACACAATACACATGCTACAACAGGTATGCTCCCAGAGATTTAATCTGCTCACATGCACAGACCGCAAACTTTTGCCATATGAGTATGGAAACATTAGCAGACTGCAGGGAGCCAACAGGGGGCCAAGTGGAAAGGAGGTGGTAAATAGTTTTATTGTTTCTTATTGAAACATATCAGAGAGTCTGACTATTACTTTTTCACTCGTTTATCATCAGTGAAATTTTTTGGTTTGGCCTATACCTGGGTATACAATGTTTGTTTTTCTTTTAATTTGATCTTATTTTTTCCACAACTTCTTTCCCCTACAAAAATGGAAGGGTTGTATGATTGTTGATATTATAGACGATTATACAGTATTAGCTGTTCCTGAAAACAATGGACTTATTTTAATTTCTTTGATGCTTGCTTCTTTATAAAACTTATTATAGAACATTTCAGGGGGGCAGCAGGTGTGGTAGTGGTTAAGGTGTTGTATTCCCATATGGCTGATGGCTGTTAGAATCCCGGACCTGGTGGCTTGAAAATCATGCCTGGTGCGTGTGGGTGCGTGCATGACCAAAATCCCAGGAAGAGAATGGAGGAGAAGAGACTGCAGCCTGGCCATTCCCCAGGGATGATTTCTCACTTTCCCTCTCACTGTCTCTGTCTCCTCTTCAGTGAGCGCATGTGCTCTATGGCAAAAACCTACAAAAAAAAATTTTCAGACATTAAAAAGTACAGAGAATACTGTAATGCTGTAATGAACTTCAGTATACTCATTGTCTGGATTCATTAATTATCAACTCATAGTCAGTCTTATTTTGCCTATAACTCCTCTTCCCTCAATTCCCAATATTCTGAACCATATCTATTGTACCATTTCATCCATACTATTTCAGTATCTATTTCTAAAAGATAAGGACTCTTAAACAAACATTAGAACTGGTCTAGCCCATAGCACAGTGGTTAGGCGCTGTGCATTGGGAGCCAAATCCCACACAGCTGATGACTTGAATCACAACCCTAGCACCTTGGAAAATATGTCAGGTGTGTGTGTGTGTGTGTGTGTGTGTGTGTGTGTGTGTGCATGCCCCAAATCCTGACAGGATGGAGAAATAGAGAAGGGAATTGGGATGTGGCCATGCCATCTTGCTTTCTTTCTCTGGCAATTGCATGTGCCCTCTGGCAATTAGAACAATACCATTACAACAATACCACTTTGATTATTTTTTGGTTTATATATTGACTTACTTGTTACTGGCACTTGATACTAAAAGTTAGCCAAATCTGGTTCTTGGTGGTATTTCATAATTAATTACTATTTTTTTCTTTAGGTAAAAATGTCTGTCAATAAATGAATGAAGTCTGACAATCATGAACTGATCTGATCCATTAAAGGAAAATTTGGGCCTTCGTGGCTTTGTTTCAGAGTGTTGCTTTGTTAAGAATGCAAAGAAAAAATAAGTTTTCATAAGTAACAAAATTCTACTGACCCCATCAACAGAAAGATTTGGACATTTTAAAGCATCTATAAGTACAAATAAAGAAACTGAGATTTTTTTATGTGATGGGTTAGAAAATTATTAAATGGAGCTCAACCAACCAGTGGCAGTGTTGCACAATGAGAAAGTAAAGATGCTCCTACCAGTAGAATCTCAGATGTTAGTAGTCTGTAAAGAAATTGTCCACACTATATAAGGGATCAATGAGGTAAAGGGAATAGGAAATTGTTTACTTTCAATTATTGCTATTAGGAGACACACTGATGACAGGTCAAAGGATATTGAGATGACATTAACCTAGAAGACTACTGAATCAAAAAGGCTTAATGGTAGCATAGTCATAAAACATGATGCTCTGCAATGCTAATCCACATGAGAAAGTTCCAAGTTCCTACTCGAAGACTTCCCTCTGGGCATGCATATGTCCATGACCCAGGGCTGGTTGAGGCTGAGGGCTGGACTGCAGAATTAAGATCCCATTGTGGGTGCTATCTCTCTGGTTTCCCTGTATCTGTATCTCTGTCTCTCATTCACTCTCTCAGAAATCAATGAGTGAACTTTAAAAAATGTTTTGTTTTTGTTTTTGGATTTTTTTAGAGAGAGATATTTGCTACAGGCCATGTGTACTTGCCAGAGAGGCAGAGAGAGAGACAGAGAGACAGAAAGTGAGAAATCACCCCCCTAGGAGGGCTGGTCTTGCCACAGTCCCTTATCTTCCATTCTTCTCTCAGGATTTTGGGCACACATGCCCAACGTGGGTGTTATGCCACTGGGTCCAGGCCTCGAACAGCAGTTGAGTCCAGCGACATAACCATTACGCTGGTCCCTAAAAAATGTTTTTTAAAAAGAGTTTCTTTGGGGCCAGCTGGTAGTGTGGTGGTTAAGGCAGCTGGATCCCACATGGCTGACTTTGCAGCTCAAGTCCCAGATATATATGGTGGCTTAAAAAACACTCTGGGCATGTGTACATATGTACTCAAAATCCTGAGAGGAAAATGGAGGAGAAGGGATAGTGGCATGACCATCTCCATGCTGGGTGATTTTTTTTGTTTGTTTGTTGGTTGGTTTTAAAGAATTATTTTATTCAACTTTATTTATTTATCTATTTATTTATTTATTTTAGTTTGACCAGAGAGGGACACACACACACACACACACAGAGACACAGAGTGTAAGTGAGAAAGCAAGCCACCTGGTCTGGGACTTGAACCATGGTCGACCACATGGGAGTCCAGTGTCCTCGACCACCACACCATCTGCTACCGCGACCACCACACCATCTGCTAGCCCTGAGGATTGATTTCTTACTTTCCCTCTCATTTTCTGTGTCTCTCTGGTGAGTGCATGCACCCTATAGCGCAAAACAACAACAACAACAACAACAACAACAAAAGGACTTTCTGTTTTTTATGGGTTAATCTATGGATGTTGACTGATTGTGCTTAATTTATAGTACTAGTCAGAAACCCTGAAGAAAAATTCAAGAAACACTAAAATAAACTAAGGTTGAGATATTCAGCATGGGGTTGGTATACAGCCTTATGGTTAAAGAAGTCAGATTCCCACATGGTCAACTGTGGTTCGAATCCCAGCCCAACAGCTTGAAGAAATTCCGAGTGTGTGTGAATGTCCCAAATCTCAAAGATGGAGAAATGGTGAAGGGATTGTGTCATGATCATGCCTCATGGGGGATGATTTCTCTCTCTCTTTCTCTGGTGAGCTCACGTACACTCTGGCAAATTTTTTAAAGGAAATATTCAAAATGACATGTGAATAAATATTCTGAAATATTGTAGAAACTCTGTGTAAGTTTATGGACTCATGCTGCTGTTGCGATGGCCACTCAAATTCACTTACTGAGGAGCTCTCACCTATAAAAGTTTACCTATAGGTCTAATTTCAACAGTAAAAGATGCTAGGTGACTTTAATTACATCAAAGACACTTTTCACCTACTTTTCAGCTTTCTGTGAAGAAAGATCAGTACACCCTTCTCTGTTGTTTAAACCTAAGCGTGTAGGG
>NW_006204616.1:60121-72568 GCF_000334495.1 Tupaia belangeri chinensis | reverse complement strand
TTGGAAAATATGTCAGGTGTGTGTGTGTGTGTGTGTGTGTGTGTGTGTGTGTGTGCATGCCCCAAATCCTGACAGGATGGAGAAATAGAGAAGGGAATTGGGATGTGGCCATGCCATCTTGCTTTCTTTCTCTGGCAATTGCATGTGCCCTCTGGCAATTAGAACAATACCATTACAACAATACCACTTTGATTATTTTTTGGTTTATATATTGACTTACTTGTTACTGGCACTTGATACTAAAAGTTAGCCAAATCTGGTTCTTGGTGGTATTTCATAATTAATTACTATTTTTTTCTTTAGGTAAAAATGTCTGTCAATAAATGAATGAAGTCTGACAATCATGAACTGATCTGATCCATTAAAGGAAAATTTGGGCCTTCGTGGCTTTGTTTCAGAGTGTTGCTTTGTTAAGAATGCAAAGAAAAAATAAGTTTTCATAAGTAACAAAATTCTACTGACCCCATCAACAGAAAGATTTGGACATTTTAAAGCATCTATAAGTACAAATAAAGAAACTGAGATTTTTTTATGTGATGGGTTAGAAAATTATTAAATGGAGCTCAACCAACCAGTGGCAGTGTTGCACAATGAGAAAGTAAAGATGCTCCTACCAGTAGAATCTCAGATGTTAGTAGTCTGTAAAGAAATTGTCCACACTATATAAGGGATCAATGAGGTAAAGGGAATAGGAAATGGGTTACTTTCAATTATTGCTATTAGGAGACACACTGATGACAGGTCAAAGGATATTGAGATGACATTAACCTAGAAGACTACTGAATCAAAAAGGCTTAATGGTAGCATAGTCATAAAACATGATGCTCTGCAATGCTAATCCACATGAGAAAGTTCCAAGTTCCTACTCGAAGACTTCCCTCTGGGCATGCATATGTCCATGACCCAGGGCTGGTTGAGGCTGAGGGCTGGACTGCAGAATTAAGATCCCATTGTGGGTGCTATCTCTCTGGTTTCCCTGTATCTGTATCTCTGTCTCTCATTCACTCTCTCAGAAATCAATGAGTGAACTTTAAAAAATGTTTTGTTTTTGTTTTTGGATTTTTTTAGAGAGAGATATTTGCTACAGGCCATGTGTACTTGCCAGAGAGGCAGAGAGAGAGACAGAGAGACAGAAAGTGAGAAATCACCCCCCTAGGAGGGCTGGTCTTGCCACAGTCCCTTATCTTCCATTCTTCTCTCAGGATTTTGGGCACACATGCCCAACGTGGGTGTTATGCCACTGGGTCCAGGCCTCGAACAGCAGTTGAGTCCAGCGACATAACCATTACGCTGGTCCCTAAAAAATGTTTTTTAAAAAGAGTTTCTTTGGGGCCAGCTGGTAGTGTGGTGGTTAAGGCAGCTGGATCCCACATGGCTGACTTTGCAGCTCAAGTCCCAGATATATATGGTGGCTTAGAAAACACTCTGGGCATGTGTACATATGTACTCAAAATCCTGAGAGGAAAATGGAGGAGAAGGGATAGTGGCATGACCATCTCCATGCTGGGTGATTTTTTTTGTTTGTTTGTTGGTTGGTTTTAAAGAATTATTTTATTCAACTTTATTTATTTATCTATTTATTTATTTATTTTAGTTTGACCAGAGAGGGACACACACACACACACACACAGAGACACAGAGTGTAAGTGAGAAAGCAAGCCACCTGGTCTGGGACTTGAACCATGGTCGACCACATGGGAGTCCAGTGTCCTCGACCACCACACCATCTGCTAGCCCTGAGGAGTGATTTCTTACTTTCCCTCTCATTTTCTGTGTCTCTCTGGTGAGTGCATGCACCCTATAGCGCAAAACAACAACAACAACAACAACAACAACAAAAGGACTTTCTGTTCTTTATGGGTTAATCTATGGATGTTGACTGATTGTGCTTAATTTATAGTACTAGTCAGAAACCCTGAAGAAAAATTCAAGAAACACTAAAATAAACTAAGGTTGAGATATTCAGCATGGGGTTGGTATACAGCCTTATGGTTAAAGAAGTCAGATTCCCACATGGTCAACTGTGGTTCGAATCCCAGCCCAACAGCTTGAAGAAATTCCGAGTGTGTGTGAGTGTCCGAAATCTCAAAGATGGAGAAATGGTGAAGGGATTGTGTCATGATCATGCCTCATGGGGGATGATTTCTCTCTCTCTTTCTCTGGTGAGCTCACGTACACTCTGGCAAATTTTTTAAAGGAAATATTCAAAATGACATGTGAATAAATATTCTGAAATATTGTAGAAACTCTGTGTAAGTTTATGGACTCATGCTGCTGTTGCGATGGCCACTCAAATTCACTTACTGAGGAGCTCTCACCTATAAAAGTTTACCTATAGGTCTAATTTCAACAGTAAAAGATGCTAGGTGACTTTAATTACATCAAAGACACTTTTCACCTACTTTTCAGCTTTCTGTGAAGAAAGATCAGTACACCCTTCTCTGTTGTTTAAACCTAAGCGTGTTGTAGGGATTTTTTTTTTAAATATGCGTCCTAAAAGAAACATTTCAGCATTTCCTTGTGATTGATTCTCACTTTGCAGATTTGATGCTGATGCTTACTGACTTGAAAAAAAAATGACTTTTTGAGCACATGAGTAAAATTACATTGAAAAATTTAAAGACTCAAAAAATATATTGGAGTATACTGATAAGGTTTATGGATTTCAAACTTCAACTTAGAAGTGAGGTCAGGTATTGTTTGCTGGGTGATGTTTATTTGGTGTTACAATTTGACTTCATATTTAGGATGAATAAAGATCTGTGTCTACTTAGGGGAAAGTTTCATCATAATTTTAAAATATCCAAGATGACAGTTTTCTGTTGCATTCTAAATTCATGAGCATTTGTTACAAGAACTTTCAACATCCCATTTGATTGAAAGGAAAGACAGAGGTGCTAAATTTAAAAGAAGAATTCCTCCTTTGAAGCACAAAATTCAAAGAATACAAATTATCCAAATTGTGACTTTGGGTGAAGAAGGAATTTTTAAAGTTTATTTATTTTATTCATGAGCCAGAGCAGGTGCATGTGCAAGCAAGAGAGAAAAAGAAGGTTTTGTCAGGTCGTGATTCCCTTCTCCCAGTCCTCCAGCTTGTTAGGATCTTGGGCACCTACACACCCAGTTTGTTCAGGTTGACTAGGGCTCTGAACCCATAGTGATCCATGTAGCATCCAGCATCACATTTCAGGAAACTACCAACTGTACCACAGAAGCTGAAGCTGGGCTGAAGAGAGAGGTTTTTTTTTTTTTTTTCTCTTTTTGGAGCGGTTTTTGCTATACAGCGCGTGTGCTCGCCAGTCAGACAGAGAGAGACAGAGACAGAAAGCGAGAAATCACCCCCCGGGGGGATGGCCACACTGCAATCCCTTCTCCATTCTCCTCCTGGGATCTTGGGCACGCATGCACACGCGCCTGGCGTGAGTTTAAGCCACTGGGTCCGGGACTCAAACCGCAGTCGACTACGTGGGAGTCCAGCGACATAGCCATTATGCTAACTGCTGATCCCCAAGAGGGAGTTTTAATTAGTAATTATATATGTGTGTATATATATGTATATATGTATATATATATATAAACATATTATACACACACTTTTTGACTATTTGCTGCTACCTACTTAAGCAAGCAGTTTCCTTTGAAGGCGACTACCAAGAGATATAAGAGATCATGCAGCTATTTCGAGCCTAAAACCTGGGTATCTGCTTGGTCATGGCAAGAACAAGTAAATTATAAAAGGGGTAGGGGGTGTAAGGACCAGCAGATGGCATAATGGTTACGTTGCTGGACTCCCATGTAGTCGAGCGGTTTGACTGAGACCTGGTGGCTTAAACTCACGCCCCGGCTGGTTTACATACATGCGTGCCCAAAGTCCCAAGAGGAGAATGAAATAGAAGGGATTGTGCTGTGGCCATCCCCCCTGAGGGATGATTTCTCGCTTTCTGTCTCTCTGTCTCTCCAGTGAGCACAAGTGCCCTATACCAAAATCTTTCTCTAACAAAAAAGGGAGGGGGGGTGTAAAAAGGAGGCATGAATAAGCATTTGTTTCATTTCTTTTTTTTTAAGACAGAGAGGGACAGAGAGAGAGAGAGAGAAAGTGAGAAAGCAAGCCACCAGGTCCAGGACTTGAACCGCAGTCAGTCATGTTGGAGTCCATTGCCCTTAACCACCATACCACTGCTGACCCTAGCATTTCTTTCATATCTTAAGAAAAGTCAGTATGGTGTGAAAGCACCAATCACATTCAACACTAGAAACTGCACCTGAGGACCAGCACATGGTAGGTAGAATAGTTATGGAGCTCAACTCCCATGTAGTTGACCACAGTCCAAGTCCCAGACCCACCAGCTTAAAACATGCTGGGCACATGTGCATGCATGCCCAAAATCCTGAGAGGAGAATGGAGAAGAAGGAACTGCAATGTGACTATCCCTCATGGGGGATGATTTTTCATTTTCTGTCTCTATGTCTCTGATGTTCATCCATCCTGCAGCAAAAACTCTAAAAAAAAGAAAAAGAAACTGTACTGATTCAGAGAAACCAAAATGCTATCTGATGATACCAGAACTCCTGTTTCATTTTTTAAAAATATTTTTAATAAGTCAGGGCATGTGTGCTCACCACAGAGATAAAAAGGGGGAGAGGGAGAAAGTGCCCCCCAATGGGGCATGGTCATGCTGCAATCCCTTCTCTGTTCCATCCTGTTGGGATTTTGGGCATTCACACACGTGCCTGGCATGTTTCTCAAGCTGCCAGGGCTGAGATTCAAACCATGCAGATGGCCAAGTGGGATCTGGCTCCTTTAACCAGTAGGCCATGGGGTGGGGCAAACCTTGTGTTTTGGAGGTGAGCCTTGTTGACCTGTAGGACTATGCAACTACATTTCATATGTTCAAGATAATTACTGAGGATATTAGGGCAAAAATGTGTTTGAACATTCTCCATGGAATGGATCACCTTCACACATCTTGTAGGACCGAGAGGCAGCAGGCCATGATGAAAGTTTATACCAGCATCAAAACTACCAATTGTGAGGCTGGCAGGTAGCATGGTAGTTAAGGGCACTGGACTCCCACATGGCTGACAGTGGTCAAGTCCTGGACCTGGCGACTTGCTTTCTCACTTTCTCTCTCTCTCTCTTGCTCTGTCCCTCTCTGGTAGAAAGAAAGAAAGAAAGAAAGAAAGAAAGAAAGAAAGAAAGAAAGAAAGAAAGAAAGAAAGAAAGAGAGAAAGAGCGAGAGAAAGAAAGAGAGAAAGAAAGCTAAATAAAATAGTTCTTTAAAAAAAAACTACAAATTGCTATTTGCTTTGTTTTTTTTGGGAGATTTTCATCAAGAAACACAATAATTTGATATAGAAGATGTATGCTCAGTACCAACAATTTACCAAATCAAGATGAGAGTGATCATAAATGAATCAAATGACTATAAAATAAATCAAGGCAAAAAGAAAAGATCAAGGCAGTCATGACCAAAGTTTCAGAAGAAACGCTGACCACTAAGAATTCACATCAGTGATTAAAAAAGTGTTCCTAAAAGTAATCCCAAATGTGTCAGAAAAAATTCATTTGAAAACTGTCTTAAAATTTAATATTTAATAACTCTCCTAAAACTGCATTGTTGTTTTTCTTCCCACAATTGTACAATATGAAGAAAATATAAGGAACTCATTTCCACCAACCCCCAGGACCCATAAATCCTCTTCAGTTTACTCCAGTGTGCCATACAAAGATTTCGCTTCCTCTGTGTACTGCACTATGACTGCCCTAACACATTCACATCTACACGCATCATACAGAAACACTAGCACACAGACAGATATGGGCACATGGAACAACATTTGATATGTAGAGACTCAAATGTGTACTCACATCCAGATGTATGCCGGCTGATAAAGCACAATCAGGTACTTACATACAGACAACATGTGCACACACACAGAAATCTTCTACACAGAAATAGTTGACATATGTGTAGGTACTCACTCATAGTAAATCACTCAAAGATATACAAACACACACACACACATATACATGCAACTGCCTTCTATAGAATGTAGGCCCAGGCAGAGACACATTCACTATTCTCATGGGTGCTTGCAGACACACATACATACAAACCAAGCTACATGGACATACATACTTTTAGACATAGCTCTGCATGTGCAGACATGAGAATTGACATTCAGACAGAATATATATAAGAAGATATATAAGTTTGGGTGAGTCTGAATGATGTATGTGAGTGTGGGTGTACTGAGTTAGTAGTTTATGTAAGTGAGGCTGTATCTGGATGGAGTGCCTGTGAGTGTAGATGTATTTGAGATACATGTACATGAGGATGGATGTGTGTGAGAGCTATGGGTGTATCAGTGTTGGATATATGTGTGAAAATGAGTGTTTCTGAATGGGTTCTGTGAGAAAGAAAATGTGGTACATCTGGGTTAGGATATGTGAGAATGTGGGTTTATCTAAGTGTATGATGTGTGTGGTTTTCTTTGGGTAGTGTAGGAGAGAGAGAAGATATATGTGGGTGGTATGGAGAGTGTGCGTAGACAGGTCTTTGTGGGGTGTGTGAGAGTGAATCTAGGGGTGTGTGCATGTGAGTGTATCTGGATAGTGTGTGTGTGGGTGTGGGTGTGAGAAATTACCCCCCTGGAGGAGATGGCCATGAGAGAGAGAAGATATATGTGGGTGGTATGGAGAGTGTGCGTAGACAGGTCTTTGTGGGGTGTGTGAGAGTGAATCTAGGGGTGTGTGCATGTGAGTGTATCTGGATAGTGTGTGTGGGTGTGGGTATGGGTGTATTTAAATGGGGAGTATATCTGTGAATGTGGGTACATCTATATGTGAGTGTGGATTTTTCTGAATGTTGTGTATGGGTGTGTAGGTGGTTTACCTGGATGTTTTGTGTGTTCAGTAGTGTGCATGGGCCTGGGTAGAGTGTTGATTATGGGCATGTGTATGAATGTGTACATATTTCCCAAGGGGTGTAAATATCTCTGCTGGAATGTCTGTAAATGTGAACACATCCATGTTTGCCTGTGTATGTGACTAAGGGTGTGTGGCCATTTGTATCTCAGTATGTTAGTAAATGGGAACTGACTTGTGTATGCACATGCTTGTGCCAAAGTAGTATGTATCTGTATTTTTGTATGAAATGACCGTATTTCATTTGTATGTATGTGTGTCTGCAAGCATTCATGACCGTGAGTCAGATGGATCTGCAAGATCTCTGGAGACAACCTCTGGGTTTGAATCCTAGTTTTGTCATTTATTAGCTGTGTAGCTTATCCTTAACACAGCCATAGTGTCTCATTTGTAAAGTCAGTGTGATAACACTACCTATTTCATAAAGTGAGGAGTGGATGATTTATTATAATGTATGAAAAGTGCTTAGAATAGTGCCCTGCACATAATGAATGCTCCATGTTATAGAAGGTGTTACCTATCACTGCAGGTTGAGCATTCATAATCCAAAAAACTAAAATGCTTCAATATTGGAAACTTTTAGAGCACTAAACGATACCACAAATGGAAAATTACACATCTGACCTCATGTGGATGGGTTACAGTAAAAAACACTGCAATATAACAATATTGCATAAAATTACCTTCAAGTTATGTGTATAAGTTATATACAAAACATAATGAATTTTCACATGGTTAGACTTGGGTTGCATTCCCAAGATATCTCATTCTGTATATGCAAATATTCCAAAATTTGAATAACTCTGAGATCTGAAACTTTTCTGTTTCCAAGCATCTTGGATAAAGGATACTGAAGCTGCATGATTATTACTGTGTAAGAAACAGTATGTGTCCATCTGCAAGTAGTGAAGGGAATTTCTAGACACATAGTTGCCCTATTATCTATATCCGTGTCTATGTGTGCAAGGATAAGCATATTCTGTGTGTATTTGAGTGTGTCTGTACATGAAAAGTGAGTTTGTACTTATATGTATTCCAGTGTGCATGTAAACCACAGGCATGAGAGAAAGGAAGAATGTGGCTGAGGGACATGCCCTATGTGTATATTTCCCATCAGAGTCTGGTAGTGTAATGTAATGTCTGTGTGAGTGTGGGTTTTAACTGAATTGCTGCTATGTCTGTATATGTGAACATGCTTCTGTGTTTGTGTCTGTGTGTGTATGTGCCAGTATAATTTTATCTTACTAAGTAAACAGGCTTGTAGTGATCAGTATGTAAATGTGTGTGTATGAATCTGTTGTGTCTGTAAATGTCAGAAGGCTGGTATCCACCTTAATAAGTAATAATTAAGGTGGATGTGTGTGTGTAATGATTTTTGTATCTATATGGCCATGTGTTAGGATGTTTGTTTCTGTGTTGTGTGGGTCTATGTGCAGGTGTGAATGGGTGTGTGCACCTTGGGGTTTATGCCTGTGTTTGCAAGCCTTAGTGGCTGTGTGGGCATGTGCGCATAAATCTGCATTGCTCTACATGCCCACATGCCTCTCTAGGTGTAACAGTGAGTGTCAGTGTTGAGCCTGTATGCATGTACACATGTCTGTAGCAGGTGTCTATGTGTCTGGGCAGATTTGGAAGAGTGACTTTGTCTAAGATAGTGGTTTGGGGGCCAGCAGTGGCTGGTGTTTTAGGTGGCTAGATCCTACATGGTCAACTCCATGGTGCAACTCCTGCTTGAAAAAACATGCTGGGCACATGTCCATGTGTGCCCAAAATCTTGAGAGGAGAATGAAGAAGAAGGAATTGCAGCATGGCCATCTCCTCCAGGGGGGTAATTTCTCACACCCACACCCACACACACACTATCCAGATACACTCACATGCACACACCCCTAGATTCACTCTCACACACCCCACAAAGACCTGTCTACGCACACTCTCCATACCACCCACATATATCTTCTCTCTCTCCTACACTACCCAAAGAAAACCACACACATCATACACTTAGATAAACCCACATTCTCACATATCCTAACCCAGATGTACCACATTTTCTTTCTCACAGAACCCATTCAGAAACACTCATTTTCACACATATATCCAACACTGATACACCCATAGCTCTCACACACATCCATCCTCATGTACATGTATCTCAAATACATCTACACTCACAGGCACTCCATCCAGATACAGCCTCACTTACATAAACTACTAACTCAGTACACCCACACTCACATACATCATTCAGACTCACCCAAACTTATATATCTTCCCAACCCAGAACCCTCACACCCAGTTCAGGTGCATATACAATCTCTGTCTCTCACACACTCAGTACCAAGATACACCCACAATGGTACAATACCTTCAAAAGATACTATACTTACACACACCCCACCCTGATACTCACACTCTCAAACTCCCAACCCAAATACAATCACGCACACAGACATACACATCATTCAGATATCCACCTACATATAACCCAGAGAACCCATATTCATACACAAATCTTATCTAAATATACACCCACACTTTCTCATGTTCTCTCTCTGTGTCTTTCTTTCTCTCTCAGACACATGCACACACAGACACATGCACATACTAAACACAGTTCCCATGAGATACATCACCACCCAGATTCATTCCATAGGAGCCACTGGGGTGCACTCAAAACCATATACATCATCTAGATAAAGTTACACCTACACACGCATTCCATCCAAATAGATCCAACTCTCACACACATCTTCTGGATGTACCTCTCCACACACCCCACTCCCCAGATGCACCCATGCTCTCATCTATCCACACCACCCAGACACACTCTCAATCCACACACAATCTTCCCACCCAGATGTGCCTCCTAAGTTTCTTTACACACCTCATCCAGTTATACATACACTAACACATTAACCCAAGTACATACACACCCACACTCTCCACCCAGATATGTAATCAAAGCTCTCACAACACACCATTCTGATATGCCTTACTAGACACTCTGCTACTTAAGTATACTTGTGCTCACATCTGCATACCATCCTACCATCCAGATACATCCATATTCAAACCCACTCCATCCCAAATACACCTGCACAGACTCACATACAGACCAAACGTACCCACATACTTTGTCTCTAATACACCATCTGGATACATCCACCTCACACACACATATCATCCCAATATACACACTCACACGCCCACTACACCCATCCCCATCCCCAGCCCGGTTTCATACAATGTCTTATACCCCATCCAGATACACATACACACTCCTCCAGCTGAGGAACTCATACTCGCACAAACATCCACATTCTCTATTACACAAAGTGTGCACATACACATACAAACCCCTCACTTTCTCTTAACCACTATTTTCCGGTTCTACCCACACTCCACACACACAATGTAGATATGCTTATAACCTTTTATACAGGCAAAAATACACACATAGCTCACCCAGATACATTCATTCACACCATCCATGGATACCTAAATTATTAGGTAGTCAGGATTTTTCTGTGTTTTTCTATGCAAAAATGTATCATGATTTTCCTGACGACCTAATACATGCATACTCACATGCACCACTACCCTCACCCAGATATGTCCAAATTTTCTCTGTCTCTTACACACACTATCAAGATATACCCATTACACTCTCCCATAACCTAGATAACACTGTGCTCTCACCTACCTACACATCTAGATATACCCACAATCAAATATCCCCAACCCTGACACACCCATACTCATAAACATACTCCTTATATATGTCTCATATACATACACTCTATCCTGAAACACCCACATTCTCTCTTGTACACACAACACAGATACTGCCACACAATACATATCATCTAAAAAACCCCCACTCTCTCTTGCACCACTAAAATATATGTATACTTATATACTCTTCATACACATCCTCACACATATTCTCATCCAACCATACCCAAACTCTCACTCATATCACCCTCAATTCAAATAGGTCAATTTACACACATTCCTACTCACCCCTCCCTCATAAATACACCCAAATATCATATATATATGTGTGTATGTATATATATGTATATATATAATATATTATATATATATATCTTATGCAAAAACACTCATGCTCTCTTATAACCCACATCTTTCTCTCTCACCAGATATACTATGTTGCACAAGTACACATGTGTACACACGCACACTACTAAGACATAACTTCACTTGTACATACTCATTTACATCTAGATTTCTGCCTAGATGGCATAATCTGGGTTTCTCTGCAAAAACCATTTACCGGGGAACCAGCAGGTGGTATAGTTATTGAGGCACTGGACACTCCCACATGGCCGACTACAATTTGAGTGCTGGACCTGGTGCCTTGCTTTCTCACTTTCCCTCTCTCTCTCTCTCTCTCTACATGTCTGTCTCTGGTCAAATTAGAATAAATGAATGAATAAATAAAATTAAATAAATAATTTTAAAAATACGTTTAACAATTCTAAGTACCATACAATTCCATTCTGCCCTGGGATTATGATGGTAGTGGGACAGGTAGGGAGGTTTTTTTTTTTTTTAAGAATTATTCATAATTAATTAATTAATTTTAACTTGACCAGAGAGAAAGAGGGAAAGTGAAAAAGCAAGTCTCCAGGTTCAGTATTTAAAACACAGTTGTGGACCAGCAGATGGCGTATGGGTTACATTGCTGGACTCCCACGTAGTCAACCACGGTTTGAGTCCTAGACCTGGCAGCTTAAAACTCAAGCCAGTCACCTGTGTATGTGTGCCCAAAATCCCAAGAGGAGAATGGAGGAGAAGGGATTATGGCATAGCCATCCCTCCTAGCAGGTGATTTCTTGCTTTGTATCTCTCCGTCTCTGTCTCTCTGAGAAGCACATGTGCTGTATAGCAAAAAATCTCTCTCAAATAAATAAATAAATAAATAAACCACAGGCAGCCATGTAGGAGTCCAGAGCCTTAACCACCATGCCACCTGCCTGCCCAGTAGGGAGGTCTTTTTGTTTTAAAGAATCCTTTTCTGAGACCAGCAGGTGGTTAAGGCAATGGACTCCCACATGAAATACAAATGTACTCACAAAACACACACCATCATAGTGATATCACATATGCACATGATTTGCCTTCACATTCATTAATACATCCATATGAGAAGCTACACAAACAAAAGATAAATGATTTATACTTATAGACTTAGACACAAAGGTATGTTCACACATATGCACACATCAAAGTAAATTCACATACTTTCACAAACACCTTACATCTATGTCAGAAGACCTGATCCATACTTATCACAGACACATACATGCAAAGACATCCACACACACACACACACACACACACACACACACACACTCAAATACACTAATAGGCTGAGACTGGCATGCACTTGCATTTACTTACATTGTTCTGCAACATGCGGGGATCAGCAGTTGGCATAATGGCTATGTTGCTGGACACTCATGTAGTCGAACACGGATCAAGTCCCGGAC
>NW_006204616.1:56233-60076 GCF_000334495.1 Tupaia belangeri chinensis | reverse complement strand
TCAAGAGGAGAATGGAGAAGGAATTGCGGCATGGCCATCCCCCCTGGGGGGTGATTTCTCGCTTTCTGTCTCTCTCTGTCTTTCTGGCAAGTGCACATGCCTTATAGCAAAAAAAAAAAAAACCTCTCCAAAAAAAATAGTTGTTCTGCAACATGTGCTTCAGAACAAAAGACATATAAACACAAACACACATACACAAATAATAAGAACTGTACAAACTGGTACACTGGCACACCTATACATTCAGACAGGCATATACACAGGCATATTCAAACCCATGCACATACACACATTTAAGATGTGCATGAACACATGGCTGTGTGTGTGTGTATATATATGTATAGATATATATGTATATATGTGTGTGTGTATATATATATATATATATATACACATATTCACTCAAACATGGGCATATAGTCAGATGTTGACACATACTGGTATATACACTCATAGAATACACTCACATAATATACTCATAGTCACTAACGGGCATATTCAAACATACATTCTTATTCACACTCAGAAATTCAAACAAAACACATAATAACACATACACACCCAAGTATTAGGAAATGTAGTTATGCATACCACCATCAGACATGCACTCACACATAATAGTTTACACACACTTATATACACATACATGATTAAAACACATATACAGGGACCAGCAGTTAGCATAATGGCTATGTCGCTGGACTCCCATGTAGTCGACCACGGTTTGAGTCCCAGACCCGGCGGCTTAAACTCACACTGGGCACCTGGGCATGCGTGCCCAAGATCCCGAAAGGAGAATGGAGGAGAAGGGATTGCAGTGTGGCCATCCCCCGGAGGGGTGATTTCTCACTTTCTGTCTCTGTCTCTCTTTCTGGCGAGCGCACACGCACACGCCATGTAGCAAATCCTCTCCAAAATAAAAATTAAAAAACACATATACAAATGTATCCATTCACCTAAGTACATACACTGTGTGTGTATGTGTGTGTATTTTGTGTATGCATGTATATATATATATATATGTATGTATGTATGTATATATATATACACACACACACACACGGAGCCATGTCCATAATCAAATGTGCACACATATGCACAAAATATATGTTCATTTACACATTCTCCCCTCTATGTACTTAGTCCTCTTTATACTAGTGTGCCCATCTACACTAACATTTTCTAACAAGATGTGGACACATAGGTTTGTCTATAGACAACATGTACTCAAACATGCACACACAGACATATACATAATTTAAAACACTTGGCAGTCCATACAGACATTCACACAGAGGCCTACTCACACAAATATATGACAGACACACTCAACATAGAAGCATGTTCACACACATATACCCTCCCATATGTTCATAGACTTGCACACATAAATGTCCTTACACTCATATAAACATCATTTATATGTACCTACACTCATATGCACATGTAGGAATTACAAATATACACAATCAGATACAACTAGACATTTACCTAATTGGACACACACCCAGACACATACAACCACACATGTACACTCAAAGACAAATTGATACCACATACATACAAATTGATACCACATACAACTAGACATTCAACAGGCCTACTGGCTCAGAGAAACACACCCATACTCAGGCCCAGGATTAAACATTCCCTTTGCTCACCCAGACAGACATGCAAAGTCATACCCACCCCCTTATACACCCACAAGCCTACCCAGACACTCACACTCTCACACATGCCATCACATGGCCTGCTCACACATATACATAGTGCCCATAAATAGACATGCACACATAAACTGCACACATAGCCACACATTTCCAGTTATACACACACACACACACTCAGACCCACATGCCTCCAGATCACATACAAAGTCTACTCTCTTCCACACCTAATACTTCTTCAGAAAAGTCTACTCCACAAATCAAAGCCCCACCCGTCCCTGTCCCCACGGAGGCGTCTTCAGGGCCTCTGTCTTTCCCATTCTCTCCTCCTGACGATGTCTCACTCCATGTTCTACCATATCTCTGGCCGGCAGACCCACTCTCCCCCTCCCAGGTTCTAGCTGAGTAACTCCCTGGGACCCATTCCCTACTGATCTGGATATTGCATGGGCCACACCCCAGTTCTCCCCAAAGCCCTGCAACCTCAGAAGCTTCAGCTTTGTTTCCAGGCCTTGCCAACCGTTGACCACAAGCCAAACTCTTGCCAAGTCTCCCCTCAACAGGGAGACACATACATCACCAGAGCCAGCAATGTTGCAGGCTGTAAGTCAGGCCTCTGCTGGCTCATACGGGCTCTAGCTTCTCTGTGTGCATGTGTGTGTATATATATATATATATTTGTGTATGCACACACAAACAGGGGCAAGTGTATGGAAAAATATGTTGAAGTAGAGTGGGGATGGGAGGCTCTGTCCACAACCACCACTTTTCACTCATTACAAATGAGAAGTAACAACACAGAGAGACATGCTCCTGCCTCCCCTCCACTCCACTCCCCCATTTGCCCACCTGCTGCCCTCCCCAGAGGTCTTCTGAGATGCTGGAGATCAGAGGCCAGTCCCTCCTCCAAATAATCAATAATAATATCAATCATGAAAAACTGGCAACAGGGAACCAGCAGTTAGCGTAATGGCTATGTCGCTGGACTCCCATGTAGTTGACCGCGGTTCAAGTCCCGGACCCGGTGGCTTAGAACTCACGCTGGGCGCGTGTGCATGCGTGCCCAAGATCCCGAGAGGAGAATGGAGGAGAAGGGATTGTGGCATGACTATCCCCCCTGGGGGGTGATTTCTCACTTTCTGTCTCTCTGTCTCTCTGTCTGTCTGGCGAGCGCACATGCCCTATAGCGAAAACCTCTCCAAAAAAAAAAAAAAGAAAAAGAAAAAGAAAAACTGGCAACAATATTGACCATGAGCTTTGCTGACATTGCCTCAGTACTATCTCTAAGCACATTCTTTACTTACATGCACCAACTCATTTAATCCCTACACTCACCCATGAAGAAAGGATTACCAGTCTCTTTGACAGAAGGGAAAACAGGTTCAGTAAGTGTCATGCTTCCACTAAAGTTGCAGAGCTAGGAGTTAGGGGAAGTGTCCCTGGTAGAATCCATGTTCTCTATGTACCAGGTTTTCCTGCCCCTCCAGACATAGGAATCTCTGGCTATTGTGCACAAGGCCATAGACCTGGGGTTCCCATACATGACAGGAGCATCTGAAACCAAGATTCAGGGCCTTTCAATGGAGGCTGGGGCCCATGCTGCGGGGACAACTATGTTGTGCCTGGCCCCTGCAGGCTGTCATGAAGTTTGGCCCTTGCTCCCACCAAGCCATTGTAGCCCAGGGCCTGGAAGTGCTCCCCACCTCCACTCACCTTCCTTTAGCTATACAGTGGCTTCCTCCCCCTAGCTGTAAATCACAGTAATATCTTCAGTGGTGAGTGAGCAAAAGTCTGTGCTACCTGTGGGGAGTCACCAGATAAGGTAGAAGGAAGGGAGGAATTGAGGGAGGTCTGGGCTGGGAGCAGCTTCTCTATCATGTCTACTCACCTGCTTGTTACCCAGGTGTGCACACACACACACACGAGCACACACACACACACACAAGCACACACACACACACACACACACACCCTGCAAGCAGGCCAAAGAACCTGGAGGAGAATGGAGGAGGAAGGAGAAGGAGGAGGCAGCTGCAGAAAGCTGAGCCTGCCCAGGGTGCAGGCAGTGTGAAAAGAACACTGCTGGCTCCCAGGCATCCTTTCCATGGCTAGCATACAGGGAAATGTTAACTCAGTCGTGTGCCCAAACGCCACCATAATGATAAAAACCGAACCT
>NW_006204616.1:55878-56210 GCF_000334495.1 Tupaia belangeri chinensis | reverse complement strand
TTCCCTTTCTCATGGGACATTTGGGATTGGGGAAGATGGGGACAGATGAGGAGTTTCCAGGCTTAGGTGCCCAAGTAACCTCTGCGATGGGGCAGAAAGACTAGCAGAGTCAGAGAGAGACAGAGAGCATGGCGGGATAGAGACTCAGATATATGTGTGGGGAGACACAGAGAAGTCCCAGCCCCCCATCCTTGGTGGAGGGATGCTGACTGCTTACCTGGGCTCTCTCAGCAGGGCTGTCTTGGCATCCAGGAAGGGGGCTCAAGCTGTCTCACCCAGGATAAATCACAGCCCAGGCCATATTGTGGGACCCTCCGTGATCTGGCGGCCAG
>NW_006204616.1:54974-55463 GCF_000334495.1 Tupaia belangeri chinensis | reverse complement strand
GGAAGAGGGGCGGGTCCACAGCCAGAGGCAGCAGCAGAGGTGGTGTTGGGGAGGGGATGGACGCCAGAAAGAGGGGGTGGGGTGGAGAGAGAGGCTGGCCTGATAGCTGTGTCCCGGGTTTTAGATCCGGGTTGAGGAGGGTGGCTCAGAGCATCCGAGGGGGGTCCTGATGCTAGACGAGGGCACCACAGGCTTGCCGGAAGGATCCTCTTGGCCTGGGAACCACCGCAGCTCACACAAATCCAGGTCCCGAGATGCTGGGGACACCCAACCTGGATAAGGCATCAGTGGGGAGTCCAGGACCCTAAGCTGAACCCCATCCGGCTTGTCAGTCCCCCCCTCTCCTCGATTTGCACGGTCCCAGCCTCAGGGGCGGGTGGAGGAGGGAGGGAGGCAGGGAGGGAGAGGGAGGGAAGGAGGGAGGGAGAGCAGGCTGGGAGACTCCCAGCCGCCAGCGTAGTCCTTTCTGGGGCGGGGCGGGGCCCCGGG
>NW_006204616.1:40212-54875 GCF_000334495.1 Tupaia belangeri chinensis | reverse complement strand
CACTCCCAACTGAAAGGCCTCTTGAGAATGCTTGAGAGAGGCAGGCGTGGAGGTGGGGAGAGATGACCAAGAGGCTCCTAAGAGAGGGATTTACATGGGTTGCAAGTGCAGAGTAGGAGTCTGGGGTCTGGGGTCTGGGTCCAGAGGAAGGTCCAGTGGAATTTTCTCAAAAGCTTGGGAATGGGAGGGATGCTTAGAGTTCTTATTTAGAATAAGGTTCTATGGGCATTTTCCCAGTAAGGCTTGGAGATGGATTGGTGGGGGCCAGGGGAGGTGAGCTGCCCAGTTTTGAACATTCCCTCAAGATAGCTGGTAGGTTTGTAGTGGGTCTCCCAAACCTGTATTTCTTTTTTATTATCATCATAATCTTCTTTATATTACATTAGATTACATATAACTTTACAGTGTATTACATTGTTTTTTCAAAAGGGAATGCCATGCATGTCAGTCAGTACAGAGACATTAATCTCCCCACTTCACCATTCCATATCTTTTCTGTTTTCCCCAATCATTATTTTTATTATTCTAATTATTTTTATAAAACAGTCAATTGTTATTTCTCGTTTTGCTTGTAAAAATACTTTGCCCATCATGAAATACTTCTCAGACCAATCCAGTTGAGAATACTATACATGTCATCATCAACAGTTAATAACCCCTATCTGTTTCTCACTAACGTCCTGTCTCTCTATTGTTCACTTGCTATCTTTCTCTATCCTCTTCTCTTCACTTACCCCATTCCACACTGTCCTATTCTCATTAAGTACCTTCACTGTGTTTATGTCCTCCGAATTTTTGCTCTCTATTATAGAGTGCGGATAGTCGGTATATATTGAGTGGATACATACAATATCTTTCTTTCATAGCCTGGCTTACTTCACTCAGCAATAGATCCTCCATATCTGACCATTTTCTATCAAATTCCAGGGTCTTGTTATTTTTTATGGCTGAGTAGTATTCCATAGAGTATATATACCACACTTTTCCAATCCATTCATCAGTTTGTGGACATTTAGGTTGGTTCCATGTCTTGGCAATTGTGAATAATGCTGCAATAAACATGGATGTGCAAGCACTTTTCTGACTGAGCGTTCTCCTGTCTTTTGGGTAAATACCCAGAAGTGGGATTGCTGGATCAAATGGTAGTTCTATTTGTAGATCTTTGAGGAACCTCCATATTGTTCTCCACAGTGGTTGAACTAGTTTACATTCCCACCAATAGTGTAAGAGGGTTCCCTTCTCACTACATCCCCACCAATCCTTATCACTTTTTATATTCTTAATCTCTGCCATTCTGACAGGGGTTAGGTGGTATCTCATTGTGCCAAACCTGTATTTTGACAAGGCCCTCAGGTTGTTCCCCATCCCCTTTTAATTAATTAATTAATTAATTTAGAACTTCCTTTTTTGGAACCAGCAGTTGGCATAATGGCTATGTCACTGGACTCCCATGTAGTCAATTGTGGTTCAAGTCCCGGACCCAGTGGCTTAAACTCACACTGGATGCATATGTGTGTGTGCCCAAGATCCTGAGAGGAGAATGGAAGAGAGAGGGGATTTAGGAGTGGCCATGCCCCCGGAGGGTGATTTCTCACTTTCTGTCCCTCTGTCTCTCTCTTTTCTGTCGAGCGCATGTGCCCTATAGCAAAAACCGCTCCAAAATAAATAAATAAATAAAACAAAATAAAAAATAAAGAACTTCCTTTTTAAAAAATTCATTAATTATTTCATTCATTTTAATTTGACCAGAGAGGGAGGGAGGGAGGGAGAGAGAGAAAGAGAGAGAGAAAAAGTTAGAAAGCAAGCTGCCAGGTCAGGGACTCAAACCTCAGTCAGCCACATGGGAGTCCAGCAACCTTAGCCACCATGCCACCTGCCGGCTCTCTCCCTCCTCTTTCAAAAAACATCTTTATTAAACTGGACCAGCCAAGTGGCATGCTGGTTGAGGGAACCAGATCCCACATGGTTGACTCTGCAGTTCGAGTATGGGACCTGGCAGCTTGAAAAACATGCCAGGCACATGTGCATGTGTGCCCAAAATCCCAGGTGGAGAGTAGAGGAGAAAGGACTGCAGTGTGTTCATCTCCTTCCCCCCAGGGGTGTTTTCTCACTTTCTCTTCCTGTCTATCTCTCAGGTAAGCACACATGCCCTATAGCAAACCAAAAAAAAGAATAGTAATTTTAAAAATTAGAAGCATCTTAATTAAACTATAATTGCCACACAAACACTGCACTTTTTAATAATGCAATCTAGTAAGTTTGATATGTATATACTCATGAAACCATCACCCTCAGGTGGTTATTTTTATGCCCACAAAAGTTTAAGCACCCTGCTTTGCAGAGGAAGAAAAATCTAGGGATCAAAGATAAATTCACAATGGCAAGTAGAAAATATTTTAGATTGATTAATAATGAAACTATTACATCTGAAATCCTGTGTGATTCTGCTGAGACAAATTTATAGCTTTGGGACCAGCAGTTAGCGTAATGGCTATGTCACTGGACTCCCATGTAACCGACCGTGGTTCGAGTCCTAGACCTGGTGGCTTAAACTCATGCCGGGCACGTGTGCGTGCGTGCCCAAGATCCCGAGAGGAGAATGGAGGAGAAGGGATTGCGGCATGGCCATCCCCCCAGGGGGTGATTTCTTGCTTTCTGTCTCTCTGTCTCTCTCAGTCTTTCTAGCGAGCGCACGTGCCCTATAGAAAAAAAAAAAACTCTCCAAAAAAAGAAGAAAAAAAGAAATTTATAGCTTTAAAATTATATATTATTGGGCCAGCAGGTGGTGCAGTGGTTAAGGCAGTGGGCTTCCACATGGCTGACCACAAATTTTGAGTCCAGCACCTGACCATTTGCTTTCTCATTTTTTCTCTATCTTTCTCCCTCTTTCTGGTGAGCACATGCACCTTATAGTAAAATTTAAAAATAATAAATAAATTAATTCTTTTTAAAAAATTAAAGATTATCTAAAAAGGACAGACTGAGGGTCCAGCAGGTTGTATGGTGGTTAAGACACCACATGTGGACTCCTACACGGCTGACCACAGTTTGAGTCTGGGACCTGGCAGCTTGTTTTTCTCACTTTCTCTCTCTCTTTCTGTCTCTCTCTAGTGAGTGTTTGTGCCCTATAGCAAATTAAACTAGTAATAATAAATAAAGTTAAATAAATAATTATTGGGACCAGCAGATGGCGTAATGGTTATGTTGCTGGACTCCCACACAGTCTACCGTGATTCAAGTCCTGGGCCCGGAAGCTTAAAGCTCACACCAGGCGCATGTGTGTGCATGCCCAAGATCTTGAGAGGAGAATGGAGAAGGGGTTGTGGCATGGTCAGCCCTTCTGCTTTCTGTCTCTCTCTGCCTCTCTGGTGATGGCACGCACCCTGTAGCAAAAATTTCTCTAAAAAATATAATAATAATTCTTTTTTTAAAAAAGAGGAAAGGCTAGAAATTAATTTTAAGAAGTTGGAAAAAGAGCAAATTAAACTTGACAAAAATGGGAGGGAAATAAGAGAGATACGAACAGAGATCAATGAAATAGAAAACAGAATTACAACACAGAGGATCAACAAAACTAAAACTTACTTCTCTGAAAAATCTAGAAAATTGATGAATCTCTGAGACTGGCCCAGAAAAAAAATATGGAAGGCTCATAAGCGTATCAGGAACAAAAGGAGTCACTAAAATACAAGTTACAGAGACATTAAAATACAGTTAGAGGGTGTTACAAAGAACTGCATACTGATAAATTTGAAAATTTTGGTAAAATGGGAAAATTTTTGGAAAAATACAACTCCCTAAAACTCATACAAAAGAAAAATCTGAGCTATCTTATAGCCATTAAATAAATTGAAAATGCAATTAAAAGCTTTTTCTCAAAGACACCTCCATGCCCAGAGACTGTCAATAGTGAATTATACAAAATATTGAAAGAAAACAATAACGCTAATTTTCTAATTTTCCACAAATACTTCCTATGCATTGGAAGAAAACTATATGATTACTTCAATAGATACAAAGAAAAGTATCATAATGAAAAAATTTAGCAAACCTGAGTATATTAAGAATATAAATGACCAGCAGTTGTCATAATGGCTATGTTGCTGGACTCCCGTGTAGTTGACCACAGTTTGAGTACTAGACCCAGTGGCTTAAACTCATGCCAGGCATGTGTACGTGCGTGCCAAAGATCCTGAGAGGAGAATAAAGAAGGGATTGCAGGATGGCCATCCACCCTGGGGAGTGATTTCTTTCTTTCTGTCTCTCTCTGTCTTTCTGGCGAGCACACACACCCTATAGTAAAAATCTCTCTCTCTCAAAAAAAATCAAAAATAATATAAAGGAGGGACTTGTAGGTGGCATGGTGGTTATGGTGCTGGACTCCCACATGGCTGACCACGGTTCAAGTTCCAACCCTGGTGCGTTGTTTTCTCACTTCCCTCTTTCTCTGTGTCTGTCTCTCCCTGGTCAAACTAAAGCATAATACTAATAATAAATGAAATTAAATAAATAATTCTTTAAAAAGAATGTAAGGGAAATTTCTTAATTTAATATGCATTATCTGTGAGGAACCTATAGCAAATATCATACCTAGTGGGAAAATGTTGACTGCTTTATGTCTAAGATTGGGAATGAGACCAAGATGTCCATTATAATTACTTTTATTCAAATTGTACTGGAAGCCTTGACCAGTGCAAGAAAAATAAAATAGCTGTTGATTAGAAAGGAAATATAAACATGCAAATATTTATAGATGATGTGTTTTTGTGTGTATAAAATCCAAAGGAATACATAAAAAATTATTAGAATTAATAATTAAGTTTATCAGGGTTGTCAGAAGCAAGGTCAGTATTTAAAAATAAAATTTTTCCCATGTGCCAGCAATAAGGAGTTAGAAAAATGAAAAAAGAGAATACTATTTATATCAGCATTAAAACATATTAAACATCTAGCAATAAAGCTAATGAAAATTGTGCAAGACTTCTACAAATCACTGAGAGAACTTAAAGGACTTGAATAAATGGAGTAATATACCATATTCATGAACTGTAATAATATACAATCTTCTGAAACTGATAGAATTAATGAAATCGCAAAATGTTTGGGGTGTGTGTGTGTGAGTGTGTGTGTGTGTGGGGGGGGGATTTGACAAGGTTAGTCTTTAGCATTGTAAAGAGCCAAGAGTAGCCAAAATGAGAGAGGATTTCCTCTACCAAATATTAAGACTTATAAAGAAAGCTACAGTATTTAAGATGTCGTGGCATTGGTGCAAGGATTGACAGACCAATGGGACAGAATAGAGTCCAGTAAATGACCTATGCATATAAGGTCACTTGGTTTATAAAAAAAAAACATAGAAGGGTAGCAGACAATCTTCTAAATAAATGGTTCTGGGCTAGCTGAATATTTGTATAAAATGTATCTTGATCCCTTCCTCAAACACCTCCAAATAAATTTACTGTATATTGTGACACTAATATAAATAGTGATATAATAAGGCTTCTAAAATGTGATATAGGCGAATGCCTTCATGACTGTGGGGGAAGGAAAAACTTAGAAGTAGTTATAATAAAGGAAAGGATCAATAGGATCAATATATATTGAACAACATTAAAATTAAAAACTTCTAGTCATCAAAGACAACATTAAGAGAACGAAAAGGTAAGTCACAGAATGGGAGAGAATACATGTAAGACACATATCCAACAAAAGACTCATATTAAGAATATGGAAAGTAGGGCCAACAGGTGACATGGAGGTTGAGACACTGGGTTCCTACATACCCAACTGCTTGTTTGAGTGCCAAACCCAGCGGCTTAAAAATACCAGCTAGTGGCATGGTAGTTAAGGTGGCTAGATCTCACATGGCCAACTGCATGGTTTCAGTCCTGGATCCAGGTGGCTGAAAAAACACGCTGGGTGCATGTACATGCATGCCCAAGATCCTGAGAGAAGAATGTAAGAAAAGGAATTACAAGGTGGCCATCTGCCCCCAGGGAGGCCACTTTCTCACTTTTCCTCTCTCTTTTTTCTCTCTATGTTTCTCTGGTGAGTGCACGTATCCTATAACAAAACTGAATCATATATATATATATATATAAATATTTTTACCTGTTAGTGATAACGTGTATAGTATTCTCAGCTGGACTGTTCTGAGAAGTATAAATGATATAGTGATTGGATGTTTAAAAAATAATGAGATAATAGTAATCTGAATAAAATGATGAAAAGCTATTTGATGATGAGGATGTGGATAATAATATCTTTGTCTTAACTTACATGCAAGGTATTTCTGCTGGAAAAAGAAATGCAATACACTTTAAAGATATATGTGAGTCAATGTAATATAAACAAGATTATAATAATAATAAATAAAATTAAATAAAAGAAACAGTAATTAGAGGGAGAAGATATCCCTCAGAGTGGGAGAATATATTTAAAAACTATCCCTCAGATAAGGGACTGAAAACCAGAATATACAAGGAAGTCAAGCAGCTTACTCACAAAAAAAAAAATCAATCCAATGAAAATAAATAATTCTTAAAAAAAAAAAACTGTCAGAAGGATGTACACACTCTCCAGAAAGAGACAGAGAGAGAGAGAGAGAGAGGGAGAAAGCACCCCTCAGTGGGGTACAGTCATGCCACAGTTCCTTCTCCTCTATTTTTCCATCCTGTTGGGATTTTGGGTACATACACATGTACTCAGCATGTTTTTCAAGCTGCTGGGGCCAGGATTCGAACTGCAGTTGGTCATATGAGATATAGTTTCCTTAACCATCAGGCCATGGGACTAGCCTGTGACTAGAATGCTGACAATACAATGCTGACAAGAGTATAAATTGATATAACTAATTTTCAAACTTTTGTAATATCTCATAAAAGTGAACAAATGTAAGCCTCATAACCAAACAATTCTACTTCTAGGTATATGCCCATCAGGAATACTTACATAGGTTTACCAAAAAGCATATACAATGATGTTCATAAAAGCACTATTTGTTAAAGTGGAAACAGGAAACAACCCAAATGCCATCAACAGGAAAATGATAAATAAATTGTGGTATATTTCCACAATGGAATTTAAAAAATTATTTATCTATTTATTTGTTGTGATTTTCAATCCACCAGGTCCAGTACTCAAACTGCAGTCAGTCATGTAGGAGTCCAGCACCTTAACAACCATGCCACCTGCTGACTCCCATTACACAATGAAACAGAACACATCAATGAGAAGAAATGATCCATGACTACATATAACAATATGGATGAATTCTACAAATGTTACACTTGGCAAAATAAGCCAAATACAAAAGATCACTGTATAATTTCATTTAGATGAAGTTATCAAATAGGAAAAATGAATCTGTGGTCATAGAAGTCAGAATAGTGGGGGCCGGGGCCAGCAGGTAGTATTGTGCGTAAGGTGCTAAACTCCTACATGGTCAACTGCAGTTCAAGTCCTGGACCTGGAGGCTTGAAACATAATAGGGTTGTGTGCACCTGTGCCCAAAATCCTGAGAGGAGAATAGAGTAGGGATTGTAGTATGGACATCCCCCCTGGGGGTTAATTTCTCACTTCTCTCTGTCTCTCTGGCAAGCATATGCACCCCATAGGAAAAAAATTTCTCTTAAAAGAGGTATAATGGAGCACACGCACCCTGTAGCAAAAATCTCTAAAAAAAGAGAGAGAAATAGTGGGGGCCAGCAGGTAACATAGTGGTTAAGGTGCTAGATTCCCACGTGGCTGACTATGGTTGGAGGTCCAAACCTGGAGGTATGCTTTCTCACTGGAGCCAGCACGTGGTGTGGTAGTTGAAGTGCTGGAACCCTACATGGCTGAAGCAATTTGAGTCCCAGACCTGATAGCTTGTGTTAGGCTAGAGGCCTGGGCAGCTTGGTTGTGGGGGGTTGGATGCCATGTTACAGTTGGCTGATATAACCCAGATCTAGTCTGTCATCAGACCTGCGCTGCACTCGGATCTAACCCAGATGTAGCACATGCACTCTACTCTGCACATGTGCTTTATTCTGCACATGGCACTTTACTCTGCACACGTCACCAGGCGTTACGTGACACACTAGTCTGCTCTCCCCCTAAACCTTTATCAAACATGGACTATTTCTACCTCTAAGACACTCCTCCTCCCTATACCCTTATAAAAATCGTTAAACCCTGTCCCAGCGTGCAGCTTCTCTGGCCTGTCTCCCTCCCTCTCTCTCCCTTTTTGTCAGACCACCAAACTTTGCCTGGAAGTACTCCCAATAAAGGCTCTACATTTCTATTTTCTCTGTGGTTGACCCATCCCTTACATTTGGCACTGAAACCTGGGAGTTTTGTGTCCAGCAGTCTGCACAAGGGCCTCCCCTTTCCTGAACCAGGAACTGTCCCCCCAACTGCTGACCATCTACCTGCCTTGGCCTTCTGAGGGTAAATCCACCTGCCCATAGTTCCTGGGACTCAAACCTCCTTCAGGTTCACTGTCTGAAATCGCAGCTGCGACAGGCCCCCTCCAACTGCTAGAGCTCAGTGGGTTTGTGGAGACGTCCAGATCCCCTGTTGCCCATCCTATGTTCTCCATGAGGGCAAAAAGAGACTTGGGACGCGTTTCGCTTTTCCCTCATTTGAATTCCTGACACAAGGGGTAACACTGAGTCCGTTATTGAGCCAAAGATGCCCCTGGGCTATCTGCTTCATAACCTCACCAAATTAGGACTCACTCAAGATCTCTGCTGTAAGCAACTGATATTGTTTTCCACTGTTGCCTGGCCACTATAAGCTTTATTTATTTATTTATTTATTTGGAGAGGGTTTTGCTATAGGGCGTGTGTGCTCTCCAGGAAGAAAGAGAGAGACGGCAAGACAGGAAGTGAGATATCACCCCCCCCCAGGGGGAATGGCCACACCGCAATCCCTCGGAATCTTGGGCACACACGCACACACACCCAGCGTGAGTTTAAGCCACCTGGTCCGGGATTTGAACTGTGGTCAACTACATGGGAGTCCAGCTACATAGCCATTATGCTAACTGCTGGTCCCGTCACAATATGCTTTAGACAATGGGTCTAAATGACCTCCTGAGGGGACTTTTGATTACAATACTCTCACTGATTTGGATAACTATTGCTGAAGTGTAGGCGAATGGTCAGAGGTTCCATATGTCCAAGCCTTTTGGGATCTGTGCTCCCACCCCTCCCTCTGCACCTCCTGTACTACTGCCCAAGTCTTTCTTACAGCTAGAACCCCACAATCTAAGACCAAACGTCTCTTAGAGGCCAATCTCTCTCCTATAGACAAACCACCCGAAACTCTTACCTCCCCTACTTCCTGGCTCCTCCCACCTCCAGAGTCCCTCACCATACCTGTCCCACTTCAGCGCTGCCAGTTCCAGCCCTTCCCACCACTCCTCGGCCTTCGCCAGCGCTGCCTCCTTCTCCTCCATGTCCTTTGCTACCATCCCCTCCTCACCCATCTCCAGTTAGTTCGCATACCCACTCATGCTCTCACCCTTCTCCCATCCCTTCCCCAGTTCTACCCTTCTCTGTCCTCTCCTGGAAGTGGCAGGAGGGTATTGTTAGGGTCCACGTTCCCTTTCATCTTCAAGATCTATCTCAAATAAAAAGAACATTTGGTTCTTTCTCCACTAACCCCACGGCTTTTATCAAAGAGTTCTGCCATCTTACTCAGGCCTATAATCTTACTTGGCATGACCTCTATGTAATCCTGTCCTCTACTCTTACTGCAAATGAGAGAGAGTGAGTCCAGGCTGCAGCCCGAGAACATGCCGATCAAGCCTGCCTGGTCGACCTGACTCTTCTAGTAGGACAAGCGGCTGTTCCTATTACCAAACCCAATGGGATTATCAGTCAGCCAGGTTGTTCCCTCATGGGAGCTGTTGGGGCTAGCTGCCGACTGAAGAGGCCCGGAATTGAAGACCCCTATCACCCTTGCTGAGCCCAGGGTAACACTACAGGTAGCAGGTAAGTCCATCTCCTTTCTTGTGGACACAGAGGCTACCTACTCCATTCTGCCCTCCCATTCAGGGCCACATTTTTCTTCTCAGATCTTGGTCACGGGAATAGATGGCACATCCTCCTGCCCACCTAGGACAGTCAACTTAGCCTGCCATACAGAGAGACAACCTTTCTCTCCCTCCTTCCTAGTTATACTGTCATGCTCAGTCCGCCTTCGGAGCAGGGACATCCTTCACCAATTGGGAACTACCCTCCAACTTCCAGCTGCAGCCCCTGCCACTTTCTCCTCCTTCTCATGTGCTCATCCATTGACTAATCTCTCTGGCCCTCTCTCCTTTCCTCTTCCCCCTCCATCCAGACTCCTACTTCATGTTTACTTTCACCTGGTGATAGTGAGGAACAGATGAGGAAGGGATGGCTTGCAAAGGAGGTGGGAAAGGCTAGGTGATCTCAAAACTCCCACTCTGAAGCATCCTTCTTCTTTGGACATTGGGTAGAAAGGGTTCTCCAAAAAGCTCTATATCTATGAGATGATCGCATAGAAACCAATAGGCAGAGTTATAGTGGGAGAAGGCAGGAGAAGCTGAGTTATACATTTATAATCAGTCTCCCATTTTGAATAAATTCCAACATCCTAGCAATGAAAAAGACATGGTTCCCTTCAGCCTGTGCCCCTTTGTTTACCACACTGAGCAGGCAGAGAAATAAGCATATTTTAGAGGATTTAAGAAGTTGCTATTTCCTCCTGTTCTTTCTCTGAAATGACAGTACTCAACCAAAAGTTGGGGGAAAAGCAATTGTGTGGAGCTGCTGTGGTATCCTTAACTAGTTCAGACTGCACCAAATTGGGAGAAAGAGTATCATGTTTTACTATTCAATTATACTTTTTAAAAATTCAACTTTAAAGGGCCAGACAATGGAACAATGATAATACAATGCCCTGGGAGGCCTTGAACACATGGACTACCCATGTGCCCATGATATGCGACTGGCTGAGGCTGGGGGTGGATCACAGCATGAAGATCCTATTGAGGGTTCCTCTCTGTCTCTCTGAAGAAAAAAAAAAAACTTTTAAAAATTCAACTTTTTAAAAAAGAATTATTTATTTAATTATACATTTATTTTAATTTCACCAGAGGGAGACAGAGAGAAAGACGGAAAGTGAGAAAGCAAGCCACCAGGTCCAGAACTCGAACTGCAGTCAGCCATGTGGAAATGTCCAGCGCTTTAAACACCATGCCACCTGCTGGTCCCATAAATTCAACTTTTAAAATTGTGAAATATAATTTAGAGATGGAAGTGTCTATAAGACTTGTAATACAGATTAACAAATAGTTATAAAGTGAATATCCACATAACCACTGCTCAGCTCAAAAAGTAGAATATTAATGGAACCCAGAGGCTACCATGTGGAAATGTCCAGCGCTTTAAACACCATGCCACCTGCTGGTCCCATAAATTCAACTTTTAAAATTGTGAAATATAATTTAGAGATGGAAGTGTCTATAAGACTTGTAATACAGATTAACAAATAGTTATAAAGTGAATATCCACATAACCACTGCTCAGCTCAAAAAGTAGAATATTAATGGAGCCCAGAGGCTACTGGAATTAATCATTATTTTATTTAAAAAAATAAAAACACATTCCTAGCATAGGACGTTTTCTATTTGGTATATAAACAGCTGGGAACAGTTGGGCATGTTTCTCGCTCATCTTAACTGTCCTAGTTACTGACTCTAAACAAGGCTTTCACTCCAGGCCTGAATAAAAATGCTTCTTTCCAAGTTACTCTGAAAATTGTCTTAGAATCAGCATGCCCTTTCATTTTCTCAAAAAACTTTAAATTCTGTACTCTGAAATATTAGCCACACACACACACACACACACACACACACAAACAATGAGACCTTGACATTTTATACAAAGTAGACAAATGTGGAAGATTTAATGCTAAGCAAAGCAGACCAGACTATGAAAGACATGCATTGTATTTCCCTGCTCAATATATACCAAATGTCTGTACTCTATGGCAGAAACTGAGAGATTGGAAGGTACAATGGCAGAGAGGACTACTGTAGATAACAGAAACAGTATAGGAGGGAGAGAGTGGGAGAAAGGGTATTAGGAAAAGAAAAAAACATTTAACAGACACAAAAATGAAAAAAAAATTATCTATGGATGATAATGTATGTGGTAATATCTTTGACTTGAGTGATATGCACTGCATTCATGCTGGGAAAAACCATTTCGTATGCTGTAAAGATGTACAGTGATTGGGGCCAGCAGATGGTGTGGTCATTAAGGGCGCTAGACTCCCACATGACTGACTGCTGTTTGAGTGCAGGATCTGTTGGCTTGCTTTCTCACTTTCTCTTTCTCTCTCTCTTTCCTCTCTCTCTCTCTCATGCTCTGACCATCTCTGGTCAAATTAAAATAAGTACATAAATAAGTAAAGTTAAATAAAATAATTCTCTTAAAAAAAAGATGTACAGTGATTAAATGTAATTTTTTAAAATTTTGATTTTTGTAATTATGAATATTTCAATTATATAGAGCATAGCACCATATAGATAGATAGATAGATAGATAGATAGATAGATACATACATACATAGATACACCTTCCAGACTGGACAATCAGTGAGATTCTACCATATTTTAAAAACATTTTTGCTATAGGGTACCTGCGCTCTCCAGAGAGAGGCAGAGTGAAAGAGAGGGAAACTGAGAAAACACTCCCCAGAAGGGTGACTGCATCCAGAACCCAGAACCTTTCTCATGTGGGTTCAGATGTGTTACCACTGCACCACTATCTGGTCTATATTATATATTTGTTTCATCTATTCCATTTGTTTTGTTTTTGTTGTCTAAGTATTTCAAAGCAAATTCCAGATATCCCTATATACTTCAGTATATAATTCTAAGAAATGAAGATGTTTCAATAAAACCACTGCATTATTATTATGCTTAAGCATAGTGACCATTCTTTGGTAATATCTAATAATAGCAAGTCCATTACTACCCAATTGTCTTTGTAAGCAAATGTCTTTTTACAATGGGCTTGTTCTAATCAGAACACACTGAATTGTTTGATATGTCTCTAAAGTGTTCCTTAACCCAAAGGAGGTCTTCCCTTCCCACTGGTTGTTTCATGCAATTGATTTATTACAATTGTCCTGGAGAAGGAAGGACCCTCTGTCTTCCAGAGTTGTCTGTCTGATCCCTTGTGATGTCATCTAGTATGTTCTTTACTCCCCATTTTTTTCTGGAGATGGAAGTTAGCTTACAGAACTCTATCACATTCAGGTTATTTGTTATTTATTTTGCTGTGAGGTTCCTATTTCATCACATTAAGAGGCATATAATGTCTGGAGGTCCTGCTTTTAATTATGTTAAGATTCATCAATGGTGAGTCAGCCCCATAGCCTAGTGGTTAAAGGAGCCACATCCCACAAGGTTAACTGAGGTTTGAGTCCTGGCCCTGGTGGCTTGAAAAGCATGTCTGGTGTTTGTGCATGTAGGCCCAAAATTATGGCAGGATGGAGAAATAGAGAAGGGATTGCACTGTGATCACACTCCATTGAGTGTTGCTTTCTCTCTCTCTTGCACTCTATGGTGAGGGGTGAGCACCATTTTTTTTTTTTTTTTGAGAGGGCGCGTGCACTCTCCAGACAGACAGAGAG
This sequence comes from Tupaia belangeri chinensis, assembly GCF_000334495.1. Taxonomy (NCBI): domain Eukaryota; kingdom Metazoa; phylum Chordata; class Mammalia; order Scandentia; family Tupaiidae; genus Tupaia; species Tupaia belangeri. The sequence continues at coordinate 41,216 of NW_006204616.1, read as the reverse complement.
AGACAGAGAGACAGAAAGCGAGAAATCACCCCCCCAGGGGGGATGGCCACGCCGCAATCCCTTCTCCTCCATTCTCCTTTCGGGATCTTGGGCACGCAAGCACACGCACCCGGCGTGAGTTTTAAGCCACCGGGTCCAGGACGCAAACCGCGGTCAACTACGTGGGAGTCCAGCGACATAACCATTACTCTAACTGTTGGTCCCAGGGGTGAGCACCTTTTTGACAATTAAAATTAAGAAAGATTCATCAGTGGTTTAAGGTGGTAATAGCTTGATTCCTCAATAGTAAATATCACCTTCAGCTTTTCATCTAATGCTTACATCTATTGATGATTGCTGCCTGATCAGTTATTTATTTTAATAGGACTTGCAAAGTGGTGATGTTTCTTTTTTCTTTATTTTGGAGCATGCACTCACCAGAAGGACAGAGAGAGAGAGACAGAAAGTGAAAAATCACTCCCCAGGGTGTGTGTGGGGGGGGGGGGGGGGGGGCCATGCTGCCATCCCTTCTCTTCCTTCTCTCAGGATCTTGGGCATGCGTGCACACGTGCCTGGCGTGAGTTTAAGCCACTAGTTCCGGGACTCGAACCGCAGTTGACTACATGGGAGTCCAGTGACATAGCCGTTACACCAACTGCTGGTCCCCAACAAAGTGGTGATCTTTTAATTCTGTTACTTTTCTACATTTATTAACTGGTATTCTTCTCTACCTAAAAACTTTCTTCCATCAATGTGGGCTATTGGGTTAATATAGTTCATACAGGAAAGAAAGATAAACATGTCATTTTGTCATAAATGCCTCTTTTCAGAGAAAGGAGTTAATGCCCTAGTTATTACCAATGGTTCAGATGAAGATGTGCGTTTTTTGTTTTTTGTTTTTATTCTTTTGGAGAGGTTTTCACTATAGGGCATGTGCGCTCGCCAGACAGACAGAGAGAGACAGAGAGACAGAAAGTGAAAAATCACCCCCTGGGGGGATGGCCACACCGCAATCCCTTCTTCTC
>NW_006204616.1:30323-40177 GCF_000334495.1 Tupaia belangeri chinensis | reverse complement strand
CCCGGCGTGAGTTTTAAGCCCCCGGGTCCGGGACGTGAACCACGGTCGACTACGTGGGAGTCCAGTGACATAGCCATTACGCTAACTGCTGGTTCCCAGGATGTGTGTTTTTCTCTTATATCTCTAGTTTATTTCTAAACTCATATTTTAAAAATATATATATTCATCATATTTCAATTCATTACGATCATTATTCTGCTTTATGTTCAAAGTGTCTTATATTTGAGTGGGAAACCCCCCTCAAGTTTGTTTCTGTGCCTTTTTGACATGACACTAGTAGTTTTCTTCATTTCTGGTATGAAAATATTTCCTAGGCTCAAGTTGGATATTTTCAGCTCCAGGTCTGGAATCAGTCATTTCCCCAAGAATCACTGGTTCCTTTTAGTTGGGATGTATTTAGAGACTAATTTAAATACAAGGTTGCTGGGTGTGCTCATTGATACTGACTTTCACTACTTTCAGGTATTCCCAGTGAACTGGGCAAAGGAAAACAAGTTTTGAAAGAAGCAAAAAATTACATTTGATTATATTGATATTTCCAATTAAAAATTAATATCTCAAAGTATTTATGTAATTTTTAAAATGTATACTTCCATTTTATGTTTTTTAGAGAGATTTTTGTGACAGGGCATGTGCGCTCGCCAGAGAGAGAGAGAGACATAGAGACAGAAAACGAGAAATCCCCCCCCAGGGGGGATGGCCACACAGCAATCTCTTCTCCTTCATTCTCCACTTGGGATCTCGGACATGCACACACATGCGCCAGGCGTGAGTTTTAAGCTGCTGGGTCCAGCACGCAAACCACAGTTGACTAAGGGAGTCCAGCGACAACTGATATGCCATCTGCTGATTCCCAAAAACGTATACTTCCTAAGTGGCACTTTTCTCTTATACTGAAAATCTTGGTTCCTAACAACAGTCAAATAATGTCTTCTTTGTATTAAAGTAATATACATTTCTACCAACAGTTAGACTCCTGGAAGAAGTCTAAAATTTCTTCCTAGTTCAACTTGTTCTTGGACTATAGTCCGTTAAGGCTATGGATTCAAAACACTGAGTTTTTGTTTCCTTTTTTTTTTTTTTTTTTGAGAGAGAGAGAGATTTTTGCTATAGGGCACGTGTACTCGTCAGAAAGATGAAGAGGCAAAAGTGAGAAATCACCCCCCACCCCAGGGGAATGGCCATGCCACAGTCCCTTCTCCCCTATTCTTCTCTTGGGATCTCAGCCACACACGCATACGCATCCCAGGTGAGTTTTAAGCGGCTGGGTCTGGGACTCAAACCATGGTCAACTATGTGGGAGTCCAACGACCTAACCATTAGGCAATCTGCTGGTCCCCAAAATACTATTTTCTGAAGTTGCTGGAAACTCTGGAAGCTATGTCAACAATGTGATATAGTTATGTTTATACATTTCAGTTTGTTTTCCATTTTTAGGGATTGATTTTTAAATGTCTAGTTGAATTTTTAATTTGGAATACATAAAATATTTTTATTTTTCCAAGTCTCAAATTTCTCTAACAAGGCTTATTCAGAAAAATCTCACTTTAGCCCTTGTTCCTATACCCCATCCCTCATAGGTCACTTTTTTGGTCAACTTTTGGTATATCCTTTTAGTTTCTCTTCGCATATTTATATATATTTATCATGATACTTATACTTTGCATTTTCCCCCCTTTCTTATGCAAAGGTAGTGGACAGATATACTGTTTTATACCTTCTGCAAGCATCTATTGAGTGTTTATTATGTTCCTTATGTTTTGAGCAGTGTACTGAGGTAGTCAGGCAAAAGTGATTCTACTTATCACCATGTTCTATATATTTTTTGGTTTTCAGTTAATTAGGGCTGCTGTTCTTATCTCTGTTTCTCAGGAGACCATGCTCCTTGGTGGTGCCTCACTGCATCTTATCTCCACCATCTTACACCAAGCACTGACAGTGACAAATACTTGTCCCTCAGCATGTAAAAAAATTATACATTTTTAAAATTATATAAGTAATGCATGGTAACATGCACATTGAGATGCTCGAATACAGAAGTGTATGGAATAAGAAGTAGTGATTTCCCATCACCCTCACCCAACTGCACTACAATTCCTAAAACAATTATTATTATGTGCCTGCCAAACAGTGATTTTTTAAAGTTTTTCACTATTCCTTCTATATTAGTTAATTTAGATTCTACAATAAGGAATAATTTCCTGCTCCAAAAATTTATTTATTCATTCATTTAGTTAGTTTTATCATATGGATTTGTGGATTCTTATTTTATTCAATAGTTTATAAACTACTACATTCAATCTTTATTTTGGTGTCCAAATTGTCCTAGAATTTGATGGGGGAGCCCTTTCAAGCTTGTATTGGTGTCCTTTTGTTATGCCTCATTATTCTTTGAGCACTTCCTCACTTTCTGGAACAAGAAGCTCCATGTTCATCTTGTACTTTTTCTTTTTCTTTTTTTTTTAAGAGTGAGATTTTTGCTATAGGGCATGTGCACTCACCAAAGAGAGATCGAGAGGCAGAGAGACAGAAAGCAAGAAATCACCCCCCAAGGGTGATGGCCATGCTGCAATCCCTTCTCCTCTAGTCTTCTCTTGGGATTTTGGGCATGCATGTACACCTGTCTGGCGTGAGCTTTTTTTTTTTAAGAGAGATTTTTGCTATAGGGCATGTACGCTTGTGGGAGAGACAGAGACAAAGAGACAGAAAGGGAGAAATCACCCTCCAGGGGGGATGACCACACTGCAATCCCTTCTCCTCCATTCTCCTTGCAGGATCTTAAGCACACACACACACACACACACACACACACACACACACACACACGGCATGAGTTTTAAGCCGTGGAGTCCAGGACTTGAGCCGTGATTGACCACGTGGGAGTCCAGCGAGGTAAACATTACTCCATCTGCTGATTCCTCATCTTGTACTTTCTCTATTCCAGACCTGTAATCTGTCAGTTCTACTAGAATCCAGGCTTGAGACTAGCAGATGACATAATGGTTGTGTCACTGGATTCCCACATGGTCAACCATGGTTTGAGTCCCAGACCCAGTGGTTTGAAACTCATGCCAGTACAAGTGTGTGTGTGCCCAAAATCCTGAAAGGAGAATGGAGAAGAAGGGATTGTAGCACGGCCATTCCCCAGGGGATGATTTCTCACTTTCTGTCTCTCTGTCTTTCTCTGTGTCTCCAGCGAGCACATACGAGCACTCTATAGCAAAAATTTCTCGAAAAAATAAAAGAATCCAGGCTTAGCTCCTTTTCGTAGAGATACTAAGACATGGGACTAAGTGAGCTAGTGTTACTGGGTGGAGGGAGGGGTGTCATTTTTTTCTAGGCCATCTCATTGGACCAACCTAGAATATATACACAGTCAGCCTTTGTGTCTGTACTGAACATGTAACTGAGTTTGTACAGATTTTTTTCTTGTCATTATTCCCTAAATAATACACTGTAACAACTATTTACATAGCATTTACATTATATTAGGTATAATAAGTAATCTAAAGATGTTTTAAAGTATAAAGGAGGATTACTGTTATTTTATATAAGGGACTTGAGCATTCAAAGAATTTGGTATCTGAGGGGACACAGAGATGTGTGTACTGGAACCAATATTCCTTGGATACCAAAGGACAATACATGTACCCCTCTCCCCCCACACCTTTATCTATCTAGTCATCTATTCACTCATCTATCATCTATCTAAATCTCTGCAATATCTTACAAGCCATGAGCTCATAGTAATACTCTAATTTCAATTCCAAACCATGAGGTTCATTCTAGTCTTCCTGCTTTGCACAGTTCTTTTTTTTTTTTCTTTCTTTCTTTCTTTCTTTCTTTCTTTCTTTCTTTCTTTCTTTCTTTCTTTCTTTTTCTTTCTTTCTTTTTTTTTTGAGAGGTTTTTCGCTATAGGGCGCATGTGCTCACCAGACAGACAGAGAGAGACAGAGAGACAGAAAGTGAGAAATCACCCCCCAGGAGGGATGGCCACGCCGCAATCCCTTCTCCTCCATTCTCCTCTTGGGATTTTGGGCGCGCACGCACACGTGCCCGGCGTGAGTTTTAAGCCACTGGGTCCGGGACGCGAACCGCGGTCAACTACGTGGGAGTCCAGTGACATAGCCATTATGCTAACTGCTGGTTCCCCTGCTTTGCACAGTTCTAAATCCCTTCTCTGAGAGTGAGAAAACTGTTCCCATTATCCACAATATACTTATTTGTTCAATCCTAGGGTGAACATTCAGTACTTTGAGAATTGTCAACCCACACTATTGTGAAAATAAATACATAAAGCTACTAACTAGGGTTTAATATTTGTTTACATTTTTTTCTCGCTTTATGTTATTCATTTGAAATAGGCTAATTTGTTTGTCTGTATTTCATCTTGTCCCCACCTCCTATTCTCATTGATTGATTGACTATATGAAACGTTAACATAATTTGTGTGTGTGTGTGTGTGTGTGTGTGTGTGTGTGTGTGCAGAGTATTGCTACTAGGACACTCTTGCCTCAGCCTCCCAGCTGGAACCACAGCTGCATGCCATCACACATGACTTTCAAACAAAGTCTTGCTATGCTGTCCAGGCAGGTCTCGAACTCTGGATCCCCCTGCTTCAGTCTTTCTCAGTTGCTGGGATTACATACAGGGAACTCACTGTGCCTGGCCTTTAAGTTAGACTGGGAATCAAACCAGGAATTTCCATACAGTTCCAGCCTATGAAGCACAGAATCTTAATAGAGTGCACCAGTACCACTGCAGCTGGATCTGTTAACACAATTTTTAAAATTAAAAGTATACAAAAATGATATCCAAAAAAAGTCACTCCCCCATTCTCACTCATCCCCTGTAGGTAATAATCTCAGTAGTTTCTTGTTTATCTTTCTTGCACTTCTTCTTGCACAAATTAATGCTATATGTATTTCTCATTTGTACTTCTTTCTTTTAAAAAATGTATGCTTATTTATACTTTCATCAGAGAGAGAGAGAGAGAAGAAAAAGAGAGAGACAGCACCCCAACAGTGTTCTGACACTATGATCCACCTTTGCTTTCAGTCACCCCTGGATCATGAGCATATACCTACTCGGTGGGCACAAGGAGGTCTCCAGACATGAACCCAGTACCTTCCTATGTGAGTCAGCCTCATAGTGTGTTGTGCTTCACTGCTGCACCACTGTCTGGCTCCCTGTACTTCCTTCTTACACATGAAATAGCATACTATAGATAGCCTATTATGCTTTGCTTTTTCTTATGCATTATGCATTTACTTTACACGTATATTCCTGGAAATATATGTACTTATAAGAACATTTTAATGGAAAAATCTAATATACGTAAAGAAAAGTACAGGGGCCAGCAGGTGGCATTGTGGCTAAGGCACTGGACTCTCACATGGCTTATCGTGGTTCAAGCGCTGAACCTGGCAGCTTGAAAATCACGCCTGGTGCACATGTGTGCATGCTCAAAATTCCAGGAGGAGAATGGAGGAGGAGGGATTGTGGCATGGCTGTACTCCTGGTGGAGACTTCTTTCCTTCTTCCCTTCTTCTTTTCTCTTCTTCTTCTTCTTCTTCTTCTTCTTCTTCTTCTTTTCTTCTTCTTTTCTTTTCTCCTTCTTTTTGTAGAGAGGTTTTTGCTGTAGGGTGCGTGCACTTGCTGGAGAGACAGAGAAAAATAGGGTCAGAAAGCGAAAAATCACCCCTCCCCCCAGAGAGGATGGCCATGCTGTAGTCCCTTCTCTGTTCTCCTCTCAGGATTTTGGGTACACATGCACATGTGCCAGGTGTGTGTTTTAAGCTGCTGGGTAAGGTGAACCGTGGTCAACTACATGGGAGTCCAGCGACGTAACCATTATGCCATCTGCTTATCCCCCCCATGGAGATTTCTCACTTTCTTTCTCACTGTGTCTCTTTCTGTCTCTCTCTGGCGAGCACATGCACCTTATGTCAAAAACCTTTTATAAAAAAGTACATAAAACATGTATTCAGGCTGACCTGCGGTGGTACAAGTGGAAGAATGCCACTGCACTGTTTTATCTATTATAAATAAAGCTGCTATGAAGATTTGTGCACATGTCTTTGTATGGTCATATGCTTTCATTGCTTTTGGGAAAAGCCGAGGATGAGGAAATTTGGATACCACTATGGTGGATATGTGTTTAACTTTGTGAAAAACTGCTGAACTGTTTTCCAAAGTGACTGTACTATTTCACTCCCACCAACAGTGAATGAGGGCTCCAGTTTCTTCCCATACTTTTCAAAACTTGCAATGGTCCATCTTTTTTATTTATGGCATTTATAAGTGTGTTCTCATACCTAATCATGGTTTCAATTTGCATTTCTCTAATGACCATTGATGTTCAGCATTTTTTTTTTAAGAGAGGTTTTCACTATAGGGCGTGTGCGCTCGCCAGACAGACAGAGAGAGACAGAGAGACAGAAAGCGAGAAATCACCCCCCGGGGGGGATGGCCACACCGCAATATCTTCTCCTCCATTCTCCTCTCGGGATCTTGGGCACGCACGCACACACACCCGGCGTGAGTTTTAAGCCACCGGGTCCGGGACACGAACCGCGGTTGACCATGTGGAAGTCCAGCGACATAGCCATTACACTAACTGCTGGTTCCCCAGCATTTTTTTCATGTGCTTATTTGTAATCTATATACTTTCTTTAGTCAAGTGTCTTTTCAGGTCTTTTGCCCATTTAAAAAAATTGGTTACCATTAGACCATTCAATGGTGTGGTAAGTAAGGCACTAGACTCCTATATGGGCCACCACAGTTCAAGTCCTGGACGTGGTGGCTTGAAATTGCACCAGGCACATGTGTGTGCATGTCCAAAATCCTAGGAGGATGGAGTAGAAGGGGTTGTGGTGTGACCACCCCTTGGGAAGTGATTTCTTATTTTCCCTCTCACTGTCTCTCTCTGTATTCTCAGGCAAGTGCACATGCCCTATGTCCAAAATAAAGTGTACTTTTTTTTAGATTTTTGTCATAGGGCACATGTATTTGTCTGAGATAGATAGAAGACAGAGAGTACATGTGCCCTATAGCAAACTAAAAATTAGTTTTAAACCAGAGAGAAACAGAGAGAGAAAAAGGGAAAGTGAGAAAGCAAATCACCAGGTACGGTATTCAAACTGCAGTAGGTCATGTATTAGTCCAGTGCCTTAACCACCACTCCATGTGTTGGCCCTGAAAGTCCTTGATATATCTTTTGCAAAACTTTCTCCTGGTCTGTGACTTGCCTTTTTTACTTTCATAATAGTTTCTTTTTGAAAAAAAAAAAATTCCTATTTTGATGAAGTACAAGTTATTGATTTTTTTATGGTAACTCATAGTGTATTTATAAAATGAAAACCTTTCTATCAAAATATACCTTACACTGGGAAAAATAAATGAAATAAACAGATCTATGCAAAGTAAACCTTAACTTTGGTAGATTTCAGTGTAGGACAGTCCATAACAATCATCTTTGCCTTATTCCCCAAAGCTGCTCAACTTCCTAGTTAAAGATATTTAAAGTATTTATAATTGCAATTTTATTATGTTGACATTCATTTCTCACTCCATCCACATCATCTTCAACCAAACTCTGAGCACTTAGAATTCTCTGACTGATGGTCCAGAGTTTGGTCAGCAGCATTTGGAACACAGGAGGCAGTAGCGTCTGCTGCAACACTTACAGCAACTCCTGGGGCTGCCCACACACAGCAATGGCGTTGGTCAGAGGGTCCATGCCCTTCTCATACTCACCTTGGGCAAGTAACTCTTCACTAAGCTGTATTTCTTCAAGGAAGAATTTCTGAACTGCCCCAGCATCTTTAAGGTCAGGTAACTTGGAAAGCCCAGCTTGATCCTTGGCAAGCTTGTTTCTTTCTTCGTTCTCGCGGCCTATTCTTGAAGTTGGGGTCACTCCGACACTTGCGGTTGAAGTAAATACAGTAACCAAGGAAGAGCGCCCCACACACGCCAGTGGCGATGACGCTGTTCCAGCCCACCATCTTTGCCACACCGACTGCAAGACCGCACTGACTGCAAGACTGCACCCAGCGGGCACACCAGCAGTGAAGCCTCTCCTTATTGATTTTTTTTTTGAGAGGTTTTTGCTATAGGGCGTGTTTGCTTGCCAGAAAGACAGACAGAGACAGAGAGACAGAAAGCAAGAAATCACCCCCCATGAAGGATGGCCACATCATAATCCTTTCTCCATTCTCCCGGTATCTTGGGCACGCACCCACATGCGCCCGGTATGAGTTTTAAGCCACCAAGACTGGGACTGGAACTGCAATTGACTACATGGGAATCCAGCGACATAGCCATTATACCAACTGCTGGTCCCTCATTATTGATATTTTATAACAATGCTTTTCTATGTCTTCCTTAGGAAATCTTGCCAAGCCAAAGATGATTAAGATTTGTGCCTATGTTTTATCCAAATTTTTTTTCCATTTAATTTTCACATTTAATTGGCTTTTTTAATGGAGCACATCTGAATAGAGTTGCCACAAATATCTTCTACTTACGGAATCAGAAAATGATAGAAAAGAATAAGAGTTTAAGTTGGCTTTATAAGTGAAAATTCAAATTCAGAAATCTGTCTTATAGGAGGACCAATTTCTAAAAAATATTCCTAAATGATAAAAAGAATTTCACCTATCATTTACTTTTTTTAACTTAGTCAAAATAATGTATTATATTCTAGATGACTGGATATGTTTGATTTCTCACATCTATTAATAAGCATCTTCTTCATCAGAATATGTGGGAATAAATCTGGATGTGTTATCTTTTTTTTATTTATATTATCATCATAATCTTCTTTATATTACATTGGATTACATATAACTTTACACTGACTTCCATTGCTTTTTCAAAAGGGAATGCCATGCATGTCAGTCAATACAGAGACATCAATCTCCCCGCTTTATCATTCAATGTCTTTTCCATGCATTTCCCAATAATTATTATTATTATAATTTTTTAAAACAGTCAATCACTATTTCTCATTTTGCTTGTTAAAAGACTTCACCCATCATGAAATACTTCCCAGACCAGTCCAGTTGAGAATACTATACACGTCATCTTCAACAGATAATAAACCATATCTGTTTCTCACTAACATCCCCTCTATTGTTCACTTGCTATCTTTCTCTATCCTCTTCTCTTTTTTTTTTTATAGTTTATTTTTTATTATAATTTTTTTTTTCCCATCGCAACACACAAATGAATTTTCCATCCAATATATACTGTGCGTTGGCTCAATCAAGCACGTCAACATATATGTTCTCAGCAAATAATTTCCCAATTCTTGTGTCCTGCATACCTTGCCTTTTGTTTTACCATCCTAGATTCCCCATCCCCCTCCCTCTGTTATGACCCATCCTCCTCCCACATTGTCCCTGTCATCCCCGATTGCCCTCCGTGCCTCACCCCTCCCCAAATGATCTGTCAGTGATCTTAATTAGTCTAAGTCTCTCCAATAGTTATCACAGCTGACACATGCCTCTACATGAACTCAAGTCTGACTTTAGGCCTAAACCCCATTGGGTAAAAAGAGCATACTATAAAGTAGAACCCAACTGGGCCCATACCGCTCACTGCAGCCATCAAATATCCAATTTTTTTTTTTAAATGGTACGAATAGTTTAACCGTTTTTTTTTGTTTGTTTTTTGTTTTCGTTTTTTTTTTTCCTAACATTCATTCCCTGAGCATCATCACAACGTACTAAATGTAATTTCCCATCTAGAATAAACTGCACAGTGACCCAATCAAGCATGTTATCATCAATAATATTCCACTTCTACTTTCTTGCTTATGCACATATATATGTTTTTTTTCCTCTTCCTCT